>NC_137519.1:3767500-3782500 GCF_041902795.1 Electrophorus electricus
GACTGGCTGCAGGCACTGATGAAAGAGACGACCAAAACAACTAATGAACTGCTATAAAAATGACAAAAGGCTAGAAGCAGAAGTCAGAGATTGAAAGAGACATGGAGAGAGAGAGAGAGAGAGAGAGAGAGAGAGAGAGAGAGAGCAAGAGAGTGAGAGAGAGCAAGAGAGTGAGAGAGAGCATGTGTTCTGGGAGGCGTCCTGCATGACTTTGACCTTCGACCTTGTTCTCAACCTTACCGAAGTCTTCACCTGTTTCCCAGTGGTGGTCAAAACACGCAGAAGTAAATCGAGGAACTCCAGGCTCTGCTTCTGTGTGCTCTACAAGGGGTCCGAAAATCCAGGAGGGAGAGCAAGAAGACCGGAACCATCCGTGTGCCCGAAGACGAGTCCTGTACACCGAAGTAACGAGACAGAGAAAAAAATAGCTAGTTTTGCGAGGTGCGTGTCTGTTTATCCAAACTATACCAACACTTTAACTTTGTCTGCTTATTGTTGCTGACATTTCCATGATGTTTCCAAGCAACAGAAAATTGAGTCATTTAATTTCATCGACTCCTCCTCGGTTTCATTTAATCCTTGCACTGCGATCATCCGGCAGTTTATTTAGCAACTGTACCAAACACTGCCAGAAGGTCACAAGTAGCACCAAGCTGAAACTGTCACAGTCCACCCGGCACCCTGCCTCAGACACACACACACACACACACACACACACACACACACTCCACCTGTACCGTTCCCTCTCTCTAACCAAAGCCCACAGGTGCTTACACTGCCGTGCCTCACAACCTCCTGCTGCTCCATCGCATCTCGGCGCTCCGACCCCTCGCGCCCACTCGCCCTCACGCTTTTTCCATAGAATAAAGGATCTCCCTATCTGTCCCCCGCATCTCCTTCCATCTTTCCCAGTGTCTCGGATGCAGCTCCAGAACCCGGCGAGGTCACTCAGCCACGCCCGCGCGCTGCTGACGTCTTCCCCTCTGTCGGCCTCTCTTGGAGCTCTACGCTGAAGCCTGGGGGCTCGCGCACGCTTTCACCGTCTCGTGGCACACGGAAAGAACGCCGCTAAAGATAGCAAAGCTCATTTCAGACCAATTAGAAAAAGACGTAGTTATCGCCCGAAGCACACAGCTGACGTCCTATCTGTGGACTGAATGCACTGAATTGTGGTCTTCTACGGGATAAATTATGGAGAAGAGACGTGACCAAATCTCTTCATTTGCTACTCGAGCTCTCATGAGACTCCCGTGAGACCCAAAAGAAGAAAAAAAAAGAATGCTAGCAAAATTTAGAACCGTGGTTGCTCATTTCTTAGCCGCCTGCCTGCGTTCGGGTCTGCTTCTTCTCAAGGTCAGGCAGACGATGGCTGAGTCGCTACACTGCAGGTCACTCTGGGACGCGCCGCTTCTCAGACACTTCCGAGAAACCCGGCGATTCCAGGAGACGTGGTGACATTTCACGCTCTTCCCTAATAAAATCTGCTGGGGTATGTAACGCGACACGTGGGAGCCGGAGGAAGTACATTTTCCAGAATGTTTCCCAATAATCGTGCTCATAAGAGGCAGAACGAGTCAGAAAGTGGCAGGCTGCAGGGAGATAATCATAAAACCCCCGAACAGGCTAACGGGGCGATAACCAAATAACGTGGAACACGAGACGAGCAAAAACAAACATGAAAAAATTAACTTGCATTAAAGAGTCGCTGGCAACCACGCAGGCAAGAGTTCACAGAAGGCGACTCTGTGAACCGCGTGTGCGTAAAGAGTGATGTGACAATTGAGGCAACAAGAGAAGGTGCCAACATGGGGTGGGACTGGACAGGCCTGAGTAAAGGTGGAGACTTTATTTACTCAAATCAATAATGATCAATATCTGTGGTGTTTTAACCACTGCCACTGAGTAAACATGAAATGGACCCAAGAGAGAGAGAGAGAAGTGTTGTGTTAGACAGAGAGAGACCTAACTCCACCCTAACTCAAAGGACCAACCAGTGTCCAGCACGAAGGTCAACATCCTTCCTCCGGCCCTGCAAGAGGGTCCATTCATTGTTGAAGACAGTGCCCTACACAGAGCCCTTACGGGGTCAGCACCATGGATAGCGCCCCGTGTCGACCCACTTCAGCACCGTGGATAGCGCCCAGCTCTGTGCCACTTCAGCACCAAGGACAGCGCCCGCGTATGCAGCCCCAGAAGAGTTTTTTTTTTGTTTTTTTTTTCCGTTTTTACCCTTAAAAAAACTGTTTCGTATAACAAAGGACTACACATATTTAAAAAAAATCTCCAAGTTATATAAACGTTCCTCTATTCAGTAGGTCCTTGCCGTTCTTTTGAGAGAACCACTTCTAGGTCTCCTCGGAAGAAAAACACTGCATCACTTTCTCATACAATCCACCCAAGACCACAGCTCGTACTTCTGACACAGCCTGAAGCCCCGCAATCAGCCGTCCTTTGCGGAGGCTCCGGAGGGAGGCCCTAAAAATGCAGGAAACGGTGAGCTGTGCAAGCTGAAGCAAGACAAAACCCCTATGGAACTAAAGGCGTCCGAGGAGCTGGGGTGTGTGCGTGCGTGTGTGTGTGTGTGTGTGTGTGTGTGTGTGTGTGTGTGTGTGTGTGTGTGAGAGAGGGAGAGAGTTGCTTCCTCTCATCACCACATCCCCGGGGCCTGGGAGAGTCCCCGAGTCCTTCATGTTCATTTATGAAAAAGGGCTTTCTGGCTGAGGGCGAAAACTGTAATGGCTAACACGGTTATGATCTGAGGTCTGAGATCAAACGTCAGCCCCCGAGGAAACAGTGGTCTCTGTTTGGAAAGCTGCTGGGAAAAAAAAAATCTGCTACATATATTAGGATGCTGTAATGCAACAGATTAATTAAATTAAAGAGTGAAATAAGGAAGAAAGTTTAAATTGCTAAACTCGAGTGTAACCGGGGTCGAGAAAATGAGAAATGATGAGAAAAAAAATGAATACTGCAGGAGAACGTGTGATCAAAGTAACCAGGGGCCAAGAGTTTTGACATATAGTCAGTGATCAGCCAAATTAAGTCAATCAACATCTTGGAACCAAAGACAGTTCAGCTAAACAACAGTTCAGCTTTGAGCCTGACACGTTTTTCCCTCTGTGTTGGCGTGTTGGTGTTTGTGTTGACTGATTGTTAACTGAGTAACTCTTTGAGTGTGAACGTTGCGTTGATAGTGGATGTTTAGCACCATCGGGTTTGTTCTTCACTGATTACGAGAGCTACACAAAACAGTGGAAATCGCATTTGATTCGATCAAGTGGTATTTTGTACTTGAATGCTAACTGCAGTCAAATTGTACTCGAATGATAACTAATACACCAATCCCGAGTGTTCTTTTCACCTCAATTTATCAGAAATAAAAATATATAGTGGTAATATTGCTGTTCCTAATGAAAAAATGGTCTCGGTCTGGTGGCTTTGAATCCGAAGATGGAAAACGTGCTGTGTAGCCTCCGGGATCTGACTGCTTGTGAGAAGGGTTCATCACAAGTGGGTCCACACTTCAGCATGAGGCGCACCGAGCTCCCGCTCACGGAGGTAAGTGTGGAGTGAGAGCCTCCGGCGTGACTCGATGGGGAAAGAGCCGAAGTCCTTCAATGGCGGGGCTGATTCTTCGGCGTCCCTTGCGATAGCTGGAGTGAGTCGGTAGCTGGCCTCGGTGCTGAACGGCCGGGCCAGCTGGCAGCCGCCGTCGGCCTGCCAGAAGACGACGTCTGCTGGCAGCGAGTGTTTGCCCGTCTCAAGTCTGCGCCTGACACCTCCCTCGCTCCCCCCCAGCAGCTTTCTCTCTCTTTCTTTCTCTCTCTCACTCTCTGATGTCTTTGCACGCGATCGATCCTCCTTCTCTCCTCTGGCGAGCGGTTGCGGATTTACCCGTCTCCCGGTTGGACTAAGGGGCTGCTGGCAGCTCAGCGGGGGCACCGCGCTGCCTGGATGCTGGTGAGAGGCAGCGTGTCGGGAACGCTGGCCGCTTCCCTGCAGGCGTGCGCCCTGTTCCCGCTCATTCGGCTCCAGGCCTGCGCCGTTGACCTTCCGGCTGCAGAAGGCATGAGTTCATTTATCTCTTTGTCTTTCTCTTAATCTCCCTGTCTCTCAATCTTTCCTCCTCCCTCGCTTTCATTTTCTTCCTCTCAAGTCAAGTCAAGTCAAGATGGCTTAATTCGCATGACTGTACAAAATATATAATTGCCGAAACCTTGTCTGTCTTGCTGTTACTGCCTTTCTCTCTCCCTCTCCCTCTCTCTCTCGCTCTCTCTGTCTATCTCATTCGTTCTGTGCTAAACTCTGCTCAACTCTGTGCTCAACTGCCCAGGGGGCCGGGGGGCCGTGGGTAATGTTAGTGGGAGCGTGCGGCTGTGTGCTAGTCTGGGGCCGGCGAGAGGTCGCGCGTCCCGATCCTCCATGCACCGCGGGCACGCTCCCTTCACACGGGCCCTAGCGTGGTGCAAGGCCCCCCACGGACCTGGAGGATAACGACACCGAGACGAATCGAAACTGCCAGCAAGCTCCCACGAAGAGATACCGCAGCAGCTGGAGACCCCAGGGGGCGTGGCCAAGAAGTACAGAGCGGGGGGGAAAGGGATGGGGGAGGAGCAGAGGCGTCTCGCAGAGACGACGGGTAGGCTGTAGGGGCCTTCGAGGGGTGGAGCCTCTGAGGGGAGGAGCCTCGATGCGAAGGAATCCTGCAGGGGTGGAGCCTCGGGGCGGAGGAGCTTCCACGGGGAAACTCATAGGGCTGGACTGTCAGCTTCTGGCGGTGGGAGGCGAGGGATCTAAACCCGGGCGGCCCTTTCCGTCACTGACGCTCGGTCTGGCCCCGGAAACGACGCGCCACGAGACGCGACAGCTGCCAGTACACCCCACGGACAGCCGCGCTCGTGCTCTGTGCACGCACACCTCCCGAGGTCCACCTTCACTGCCTTCTGCTCAAACACTCCGCACTCTCTCCCTCTCTCCCTCGCACTCAGTTTCTTTCTTCCTCTCATCTCCGCTCCCGCAGTCTGTTGCTCCCTACCTGCTTGTCTGTCATTTTCTCTCTCTCTCTCTCTCTCTCTCTCTCTCTCTCTCTCTCTCGCTCTCCCTTCTCGTTCTCCACGAACAGACTGTTTAATTACCATGCGCCTGGCTTCAAGGGCAGATGGGGCACCTGTGGCATGAGACACCTGCTCCCGCCGGCCTCCCACCGAGCAGCTCCTGCATTCCCAAACACTTCCCATTCTTCTCTCCGGCGCCGGGGGCTGTATGTAGGTCACCCAAACCCCCACCCCCCCCACCCCGCCTTCCTCCGGGCTGGTTTTTCCACCACTTTTACGTCTCGGAAAACAAATCGTGCATCGGAGACACCCGTTACTTTTTCTCCCTGCCAAGGCTGCTTTCAACATGTCTCATCTACCAGCTCGTGAAGCCAGAGAGCCGTCTACTGGAAAACGGCTCCAAAACAATTCCGGCCTCGGATCGCGCCGGGCACCTCGATCGCCTCCGACCCGGCTGCCTTCCGACGCGGCGGGGGGCGCGCACGGACTTTACCTATGCACTCCGACCGTGAACCTAGTCCTCCACCTGCAAAACGTAGCTCGGGGTGGAAGACAGTGGAGAGGCATCGTCAAAACCTGGGGCGCTTCGACGGTGCCTGTCAGGTCGAGCTCAAGGTTTTCGAAGACTTGCCTTTGCAGCTGAGGTGCTTGCATCATCGCTTACAGACAGCGCTTCAGACCTTTAGGTGCTTTAGGCTGCTCCCTGAGACAGCTGCTTTAAAAAGGATGTCCGGAGAATAGCTGATGGGGAGGCCCCGGAGGTGCCTGCTCCAGTGGAGGGGTTCTCATTCAGGGCCTGAATGAGACTGCATTTTTAGCCCTGTTCCTCGGTTTCTACAGATGTTTATGTCTGGACATAAAAATATTTCTTTCAAGCTCCCTGTGTTGTATGAGGGATTGAGGATCTCTGGTTGCTGGTCGGTGTGTAGTTGAGGGTTTGGCACTTGCCAGACTGGGCTGTGTTCAGGGTTCGTGTAGGTACGACCTGGTTGGGAGAGATCCAGTTGGCAAACGGTACCTGATGAAGTGGGCCAGGAGGTGGGACCTGTCGGGGGGTCGTGGGGGAGGTGGGTTGGGTGAAACTCCAGAAGCAACCCGCGTCTGGCGCGCACGACTCGCTGCACAACTCACCAGGAAGTCCAATTACATTTGGGTGCTTCGAGGCGGTCCACTTCCTTTCGACCTGCCACGCTCTCCGGCTCCTGTCCACGAGTCTGCCCTGCTCCCCTGGATTTACTTATGCCGAAGACAGGCGTCAGAAGCTGGAGCAATCTCTCGCTCTTTCTCCTCCAGTGGTTTTCTGAAAGGTTGCATCATGAAATCTCTCAGACATGAAAAAATACCTGTCTCCAGCCCAGCATGCATCTGTTCTCAGGGTCCGAAGCGCGCTCCGTCTCAGATGTCGGCTTAAAGGAATGGGAAAGGCAAAATGTAGCAGATCTTTTCCAAACGTACTAGAATCCTCCCACTGCAAGTCAGCCTGGAGAAACACCAACAACCGCTGACAGGAAGTATTAAAAATAGAAACAAAAGTCCTTTTATGACCTAACTTAAAATGCTTTAGAAAAATATTATCAAATGGCAAAAAAATTTTGCGAGCTCCAGTTTGCTTAAGTGCAGAAGCAGACACCTACCAATACACGCTTTATCAGAACTCTATCCTTTCATCTGTAATGCATGCGAATTCAGTACTGGGACAACTGGTAATAACCCTTCAGCATTTTGGGAGTGACCCACAGTTCCCCACCTCTAAACTCACCGCCCAACCCCCAAACTCACCATCTTTTCAGTCATGGCACTTTGACCACATCTGTCTATCCCCCACAAGAGAGCCATTTCAAAAAGGTGGCACAGGTGAGCAAAATGGTGTTCTCCAGTGGATCTCCAGGAGAACTATCCTCCACACGCCTGGGGCCAACTGGAGAGCTCCCGAAGGCCCTCGGTACCGTCTGTGCCGTCTGTGCTGAGCAGGACCAGTCTCGCGGAGCTCTCTCTCTCTCCCACTGCAGGACGTTCACGCATGGCACCAGCTCTGGGTCCTGAAAACGCCGTGCGCAGACGAAACGCGTCCGGCTGCGGGCGGAACGGATTGACACAACAGCGCAAAGGTTGGGAATATTCCAGGATGAGTCACTGGTGATCACACAGACAGAAACTATGCAGGGATGGATACAGACTCATGTAGCACCAGTCAGGGCTGTAATGAGATTTTGTCATGCCGTCGGGATAAACTATAGTGCAGCTTTTCGCAGTGTTCATTGAATGTGTCATCTGGGAGAGGGGCATAGTTTCAGAGAGAGGATCAGCCCTGGCAAGAGGCAGAGTCTGGGGGTCAGAGTCCTGGTTTAAGGGAGAGCTCTAAGTTAGAGAATCAACGGGAATCCTAGTCAACATAGTCCCAGCTCCTGGCCGACAGGAGGTAGGAATCTCCTGACCTGGAGGAGGTCAGAACTCTTGGCCATAGAAGGTCAGAACTGGACTGATGAGGTCACTTCTCACTGGGATGTTTTCAGGAGGAACAGACAGAAAACAGAGAGAGAGAGAGAGAGAGAGAGAGAGAAGGAACGAGACAACACTCACAAAAACATTGCCAACTGTGAGTGGTGAAGCTGTGTTCGGTAGAAACTAAAGCGTGAAGCCTCGGTTTTCGCATATAGTTCCACTAGCATGTCTCTCCTCACCTGCTAACACAGCAGAAAACAACTGATGGGCACATTGATGGCTTACGTAAGAATTCTTTTATGCTGGCTGTCACATTTCCTGAACAGTCGAATCGGCAACCGAGAGTTCCATCCAGTGTTTCCGTATGGGCTGCTTCAACGCCACCGGGGGTTTGTTTCGGGAAGGCAATCCGGGAAGGTTCCATACAAAGGCGAAGGCAGGAAAACTGGGGCGGAAAGACTCAGGGCCCCGTGGCAGGAAGAACGCCGTTAAAGCACAGCGAGAGAGATACGGCTTCTGCCTCTAGGAAACCACCTATTAGCTGCAGCCTGATGTTTTGGTCTGAAAGTGGGAGGCCTTGCCAAACAAACAAACAAACAATCAAAAAACAACAACGACAACAACAGCCCAGTCCCGAGCCGATCCGCACTGCAAACATCCGGCCTTGTTAAGAGACAGACGTCTCTTACTGCGGGGAGAGAGATTTTACCAAATTTGTTGTTTTTTTTTCTCAGCTCCGAAGCTGAAAGCTCAAGGCTCCGTGCTGGAGCAAAGGATTAAGACGATTTATGCAGATCTTCACAGTTTTGTGCTTAACCGTGATATTCCGGTCTAGAAGCAGGCCGTGCCCAGCCTGGGGAGGATAAGGAAAGGGGGAGGTGCCTCTGGCCAACACTCACCCAGTGCCATTACTCGAGAGATCCGCCAATGCGGAGTTTGTCGATCGGACTATCCCGGTCTCTTTAGCGCTCACCTGCCGCTCCCTCGTGCTACGCAGCCCGGACCACCAATTTCCTTAAGTGCGTTTACAAGGGATCACTCTCGTTGACATTTCAGGGCCCTTGGCCACACATAAGGCGAGGGATGGCCGTCACGTACCTGATTTAGATGTACATCGTGGTCTCTGAAAAATGGTCTGTTCCAATTTATCCAAAATTGACTTCCAATCAAGGGGAGCTTTACACAGCGAATTCTATATTTGGCTTGATGGGTGGCGTAGCGAAGCAAATGTGCTTTCATTTGTCTGTATCTGGTACTACGCTCCAGTATAGCAGAATCATGCAGGGTCATCAGATTCTGAGTATACGTACAGATGAGACAGATTAATAATCGAGAATGCTAATAGGACATGGGAGGCTGGGATCAATCTTTACTGTACCCAAACTGAACGCACAGAGAGAGAGAGAGAGACAGAGACAGAGAGAGAGAGAGAGAGAGAGAGAGAGAGAGAGAAAGAGAGAGGGAGAAGATGGGGGCCTCTCCAGTTCAAGGTGTGCCTGTCGTTTTTTACGCAGTAAGTAAAAAAGTTAAAAAGTCTTGTATTCAATCTTACCGGCACAGTTCTGTCTTCACATCTGTTTTGGCACTGCACTGAATGCCTTAAGCCCCATATACCCCGACTCTCTCCACGAGACAAGACCCTATGGGACCCCCACCCCGCCACCCCCAGATACACAACAGCCTCTAACATCCGTGTGCAAAAGGTAAATAAACCCTTTAATGAACTACTCAGGTGGCGAGAACAGCAACCAAGAAACGCACTGGGAGGGGCTCTCTCTCTCCTCCCCGCCTCCCCGGCGTGGGGTTATCAGGAAGGAGGCCCTGGGATTACAGCCAGACGGCCTCGCACTTGCACACACCGGCAGCGGGAAGATTTGAAAAAAAAAAAACAACCACCTGCAGCTGTAATCGTGGAAACAGGTTGGAAACTCACGATCGTTCTAGAAAATTCGAATGAAAGGAGCGTGTAGTAGGCGGGCGGCGCAGGATAGCAAGCAGCAGGGGAGTGAGGGAGCCATGAACCTGGAGTTGTACAAATAACAGAGCAGTTATTTCCTGATTTGTAGCTGTGTAATACGCTCTGTGCTGGATAGGCACCCTGTCAAAGTCAGTTACTCTGGAGTTCAAAAATATGTTGGGGTTGAGGGGGTCAGTATCTCCATCACTCTCTCTCCCTCTCTCGCTCTCTTCTGTCTGTCTGTCTCTCTCTTGCTCTCTCTCTCTCTCTTCTGTCTGTCTATGTGTCTCTCTCTCTTCTGTCCGTCCATGTTTCTCTCTTCTGTCTGTCTCTCTCTCTCTTCTGTCTGTCTCTCTCTCTCTTCTGTCTGTCTGTCTCTCTCTTCTGTCTGTCTATGTTGTGTCTCTCTCTCTTCTGTCCGTCCATGTGTCTCTCTTCTGTCTGTCTGTCTCTCTCTCTTCTGTCTGTCTGTCTCTCTCTCTCTCTTCTGTCTCTCTCTCTCTCTTCTGTCTGTCTATGTGTCTCTCTCTCTTCTGTCTGTCTATGTCTCTCTTCTGTCTGTCTGTCTCTCTCTCTCTTCTGTCTGTCTCTCTCTCTCTCTTCTGTCTGTCTCTCTCTCTTCTGTCTGTCTGTCTCTCTCTTGCTCTCTCTCTCTCTTCTGTCTGTCTGTGTCTCTCTCTCTTCTGTCCGTCCATGTTTCTCTCTTCTGTCTGTCTCTCTCTCTCTCTCTCTCTTCTGTCTGTCTCTCTCTCTCTCTTCTGTCTGTCTCTCTCTCTCTCTCTTCTGTCTGTCTATGTGTCTCTCTCTCTTCTGTCTGTCTATGTGTCTCTCTTCTGTCTGTCTGTCTCTCTCTCTCTTCTGTCTGTCTGTCTCTCTCTCTTTCTCTCTTCTGTCTCTCTCTCTCTCTCTTCTGTCTGTCTATCTCTCTCTCCCTTTTGCACACACAGAAGCCTAAAGCACAGGAGAGACCTAATGAAGGAGTGAAACTCACTGCTACATGTTGTTTAGGGGCTCTGCACGATCATTAAACTACACACACACACACGCACGCACACACACACACACACACATACCCACCACACACACACACACACTCACATGCACATGCACATACACACTGGCACATACACAACGTTCTAAACTCATTTCACCGAGAGAAACTGGCAAAACAGAACTATCTGAGGCCCACACACTACAGTTCTCCCTCCGCTGTGGCTTCCATCACTGTGGCACAGTAAAGCAATTAAAACGGAACGCGGCAGCACCATACGGCGCTGGAGCATTAAACACACACGCTCTGGACTCTGCCACCCTGATGTATGACGAGGAACATAAGACCGTCTGCTGTTGGGCTTTTCCCAGCTGACCCACCCGGGTCTGAGGGGAGCCACGTTAGGAAGCCCTGCGTGTTCTTTCTCCCACCAAAGCTGTAAACCGGCTCGCCGTGTGGGCGCTTTGCGGATCCGCCTCTGACCCTCAACGCGGCGGCCTCGGCGATCGCAGCTCAGGTGTCGCTGCCGGCAACTCGACCGAATCGATATTAATGCCTGTAATAAATACGGCCACTAATGAATGAGCGACATGTTTTGGGCGGCATTGCGGTGTGTGACGCCCGTGTGGGGTATTGTGCATTTTAATGGGCTGCAAGAGCCACGGATGCCGACATTCTCGGTCCAAATAGGATCTAAACAGCTATTCGCGACGTTGCTCGTTGCTCATTGATCAAGGACATTACACACACACACACACACACACACACACACAGAGAGAGAGAGAGAGAGAGAGAGAGAGAGAGGGTGAAGACAGAGGACATTTAATTCATATTTACAAAGAGCGATAGCGGTGGTACCCCTCCTCCAAGTGCCCGTCCTGTACGCCACGTTGCTGCTAGATTAATGTGTTTATCCCACACACACGTACAGATGTCTCAATGAGACCAGACACAGACCACCTTTAATTAATCAAAAATTAACAGAGAGGGACAGAGTGGTAAATGACAATGCTCTCTCTCCCTCTCTCTCTCTCTCTCTCCCTCTCTCTCCCTCTCTCTCTCTCTGTCTCTCTCTCTCTCTCCCTCTCTCTCTCTCAGTCTCTCTGTCTCTCTCTCTGTCTCTCTCTCCCTCTCTCTCTCTCCCTCTCTCTCCCTCTCTCTCTCTCTCCCTCTCTCTCTTTCTGTCTCTCTCTCTCTCCCTCTCTCTCAGTCTCTCTCTGTCTCTCTCTCCCTCTCTCTCCCTCTCTCTCCTCTCTCTCTCTCTCTCTCTCTCTCTCTCTCTCTCTCTCTCTCTGTCTCTCTCTGTCTCTCTTTCCCCTCTGTCTCTACATTCTTGACTCTCTCTGTCTCTCTCTCTCTCTCTCCACACACTCACTCTCTCTCTGTCAATTCAATTCAATACAGTAAGCTCTATTGGCATGACTATATGCAGTACCAGTATTGCCAAAGCAGTATTACAATAAACAACATGAATGACCCTTAATGCGATTAAGGGAATGAAGAATTCGGTTATAATAATGAACGTGAAAAGAACTGGTATGAACTAATAATTGGAAGAAGTAAAGAATTCAAGATCTCTCTCTCTCTCTCTCTCTCTCTCTCTCTCTGTCCTCACGTACTCCCCCTCCTGCCGTTCTTCCCTACCCATAAATCAATCATGTCGTAACACCCCTGCATCGGCAGGCCCCCGGACCTCCCTCCTGATTCAAGCCGCCAACCAGAGCCTCGGCTATTTCGGCGGCGGGCGTGAAAATGGCTCGCTCTGCTATGGCAGATGGCGGATGTTCAGAAAGCACTAATGAGCTCCGTCGCTGGCATCTTCGGAGGCCACCCCCCCCCCACTCCAGCTAGGAAGACCTGTTCTCCAACCACATGGCCTCAAAAAGCTGTCCCGGAAGAACCGTCCCGCCCGGCCACCACGTTCTCCTCTGGATGACGCTGCCCAGTCAGTCCGGGTACAACAGCTGGGAGTAAAAATCGCGATGTCATGCAACTTTACTAACCGCAGTAGGCCGCGGTCGCTCCCTGTGCCGAGGTAATCAACGCAGAGGTAATCAAAACTGCGATCGGGTATACAAACTTTCCTGAGAGGCTGCTTGCCTGCACAGCTGATGAAGGACATTCTGTTTCTCTCCATGTATTTTGCGTATTTCACTGCAATGCCAAATATATAATATATGTAATATATAAATATATAAATCTGAAGAAGACTCCAGGTGAGTAACTGCAGTGCAGTAAGAGATGTGGAGATACTCGAAACTGTAGTGAGGTACACAGAGTTTCCAGAGAAACAGGACATTTGGGACAAAGGACATTCATCAGCTGGGCAAGTAACGTGCTTCACAGCTTGCGACGGCTGATGAAGGACCTCTGTCTAAAACGTTCCGTTTCTTGAGAAACCTTGTGTACTTCACTACAATTTTAAATATCTCTCTCTATATATAGATGGGCAGGGGGTAATGCGTCAGGAAGGGCCAGACGTGTGCAGATCAGTTTATTATAAGAGGGTAAATCCAAAAATCGTAGTCAAAAAAAGAGTCCAACAAAACAGCCAAAGAGAAACAGTCCTGAAGGCAACTAAATACAAAGGGGCAATCCAAAAAAAAAGTTACAAGGAGTACAGGGAACACTGGGAATACTGAATAACGCTCATTACGCTCGCAGGAATAGAGGCACTACTTGAGAAGGAAGCAGCTAACCTACAGGAATTAAATAGAGCTAAAAACAGGTATATAATATTAGTACGCAGGGGACGATGATCTCCCCAGAGGATTCTGGGTAATGTAGTGAAGCGCCCCAGTGTTAGCCTCATTGGTCAGGGCCAGAGGGCTGCATGACAAAGTTGCCATAATTCATATTCCACATTTAGATTTTAGTTTATGTCCTTTTTCATCTTTATATCTTTTCAACACAGATAAAAACTTTGCTCGGGGTGTTAAACCACAGATTATTTTTTGTGCGTATGGCTGCAGAAAGATTCGATGGGCAAATGCTTTTTCCACAGCGCCTTTGGAAATCAGGACTCCTCATTCTCGACTGCCCAGTTCTGAATGTAACTCATGTTCTCCTTCTGACTGGCACTCGGAGGCAGTATGAAAGTGCGTGGCTGATTCACGTCTCGCGTGGGCGTCTTGGCATGGCATTTGACTGGCAGTCGATGAAGTTGGCAGATTACGCGCGTCTGTCCGGTACAGTGGGCGACGGGCGGGGGGTTGTGGGGGTGTGTGCTGTTTCCAGCGTTTTAGAGACGGGGAGTGCGTGTAAGGGTGGTGTCGGAGTCAGGTTAGGGATTGGGTAAGGGTGTGGGTGTGATTGTGGGTGCAGGTAGGGATGCGGGGGTGGATAGGGGAGCAGGAGACTCACAGGAAGAGGATACCTGAAGCGCTACAGGAAAGCAGGATAAAAACAATAACTGATAACAAAAGAGAGTATCCACGCTCTCCTTCCACATGGCTGTCACTTCCATTGCTCTGCCTTTTCTCTGAGTGCTGTTCATTGTCTTTCTCTCTATCTCCCTCCCTCTCGCTCTCTCTACCTCTACCAGCTTGTCGAGGGAATCAAAGCTGCTTCTAATTAAGACAGGCCAGCAGCTTCATTAGTCAACGGTACCGCTGAAGAGATTTACACTTCAAAGCGGGACAGAGACAGAGAGAGACAGAGAGAGAGACGGAGAGAGAGAGACAGAAACGCACAGAGAGATACGCGCGCGTGTGTGTATGTCAGAGAAAAGAAGGAATGTTGAAAGAAAAGATCATATTCTTCTAGCCTATGGATGACATCACATGCTCGTCATGCTACTGACCAGTCAGCCACAGTGCACAAAAGGGGAGAAACGTCCCATCTGCTGCTGTGAAACCAGCTGTCAATCACGTGTCAGCATGGGTGGGGCACAATGGGTGGGGCAATCCCGAACCTGAACACCTTGGTATGGCATTAAGCCTCAAACAAGCCTGCCTCGTTAGTATTCCTCTCGCCTCTCAGCGTACTCCCGTGAAACGTGAGAGTCGCTGCGCTGCTAAATATTTACACGGGGTGTGCACTCCTGGTCTTGCCCGTGACCGCCAGTGGGGAGTTTACTCTTTTGCATGGTAATTCGGCCGATTAATTATTCACGAGCGCCTCCGTCGTGATTGGACGCGATTTGCGCCGGCTTTGTAATGTGCCCGCATCAATGATTTAGCGGATGGGCGTGTGCACGGCAACATGCCTCGAGCGAGCACGTCGCCCGAGGGTCCGAGGTTCTGCTCCAGCTGACCCTGAAGCCCAAGCTAGTTAAAACACTGATATCACCAACACACATCCGCCATGAAGAATAATGAGCATTCACAATGCAAAATAATGTAGTTTAACCGAGGCTGGATATAGGAGAGCCTGTACTTTGCGCAGCCCTAGAGAGACTGGATGTAGAGTCTTGGGTGAGACTGCATAGGGAGACCATATGTGGTACAGTCAGAGATGCTCACTGTTAGAGACTGCGTTGTTCTGGTGGTTCGCACTGCAGAGTTGGCTAAGCAGTGTGTTTAAACTGGTGTCTGGAGCTGGAGACGTGCTCCCGA
>NC_137519.1:3790000-3795000 GCF_041902795.1 Electrophorus electricus
CAGGTTCACCAAGCTTGTAATTATGACCCTTTTCTTTTTGAATGTGACATGGATTAATGCCAAGAGACTCTGCTATGCTGCGCTGCGCTGCGCGTATGTGTGTGTGTGTGTGTGTGTGTGTGTGTGTGTGTGTGTGTGTGTGTGTGTGTGTGTGTGTGTGTGTGTGTGAAAGCAGGCATCAACCCATGGGTCCCAGCTGAAAGGAGAAGGCAGAGTGACTACCCCCCCCCCCACACACACACCCAAACACCACCATTATTCAGCAGGCTTGCTTAAACACCATGGAGCATGTTCCTCGATAACAGTCAGTGATGCTATAGTCCATCTCAGCCCCTGGAGACATGCCTGAGGTGATATTAACCTTAGCACACCTACTCCAGCACACCTAATCACATAACCTTAACACACCTACTCCAGCACACCTAATCACATAACCTTAACACACCTACTCCAGCACACCTAATCACATAACCTTAACACACCTACTCCAGCACACCTAATCACATAACCTTAACACATCTACTCCAGCACACCTAATCACATAACCTTAACACACCTACTCCAGCACACCTAATCACATAACCTTAACACATCTACTCCAGCACACCTAATCACATAACCTTAACACATCTACTCCAGCACACCTAATCACATAACCTTAACACATCTACTCCAGCACACCTAATCACATAACCTTAACACATCTACTCCAGCACACCTAATCACATAACCTTAACACACCTACTCCAGCACACCTAATCTAGTGTTCATTCCAAACCCTAAATCAACCAGGCTCAATACTGTACGCCTGTACTTTTCATTCCCCAGTCCACGCACACACACACACACACACACACACACACAGACACGCACACACACACACACACACACAAACTTGGTATTCCGTCAACACATCTGTGTGCCCCATGCAAATCTGTGAACGCATCTCTTAACTGCAGCAGAAAGGAGCTCTCTCACACATCTGTGCCTTTTCCCACACTTCTCATCTGCGAGGTCCTGCCCCTCACCATCTATCTCTCTCTCTTCAGCGTGCCGGCCGCCTGTCTTCTCCCCCCTTACCCCACATGTCTTCTTCCATCCGTCTGTCTTCATCTCCCTCTTCAGGTGTGTGTGTGTGTCTCTCTCTCTCTCTCTCTCTCTCGCTCTCGCTCTCGCTCTCTCGGGCCGATCTGTGTGTAGTCCTTTCTCACCCGCTCGCATGCCATCGGCGGCAGAGAAAACACCTCAGATTCCTCAAACGCACGCACACGCACCTCGAACGCATACATGCACCACACACACTCCTCTCCACGGAGCCTGTTACTCTGTCCTCAGGTCTCCGGCGCTGAGAAGGTGAGCGAGTACTCACGGTTCGACCTCTAGACACGGGTTCAGCCCCCATCACTGAGACTGCGAACCTGATCATTATCTGTGGAAGCAGTCTGGCAGGAGGCTGGGACCTCCATCAGTTTAAAGTGAGGCATCGCCCTTTCTGTCTAAATATGTCTCCTCACTATTTATAAAGAGGGCCACGCCTTTGCCGTAAGCAAAGACCAGTTACGCTACTACTACGAGGTCGTGGGTGTCACTGTCTTTCGGGAACCGGAAGACGCACGCAGGGCCGCTGGCGGGGTTACATAACACAGGTGGGAAACTAGGAGTTCACGTCAGGAGAGCTAGCAGACCTCCCACCTGCCTGTGGAACAAACACTCCAAATTCAGCACTTCAGCACTTCAGGCTTTCGCCACTTAACAGTTATTTAACAATTTCAAGTCCATTAAAATCAGAACATCACCTAATGTGATTTAATTAGCACAATAATTTCATGCAAATGGAAAAGTGAAACTTGCGCATTGTTAACTGTTTGGCTTGCGTCATACCTGGGAGGGGAGGGGAGAGGGGGTGGGGAGGGGAGGGGAGAGGGGGAGGGGTGGAGAGGAGGGGAGGGGAGAGGGGGTGGGGAGGGGAGGAGAGAGGGGAGAGGGGGAGGGGTGGAGAGGAGGAGAGGGGAGAGGGGGAGGGAAGGGAGGGGGAGGAGAGAGGGGGAGAGGAGAGGGGGAGGGGTGGAGAGGAGGGGAGGGGAGGGGAGAGGGGGAGGAGAGGGGAGGGGGAGGAGAGGGGGGGGGGAGACTGAAATCAGCATGCAACCTTAAGCCCATGGACAAGCCATCTGATGACCCCTTTAATAAATGCTGTTTGGTGGAAAATGACTGACCACCCAGTCAGAAACCAAACAGCCATCCACCCAATCAGAAGCAAAACGGTCATCCACCCAATCAGAAGCAAAACGACCATCCACCCAATCAGAAGCAAAACGACCATCCACCCAATCAGAACAAAACGGCCATCCACCCAATCAGAAGCAAAACGACCATCCACCCAATCAGAAGCAAAACGACCATCCACCCAATCAGATGCAAAACGGCCATCCACCCAATCAGAAACAAAATGACCATCCACCCAATCAGAAACAAAACGGCCATCCACCCAATCAGAAACAAAACGACCATCCACCCAATCAGAAACAAAACGGCCATCCACCCAATCAGAAAGGAAACGGCCATCCACCCATTCAGATGCAAAACGGCCATCCTCCCAATCAGAAGCAAAACGACCATCCACCCAATCAGAAGCAAAACGACCATCCACCCAATCAGAACAAAACGGCCATCCACCCAATCAGAAGCAAAACGACCATCCACCCAATCAGAAGCAAAACGACCATCCACCCAATCAGATGCAAAACGGCCATCCACCCAATCAGAAACAAAACGGCCATCCACCCAATCAGAAACAAAATGACCATCCACCCAATCAGAAACAAAACGGCCATCCACCCAATCAGAAACAAAACGACCATCCACCCAATCAGAAACAAAACGGCCATCCACCCAATCAGAAAGGAAACGGCCATCCACCCATTCAGATGCAAAACGGCCATCCTCCCAATCAGATGCAAAACGGCCATCCACCCAATCAGAAACAAAACGGCCATCCACCCAATCAGAAGCAAAACGGCCATCCACCCATTCAGAAACAAAATGGCCATCCACCCAATCTGAAGCAAAACGGCCATCCACCCAATCAGAAGCAAAACGACCATCCACCCAATCAGAAGCAAAACGACCATGTATCAAACCAGATGCAAAACGGCCATCCACCCAATCAGAAACAAAACGGCCATCCACCCAATCAGAAACAAAACGACCATCCACCCAATCAGAAACAAAACGGCCATCCACCCAATCAGAAAGGAAACGGCCATCCACCCATTCAGATGCAAAACGGCCATCCACCCAATCAGAAACAAAACGGCCATCCACCCAATCAGAAACAAAATGACCATCCACCCAATCAGAAACAAAACGGCCATCCACCCAATCAGAAAGGAAACGGCCATCCACCCATTCAGATGCAAAACGGCCATCCTCCCAATCAGATGCAAAACGGCCATCCACCCAATCAGAAACAAAACGACCATCCACCCAATCAGAAACAAGACGGCCATCCACCCAATCAGAAAGGAAACGGCCATCCTCCCAATCAGAAACAAAACGGCCATCCACCCAATCAGAAGCAAAACGGCCATCCACCCATTCAGAAACAAAATGGCCATCCACCCAATCTGAAACAAAACGGCCATCCACCTAATCAGAAGCAAAACGACCATCCACCCAATCAGATGCAAAACGGCCATCCACCCAATCAGAAACAAAACGACCATCCACCCAATCAGAAAGGAAACGGCCATCCACCCATTCAGATGCAAAATGGCCATCCACCCAATCTGAAGCAAAACGGCCATCCACCCAATCAGAAGCAAAACGGCCATCCACCCTATCAGAAGCAAAACGGCCATCTACTCAATCAGAAGCAAAACGACCACCCACCCAATCAGAAGCCATCTCAAGCTGGTATGTGTTATAAAGAACAGCCTCCTCTCTATTCACCCTTCTCTCTCATTTGCATTCTGTGTCTCTCTGATCCTCTTTGCACAATGACGTGAGGGCAGACACTAATAAGACCTGCTGCGTTGCCCTCGTCAAAAACTCTCACAAAAACAGTCCATGTCTTCTGGGCTTCCTTTACGCATGCTCGCCGAATCAAGCCCCGAATTCTGGCGGTTCACCTGTGCTTGCGTCTGAATTTTCTCCCATCTGCCAGGATGTTACAGGATCTCTCTGTCCTCCATCTCTCTCTCCTTCTTCATTTCGGGTTCTCCACCTCGGATCCTTCCAGGGGAAGGTTTCGTCCCGGATGCCCGGACTCGCACCACGCCTCCACCCATGCAGGCTGCGCTGCCCTGCCCGCCCCAAGCTGGTCCCCTCTCCGCCGCAGGCTCGTCGCATTTTGGTCCACCGCCTCTCCGTCCCCTTTGGTCTGTCCTCGTCGGTTTCTCCGTCTCCATCTCTGCTTGTCCAGCGGGTCTCCGCGTGGGTCTCGCTCTGCTCTTACCTGCAGGAAATCCTTCTTCTCCGCACACATCGGGTCCTGTAGATTTCACCTACCGCAAGACGGCTCGTCATTCTGCGTGGGAGTTTCTCGCGTACGGTTTCGGAGGATTTGTAACGAGTTAAAACATCTCCTGCAGTTCATCTTAAACACACACACGCAGTTATCGTTGTTGCTGGTCTCGCCCACCCTTTACAAAGCTTTACCACGTGGCCACACACACGGAGCCAAGTCGCCAGTTGTTGCGAGGGCTCCAACTGATATCGAGACTCGACAAATTGGGCTGAAAATTGTCGCTTTAAAGCTCCGCCGCAGACAAATGCAGCCATTGCCCAGCTGTGGTCAAGAGGCACTGGCAACCCAACCAGCCAGCAGCTCTTTTACAGAGAGGAGCTGGCAACCCAAACGCAGATGCTCCAAGCTCATAAATACTGAAAAAAAATTTTTTTTTTAAATAAATCAAAAAATAAAAACAAATCAAAGGAATTTGAAATATGGATAAACTTTTCTACATAAAGTTTTTTCTAATCAAGAAACAGGCTGCATG
>NC_137519.1:3800000-3802500 GCF_041902795.1 Electrophorus electricus
CTCAAAGCACAATTATGCTGTCAGATTCCCAGAACGTAGACGACCAAGGCAACAAGGACTGTCCTTCAGTGCTTGAATCGCTCGTACAAACACCCTGGGAAGGAGAAAGAGAGAGAGAGAGAGAGAGAGAGAGAGAGAGAGAGAGAGAGAGAGAGAGAGAGAGAGAGAGAGAAAAACAAATTTTGTCCTGTTTTGAAAATGATTTCATATTGTTGCATTACCCAGCTCTAACTCCAATATCACAAGACTAAATCGCATTACATTTTTCCAACATACCCACAAAGATACCATATTCTATATATTCATCCCGCACATACTCTGGGACTAATATATCAGGTCTGTGGGACCTGATTGCATATACATGAGTTTCCCCATGTGTATTTGCATAGATTTCAGCAGCTAGTGGATGTCAAGCCTGGCGAAGAACAAGGCCACAGAATATAAAGCGGTTTACTTGATTCTGCATTTAAACCGGTTATCCAGCAAGCACAACACACACACTATCATTTGCACAACAAACGGTCTGATATAAACTAAGTGATGCATGGGGAAGATAAAAGAGAGCAGAGAAGGGTTAATCAGCAAAAAGACAGTGACAGAGAGAGACAGAGAGAGACAGAGAGAGACAGAGAGAGACTAAGAGAGAGAGAGAGACAGGGAGAGAGAGAGAGACTAAGAGAGAGAGACTAAGAGAGAGACAGAGAGAGATACACAGAGAGAGAATTATTGAAATTATTGATCAGAAAATACATTTTAGCAGTAAATATTCAAAGTATATATGAAGACATGGGTTACAGTGCACAGACTGGGTGCCCCTGACAGCCCAGAGAACTAATACACAATCAGAGCAGCTCAGGAGAACCAGATACAGAGCAGTACTTTGCTAGGATTTCTCCAGATCAGCCGCTCTCACTATCTGCAGGTGGTACATCCCGAGCAGGGCCTCCTCCTCACTGCTCCTCCTCACTGCTCCTCCTCATGTCCATCCTCCTCCCTGCTCCTCCTCACTGCTCCTCCTCATGTCCATCCTCCTCCCTGCTCCTCCTCACTGCTCCTCCTCATGTCCATCCTCCTCCCTGCTCCTCCTCCCTGCTCCTCCTCACTGCTCCTCCTCATGTCCATCCTCCTCCCTGCTCCTCCTCACTGCTCCTCCTCATGTCCATCCTCCTCACTGCTCCTCCTCACTGCTCCTCCTCACTGCTCCTCCTCATGTCCATCCTCCTCCCTGCTCCTCCTCCCTGCTCCTCCTCACTGCTCCTCATATCCATCCTCCTCCCTGCTCCTCCTCACTGCTCCTCCTCATGTCCATCCTCCTCCCTGCTCCTCCTCCCTGCTCCTCCTCACTGCTCCTCCTCATGTCCATCCTCCTCCCAGCTCCCCCTCACTGCTCCTCCTCCTTCCTGCTCCTCCTCACTGCTCCTCCTCAGGTTTCTGCTGTCTGAGGTGTCATTAACTACATGTATTTACTCCACCACATGTATTTATTCCGTGTATATGTTTATCATCACATACATATTAAAGTATGTATGAGTGTGTGTTTTTGTGTGTGTGTGTGAGAGAGAGAGAGAGAGAGAAGTAGTCTACAGCAGCTTTATTTTATACACACACACACACACACTTTTTATTTTTTTATTTTTCTCCACAGTTTTAACATTTAATGTCGGTAATTTTATTATTCACTTTGGACACAGTTGTTAATTACAATTCATGCCAACAAAGGAATTTTAATTTGACTGAGAGACAGCAAGAGACAGAGCGAGAGAGACAGACAGAGAAAGAGACAGAGTGAGAGAGAGAGAGAGACAGAGTGAGAGACAGAGAGAGAGACAGAGAGAGAGACAGACACAGAGAGACAGAGAGAGAGAGAGACAGAGAGAGAGAGAGACACAGAGAGAGAGAGAGAGAGAGAGAGAGAGAGAGAGAGCGGGCAACAGAGATTAATTCAAATTCCTCATCCCTCTCTTCCTGTGAAGCTGCTTTGGATGCAGACAGACGAACTTCACACCTCTATACATGATTGTCCAGCAAAATCACACACACACACACACACACACACACACACACACACACACACTCATTAGCTATAAAATGGAGGTATAGATTGGAGGGAAGGGGAAGGAAGTCAATAAGGCAGATAGGATGTAATTAGAGTTAGAGACACAGGACAGGGACACTATGAAAGTGTGTGTGTGTGTGTGTGTGTGTGTGTGTGTGTGTGTGTGTGTGTGTGTGTGTGTGTGTGTGTGAACACCAAAGGAAGTCCAGGAAAAATGATGGAACATTTGAGGGTTTGGCACAAAGAGAACATGGCATGTCGATCTGCTGAAGCTCCAATCACTGAGCTACAGAGCCCAAAACACATGCGTAACAGGAGATTAGGGAGACGGAGATGAGAGCGAGGGAGACGGAGATGAGAGCGAGGGAGACGGAGATGAGAGCGAGGGAGAGCTGCGTGGCTGCGCTACACCCGTACAGCAATGAAAATCTCGAGGCAGAAACC
>NC_137519.1:3807500-3857500 GCF_041902795.1 Electrophorus electricus
AGTGCAGGTCGATGACAGCCTCAAATCCAATAGCCAAATGGATTTTAACTGTAATCGTATAGATGCTGGAATGTTTCTAGTCTTCATGGCTTCTGGAGGAAGCTCTTCAGACGGAGGGCGGGAGAACGAGGTCTTCTCTGCAGCCCTCACACCCCAAAGGGGTATTCCCTCAAATGGCACTTCCAGGAGGGTCCGGAAGCCGTCGGGGTAAGGCAGAGCAAACATCCCCAGGCCAAGGCCGTTTGGTGGGGAGATGACCGATCTGGTCCTGGGAAAGTCAGGAACGGTTGAGGCTGCGTTTCTGAGTGCTGCCCGGACAGTTGTGCTCCGTTGCAGCGTTTTCATTATGCATCGCCTTGCGCAAAATGAAAGAAAACTCAGTTTGTTTCACAAGAGCTCTGAGGTGATCGTGGAAAGAGCACTTTAATAACTCTCAGGGCCCCTTTTGAGGTTTTATGAAAACCTCATAAACAGGATCAGTTTTAGCTTAAATGCACCTGCCGGCCTGTGGCCGGTGAAACGGGGGTCATACTGGACGTGGGGTGGAGGGAGAGTAACACTTGGGTGGGCATGTGATTACTGCTACATTAGTGTGTGTGTGTGTGTGTGTGTGTGTGTGTGTGTGTGTGTGTGTGTGTGAGCGCTCTGTCCAATGCCACTATCACTTGCACGCACATCTTTCCCAGAACTGTAACCTCTAACAAAGTTCAGCAGTGTCATTCCAAACCCCCCCACTTTATCTGCCGAGCAGGGGCCGTGTATCGCCATGGCAACACGGGGGTGTTCCCCCACGCGCCTGCCACTGCAGTAAAACCCTGGAAAAAAGTAATACCTGTTAATCAGTATCTAAACCTCCGTAATGGTTAACTGGGGAAATTACCCAGCATTCATTCTCCGCAGTTCCTGCTCAGACCCACAGACCCACTCTCCCAGACGCTGCGCACAAAAATAAATGCCATCCTGTTCCCCTGACTGGTAATCGCTGAGCTGTAACACGTAACATACTCCAGCTGCTACTTTTGTATAGTACCGATGGGAGCAGAAGAGGAGAGGAGAGAGATTAATGGTGAAGATACTAAGGTAGATGGATTAGGAGAACATTATTATTATTATTATTATTAATACGCGTGGCATTTCTTTTTCCATATTTAGACATTTTTCATAATTGTCATTTGAAGTATTTTAATGTTTTCACCTCAAAAGGAAGTATTTTGAGGCACAATGCACATGTAATGTTTGATGCATCTTAGACTTTGTCACCTCAGAGTATTATAGGCACGGCTCTGCTAAATTCACGGGACAAACTGGTTAATTTCACGGAACAGGTTTCTCACAAATGACACTTTTCACCGATTTTAGAAGACAAATCCTACATTTCACAGTGTTTATTAAATAACACTTCACTGCATAGCTAGGACAGTGATTTAGCCTCACCAGGTTGCCATGCTAAGCTAACAGATTAGCATTATGGTTGAACTGAATGTAAGGCTTCATTCTCTCTCGCCAAGTTTAGCACACATCGATAGGCATCGCCATGGTAATGTCGGTTTAGCAAGATACCGGAGCCTTAAACAACTTTCAAAGAATAACAGCCATGTGTATAATTCCCCTGAAAGGATTTTGTAAGAAACTTGAATGTCAGTGTTTATTAAAACTGAAATCCACACCAGAAATCAAAAGGAGAACTTGTGCAGGTGGAAATGCATAACATTGCTACTTTTAGGAAACCACCCTCAACCCCCCCCACCCACCCACCCACCCGACATTTTCATTTGAGTTATCTCCATAGCAACAAGAAATCTTTGGCATTTAATTGTGTGCTGTCCAAGATGTATCCAATAAAAAATATACGTATATTTTCCAGTTTTCATGGAAAATGGTTTCCGACCATGAAACATTTTCACGGCCATGAATTTGGTAGGGCTCTGATTATAGGCTGAGCTCCACTCAAAAGTTACTGCCACCCTTTTATCCACAGTCATCCCTAGAAAAATGTCAGACTAAGGACAGTGCCTGCTGAGATCATCTCCGACCACGCCGGGGGCGAACACAGCAGTAGCAGCGCGCTGTTGGACACCCCCGCCGGACCGCCCACTCTCCAGGCACCACAGCACAGCTGGTGAAGTCAAGCACCTCGTGGTGGACTCCCTATCACTTCAGGTCAGAGGTCGGCGTCCCGCGGAGAGGCCGTTTTAGAGCGGTGCGGGGAGGTGCAGTGAGTGAATTCAGACGACGTTGCTTTAGGCTTTAAAAGAAGCAAAGTGCTGATGGCCCCCTGAAATGGTGACATGTACTGGTGAATGGATGATCTAGTGAATGGATGAACTGGTGAATGGATGATCTGGTGAATGGATGAACTGGTGTACTGGTGAATAGCTGATCTGATGAATGGATGATCTGGTGAATGGATGACCTGGTGAATGGATGAACTGGTGAATAGGTGATCTGATGAATGGATGATCTGATGAATGGGTGAACTGGTGAATGGATGAACTGTTGAATGGATGATCTGGTGAATGGGTGATCTGGTGAATGGATGAACTGGTGAATAGGTGATCTGATGAATGGATGACCTGGTGAATGGGTGAACTGGTGAATGGGTGAACTGGTGAATGGATGAACTGTTGAATGGATGATCTGGTGAATGGGTGATCTGGTGAATGGATGATCGGGTGAATGGGTGAACCAGAAGTCTGCCGGCCCTCCCAGTCCTGGCTGCCTGACAGCAGCAGGGCCGTGGGAGAGACCACCAGAAACAGAGCAGCAACAGGACAGGAGAATGACCTGAAAATGCCTCCTTCACATTTTGGCCGTTTTCCAGAATTAAAATACCTACAGGATGTTGCAGCATGTAAGTACAGGCTGTTTCAGCAAGGGCGATGTGCATCGCTGGCAGAAAGTTTTGTTCAGTACGGTCAACTCTCTACTCAGTCATGTCTAGTATGACCTTCAAGCATCTCCTCAGTCATGTGAAGACCTTTTTAAAACTCTTTTCAAGCAAGACTGAGACCATGGTTTGCTAACTGTGCAAAAATACATGCACTGTCTAAGCAGATCTACTAACAGAACCCATGGGGGACTGTGTCTTTCAAAAAAGCTAAAAACACAATCTGTCTGCTTTCCTTTGCAAACGATTGTCAGTGCAAATAGGTTAACTTAGCACCCACAAGGCGATTTGCCAAACCTGAAAGTACTACTGAGGACCAAGATTGCGTGTGTAAATATCTTTTACATATTTCATGGCCGCTGTTACTGTGATGAGAGGGATATTATAAGAGAGGTAGATTATTCCAAACCATGTCAATTACTCCAAATAGTCACATATTGTGAGCATTGTTGGCCAGAGGAGGATGGGCCCCCCTTTTTTGAGTCTTGGTTCCTCTCAAGGTTTCTTCCTTGTGCTCCAGGGAGCTTTTCCTCACCACTGTTGTCCTTGTTTTCCTCACTGCTGGCTTGGACTGGGACATTTGTAAAGCTGCCTAGTGACAACAGATGTTGTAAAAAGCGCTATATAAATAAATGTATCTTCTTAAGTCTTTAATGCCATGTTTACGTACTCGCTTTTCCTTGCAGTTTTCCCACAGTTCAGGTGAATGAAGATGTGGTGAGCAACAAATAACACCCACAAACTGCACATGCCATTTTTTGGGACTGCCCACGTGATACAGCACGGTTTATTTGGGACCTTTGGAAATCAGGCCTGAGAATGGTACACCTCATATTACGGCTTCGGTTTTTCTCCTGGAAAAAAGTGAGCCCCCGCCAACCTTTCTCCGCGTGGAGCCAGTGCGATATCTTCGAAAGATTCTCGGTCTGGTTTTAATGCCCTTCCCAGAATTCCCAGCAAAAAGTCTGCCATGTGAAAGCCATTGCAGCCCAGCCCATGGCACTCTCTTTCACCTTGTGCTTTAGGCAAAAACCCCTCTCACTTAATAACTGCAATTTTTTTTCCCTTTATCTGCTGCCAAGGGGTGCCTCCGGGGTCTATTTTAGAGCTTATCCTCTTTTCAATATACACACTCCCAGTGGTAACAATATGCAGCTCTGTCTCCCCCGCTAATGTAGAGCGTCGGATCCCCACCCCGCCCCACCTCACCGAGCTCTAAGTCCCTCCGAAACCCAAGAGCCTGTGGTCCAGGAAGACGCTCCGTGAAATGTCTCGATATAAAAAGCAGGGTGGCTAGTAACCGGCTGTGACTAAATTAAAGCGGAACTGAAGTCAATTTAAATTTGACATTTCTTTTTACGGAACACAATTAGCTGTGTCACTTATACACACGTGTACACACCTCTTGTTGCTCTGGATGATGGTAAGGGCACATCACCATGGATACGTGGTATTGTCGAAAAAGAAACATGAGTGCACACACAAACATACAAACAGAGTCACACACACACGCACACACACACAGCTGAATCTCAATTATTTAATCTGTTTTGCACCCTGGTGATGGTGGATTTCTCATCTATTGTGCCCTGCAGTGGGCGTGCATGATGAACCATGCATGAACGCACACACACACACACACACACACACACACTCCACATATCAGTGGGTTACTAAAAGACTGCCTGCTCTTCAGAGGAAGTGTATACACTACATGTTTATGAAAATGCAGCAGTGTGTGTGTGTGTGTGTGTGTTAACTGAGCTATCCATGAAACCATGAGTCATGCAGTAGAAATGATGGCTAATCTATTTGAACAACCTTCTCCCATCTATGTAGGCTACAGTAATCACATAAATATTTAACTGCCTTGTTCACCAACAATGAGGATCTTTGATAGACAGAATATATCTTTTCTCTCACTTTCTCTCTCCCTCTTTGTCTCTCTCTCTCCACACAATCTCTCCCTCTCACTGTATCTCTCACTGCATAACATCATCTTTACTAGAAAGGTCTAGACAGCTCCTGCTCCTTTCAATATCGCTGAATATGCAAAGAGTGATTTTACATATTTCAAATATTTTCAAATAAAATGCATCATTCATCAGTTACGTTTCTCGTGTAATCGCTTTTCGTGCTGTACGAGCCTAAATATAGGGGCTCATTGCTCATATGAAGCCTTCCATGGTTTTGAATAAATGCTATTCAAAATGTAATAAGAGGTTGTATCACATCAGGGGCATCAGCGTGTGTTTCGTTTCGTTCCCAGCGTTAGACGGACGCTCCTCTTCACAGCATCACCTCGCTGTCACACGCTTGTCACTCCACGGCTGCTGTGTTGCCATCACTGGCTTCCAGCAGTTGTTCAAATGCCTGACGCTTGCCTACATAGCCGAGAACCACCCGGGCCTCTTCTTCCGTGACGGCAACGGCCGAAGCCCAAGCGCTAATCCTGCACCTATGGACATTTTAGTAATTACCTTCTAGCAGTTGTTCAACATTGCACTTATTGTTGTTGGATAGAAATCTTTTTTTTTTTTTTTGCATTTTTCTGTATTTATTCTAGGTTTCAGCAGTGATCCCTGTATTTAGCAGTATTCAAGTTCAGTGTTATCTTTAGCTCTAATCTACTGTACTGGCTAGGATATGTTGTATGAGTAGATGACAAATCCCTTTTGTAAATCACTCAGGATAAGAGCGTCTGCTAAATGCTACAAACATAAATGTAAATGTAACCAGCCTTCCATGTGAGCTACAGAAAATATGTTGTAGCCTGTTTTAAGTTTCACCTAAAATACTGGATCGGACAGTTACATTTCTACAGGTATTATCTTTGTCTTTCTTGGAAGTTGAGTAGTTTGGTCTGAAGTCCTCAATGGTCATTAGATTAAGGAAGATCTGATTAATGGTTGTGGGGTTAGTGAAAAAGAGAGAACGAGAGAGAGAGAGAGAGAGAGAGAGAGAGAGAGAGAGAGAGCGAGAGAGAGAGAGAGAGAGAGAGAGAGAGAGACGAGAGAGAGAAGGAGAGAGAGAGAGAGAAGAGAGAGAGAGCGAGAGAGAGAGAGAGAGAGAGCGAGAAGAGAGAGAGAGAGAGAAGAGAGAGAGAGAGAGAACGAGAGAGAGAGAAGAGAGAGAGCAGAGAGAGAGAGAGAGAGAGAGAGAGAGAGAGAGAACGGAGAGAGAGAGCGAGAGAGAGAGAGAGAGAGAGAGAGAGAGAGAGCGAGAGAGAGAGAGAGAGAGAACGAGAGAGAGAGAGAGAGAGAACGAGAGAGAGAGAGAGAGAGCGAGAGAGAGAGAGAGAGAGAGAGAGAGAGAGCGAGAGAGAGAGAGAGAGAACAGAGAGAGAGAGAGAGAGAGAGAGAGAGAGCGAGAGAGAGAGAGAGAGAGAGAGAGAGAGAGAGAGAGAGAGAGAGAGAGAGAGAGAGAGAGGCGAGAGAGAGAGAGAGAGAGAGAGGAGAGAGAGAGAGAGAGAGAGAGACGAGAGGAGAGAGAGCGAGAGAGAGAGAGAGAGAGAGAGAGAGAGAGAGAGAGAGAGAGAGAGAGAGAGAGAGAGAGAGAGAGAGAGAGAGAGAGAGAGAGAGAGAAGCAAGGCCAGAGGAAGAGAAAAAGGACTGAACAGGAGAGAAAGTTCACCTTGACAAATACAGAGCGAAAATGCTACATGCTAAATGCTAAACGCTATTGACTTTTTGCTTGTGTTGCCTCGCTTCCCAGGTCCTCTGCCCCTACGCAACGGTTCTCAGGCAAAAAGGGAAAAACAACCTCGGTAAATAAACGGGCAATGTCGAAAGCTAGTGCATCTCAGGGAAACGTCGGCCTTGAACGTCCCTAACAGCTGGCCCGGGGGGGCGGACTCTCCTCGGAGGTCGCACTCTGCTCCGCTCTCAACGCCGGCGTGACGGATTATGATCGCAAGCAACAAACGGAGCTGGGTGGTAACGGAGGACATGTTACATTACGTTACGTGACCAAATCATGTACGGTTACGGTTTTCCTTTCTTTTACTATAACACCCCGATTAAAGGTTTACCATATGGTCACATCCCGTGACTGGAGACATGCAATTGTGAGCCCTTTCTAGGTCGCTTCAATTACCTTTCTGGTATGATTATGTATTTAATGTCTTGCTCTGGGAAAGGCTCTCCTTGCCTTTCAGTAACACACAACGCCGTTTGAGGTTTGTTTATCATGAACACGGGAGTCGTTTCATTCTTCGTTTTGTTTTCCATCAACACGGACTTTATCCATGTTGAGGAAAAGCTGAACGCTGAACGTGTGTGTGTGTGTGTGTGTATTTGAAGATAAATCGCTCATTACTGGAGCCTATAGGGAGAAAATCCAGACCTGTGTGGTAAAGAGCACTGAATGCATGTCTCTGTGGGTTAGAGGTTTTACTTCATATACTGTAAGTTCTTGGTTAAAAATGAAAATGTAATATTTGATTTGGTACTGTGACAGGGCCAGTCTTATATAAAGGAATGAAGAGACTTATTTTCTCCTCCGTTTAACAGGGACATCGTTTTAGAGAGCAGTAACATCGTTTTAAAGAGTAGTAACATTGCGTTAGACTGTAGCAACGTTGTTTTAGAGTGTAATAACATTTTAATGTCAACATGTTTTATTCTCTGATATACTGCGGGAAGCCCTGTTCACTGTATCAGCTAGCTCATGTCACATATTACAATTATGCGCTTACAGGCAGATGTCTTTCATGAATGTAGATTGGTACATTAATATCCTAATCGTGCACAAGTGGTGTTACGTTACGGCCCCTCTCCCCAAACGTCTCCCTGTGCGTGCGTGTGTGTTCGTCTGCATGACCACGCCCTCCTTGTGTTTCACACCTGCTCCTTGTTGTGTGTCGTTAGTGTGTATGTATATAAGTCCTTTGTCTGCATACTAGTTTTGTCGTTGTTTGAAGCAGGTTAGCTTGCTAACCACGTCTTTGTATATAATAAAACGTTTCGTTGCGTCAGACACGACTCTTCCCCGCATCCTGCTTTGCCTCCGAACGTCCAGGTGGTACAATTATTTTATTAGATGGCGTTTCGTTTGAAAACTTAGTTTTCACAACTGGAATGTTGGGAGTCACCCTGGCTTGCGCAGTAGTGGACCAGCGTTGCAGAACTGTCTGGCAGGTAAGGGGTTAAAGGCTAAGCGTTTAAAAAAAGGTAAATGAAGTAATAAGATTACATTACTTAATAGTAATAGAGTAATACTTTGGATGAGATTACAGATACAAGTCTTAAAGTAAACCTCACAACCCTGACTGCAAACAGTAGTATTTGACTTAGACACGAGGTCTGTTCTATAGATGACCTCAGAACAGTGCCGAAAGGGTCGTTTTCTTAAATCGGCTGCTAAACTAACATCTACTATCTTTACTGACTCTGTTTTGTTAATGGATTAAAACAGCATCAGAAGCAACTACTATAATCAAACTTCAAAAATATATCTAAAACTGGTGTAATGTTGAGTACTATTCTGTCAAAAAAGAGGTAACAATATTCAATCTAAAACCACTGATAAAAAGATCTCTCTCTCTCTCTCAATATTTTATATATATAATATTAATAAATATTGGGAACCCCTAAAGCAATATTAACCCTCAGTAAATCAAAAAATTATACTATCAGAACTCGCAGAGAAACTGAATTTTCTATTATGCAAAATCAGTTTTGGGAGACATGGAATAACTCGAGCACCCACAAAACCACAAGAGATATGCAAAATGGTACTGAGTGAAAAAAAATCTTTGGAAATGTCTACAGACAAATCCATCAGGCCACTCCACCAATTTGATCAGCCAACAATTCCAATTACTTAAATATACAGTCAAACCTCACTCTGTTGTGACATTGAACACTCACACACACATCCCCCCCCCCCCCACACACACATAGAGTATGAAGTGAGTTTGTCACAATGATTTAATAACGCCCTCCCTGTCTCTGTCTGTCTCCTTCCTGTGACTGTACAACTACACGTCTCCTTAGAGGACTCACAGCAGAGAAGCATGATCCAACAGAATCTGCACAAGATTAATAATGCATGAATAATGAATTAACAATAAATAATAAATGCGTCTGTTTAACCATTAGTGTGAGCAATTCATAGTCCCCTTGCTCCTGGGCACAGTGGAAACAGATGCTGGGACTGAATTGTTTGACCTTTAGGTTCACAGTGCACATGTGTGGCACACCACTGCACTGTCCTCAGCAGCAGACACACACACACACACACACATACACACACACACACACACGCACACTCCTGCCCCACTGCTTTGCTGTGCAGTATAATCCCCATCTGAGTAATCCTGTTAGCAGCGCTGCAGCTACTAGGCCCTGCAGGCTGTGGTCTACTAGGCCCGGCAGGCTGTGGTCTACTAGGCCATGCAGGCTGTGGTCTACTAGCCCATGCAGGCTGTGGTTTACTAGGCCCGGCAGGCTGTGGTCTACTAGGCCCGGCAGGCTGTGGTCTACTAGGCCATGCAGGCTGTGGTCTACTAGCCCATGCAGGCTGTGGTCTACTAGGCCCGGCAGGCTGTGGTCTACTAGGCCATGCAGGCTGTGGTCTACTAGCCCATGCAGGCTGTGGTTTACTAGGCCCGGCAGGCTGTGGTCTACTAGGCCCGGCAGGCTGTGGTCTACTAGGCCCTGCAGGCTGTGGTTTACTAGGCCTGGCAGGCTGTGGTCTACTAGGCCCGGCAGGCTGTGGTTTACTAGGCCTGGCAGGCTGTGGTCTACTAGCCCATGCAGGCTGTGGTTTACTAGGCCTGGCAGGCTGTGGTCTACTAGCCCATGCAGGCTGTGGTCTACTAGGCCCGGCAGGCTGTGGTTTACTAGGCCTGGCAGGCTGTGGTCTACTAGCCCATGCAGGCTGTGGTTTACTAGGCCTGGCAGGCTGTGGTCTACTAGCCCATGCAGGCTGTGGTTTACTAGGCCTGGCAGGCTGTGGTCTACTAGCCCATGCAGGCTGTGGTTTACTAGGCCTGGCAAGCTGTGGTCTACTAGCCCATGCAGGCTGTGGTTTACTAGGCCCGGCAGGCTGTGGTCTACTAGGCCCGGCAGGCTGTGCACTGGAGTGGCTGTCATCCATCCACAGGCACCATCGCCGCAGGCCCACGCCAAAGGACGGCACCCACCGCACACGACGGCGTTTATCTCCCCGACCGTCCCTCCCTCGGGGCTTTGCCCTACCCAAACCATCTCCCTTTCGCCTGGTCTCTCTCACGTTCTCTTCCTTTAACCCCCCCCCCCCCCCCCCGCCTCAGTTAAGTGGCTTTATCACACGCTACTTCAGCTCGCCGCGATCCTCCATCCGCACGTGTGCTCCGTGTACGCCCAGCCTCGCGTGCCCCTCTGCGATCCTTCCTTTCACTTCTCCGTGCTCAAGTCCTCGCTGTTTTTCCCTCGGCAGCGCTGCACCTGGGTTATCGGAAAACAGGTTTATCGGTAAGTGGGGGGGGGGGGGGCACCTCCAGCACTGGCCCGACCAGACTGATGATCCGTGGGGTTTCGTCCCCCCCGTGTTCGAGCCAGTCATTCTGTTATAGCGTATATCGCCTCAAGTCTTGTTCATCCTTCACTCCCTTGTCTCACGGCTGCATGCTGCATCTCCATCCATCATTCTAGCTCTTAGAGAGAGACACGAACACACACACTCACTCACACACGCACACTGACACACACGTATACAGGCACAATGTCCTCCCGGTAGTTTTCCCCTGCGTAGCACATTAGCCAGTTGCAGGTGTGAAGTTTGACACATATTCAGCACAAACAGCTCACTATGCAGTGGGGGTACGTTTCACTGACGGACCAGAACATAATGGAATCCATTAACATCCTCATGACCTCAACATTAAGCACAGCTCCAGTCAGAGGCATTAGGATCAACCCTCTACAGGTCATGAAACCCAGCTGTACCCAAGCCAGACCCCCAGACAGACTTCAACCAGAGATGCGGAGCTGCATGGTATGTATTCCACATACAGTCCTGGAAAAAATGTGGTACAGTGAGGGTCAGTAGTTTGGAATTCCTAAAGGCATATCAGAGCTCTCAACAGGAGAAGTAATTGGTATAAGATTTTATTTGCTATTTTTGTCTCCGCTGACTTAAACTTAATAATAGCACGTCTTGCAAATATCGCAACATTATGGAACAGAAACACCAACATCAGGAGAATGGAAATTATCAAATGTTTATATACAGCACTCTGAATATTGGCATAATTGAGACTCTGCTAAAACAAGTCTAGAAGGTGAGTGCATGTGGGGAAGTATTCCTGCCTGGTAGGAGTATGAACTATGGGAATCGGTAAGAACACTGGAGTCAATAAATCAATAATCAACAGGATAAACTCTTCCAAATCAGCCAGACCCATAGGGATGGGACCCTATCTCATCCCTATGACCTCTGAACCTGACCTAAGAGGAGTGGGAGAAGCACTGGAGAGACTCTCTCATCCACCATTCAGATCTGGAGAGAGTCGTAAACTCATTCAGCACTGTGCCTCCATTCAGCTCCAGAGATACTACAGAACTTATTCAGCACTGGAGAGACTACTGAACTTATTCATCACAGGAGAGACTACTGAATTTATTCAGCGCTGGAGAGACTACAAAAGTCATTCAGCAATGGATGCGACTACTGAACCCGTTCAACTCTGGAGGGACTACTGAAGCAATTCAGCTCTAGATAGACTACTGAACCAGTGCCAGCCACAGCTCTGTCCTCTCAGGGCAGCTCCAAGTGAACACCAATTGTCATACACACGCACGCACGCACATGCATACACAACTCACAATTGTGCACAGTTAACCACAAATACATACATACAAAAACCTGTACGTACTTGCAAATACACACACACATGTACAAATGCATGCACAAACATTTAAAGCATTTGTCTGACGCTTTTATCAAAAGCAACTTACAATTATGATTGAGTACAACTTGAGCAATTGAGGGTTAAGGGTCTTCCTCAGGGGCCCAACAGTAGCAACTCGGCGGTGGTGGGGTTTGAACCAGCAACCTTCCAATTACAAGTCAAGTACCTTAACCACTGAAATAGAACCCCTGCATTATGATAATTATCTAAACATTGTTCATTTGGTTGTAAAATGCAGCATTAGGCCTACATATAAACTAACAGAACAAAACTGTAATGCAAATAATAACTAATATGACAAAGAGTTCACACATTTGTGTGTGTGTGTGTGTGTGTGTTACTATGGGGCTACTTTTCTTTTTAAGCAAGTAAACACTTTAAAGCAATTTTCTTGAGGTGTCAAAAATTTTCATAAACAGACTACTGAGTATACACAATAACAAAGGACTCACACACACAGACATACACAAATATTGGTACTACCTCATTCATAAAGACATAAATCTCACTTCACTACATTCACTGTACTGAAACTCCCTAGTCCTGAGCCAAACTGTATTCAGAGCCTAAACCCGATGAAAACTGGTACTATAAATCTAATCCTAACCCTGAACATGAGTAATCCCAAATCTAATCATATCAACCAAATAATGGAAGCAAAAATAATGAATTAACAAAAAAATAACAAATAAATAATAAAAGTCTTAACCCCTTCTAAAAAGCCTTGTGAAAGAGGTGCAGTGAAACAACTTTATAGAAAAATGCAGTGTCGTTGTACCTGCATTCAGAGAAACAGGTGAATACACACACACACACATACACACACTCACACAAACTCTGATTAATCCAGGGCCGTGAAGCAACAAGGCTATGGTTCCCACTCAGAGTAGGGCCAGTGGTGCCTCCTGGTACTCCTGACCAAGGATGACGGCAGCATCTCTGTGACATAGACGAGTGATTTCCTGATGGCAAGACACGACCTTAGACAATTATTCCACTGCAGAGCCTTCCCAACTGTTCTGAGGCTACATTTAATGATCTTGAGTGTTTGTAATTATTTTACATTATTTGGATGAGTGTGAGAGAGCTGGTTTTATCTTTTACACTCTCTCTTAGTTTATGGCTCTCTCCCTCTCCCCGACTCATGCCTCTGAACACTCTCTCTTCCAAGGCAAGACGTGGGGGGGTGTGGGTGTGTGTGTTTTCAGCAGAACCTGAGGATGTGTATCCACTAGAACAGAGAAAGTGGCCTGCAGTGAGAACTGTTGGGAAGCAGTGGGAGTGATCTGCAGTGGGAGTGATCTGCAGTGGGAGTGATCTGCAGTGGGAGTGATATGCAGTGGGAGTGATATGCAGTGGGAGTGATCTACAGTGGGAGTGCCCCACAGTGGGAATAATCTGCAACTGGAGTGCTCTACAGTGGGAGTGATATGCAGTGGAAGTGATCTGCAGTAGGAGTGATCTGCAGTGGGAGTGCTCTACAGTGGGCATGATCTACAGTGGGAGTGATCTGCAGTGGGAGTGATCTACACTAGGAGTGATATGCAGTGAGAGTAATCTACAGTAGGAGTGATCTGCAATTGGAGTGTTCTACAGCAGGAGTGATCTGCAATGGGAGTTCTCTACAATGGGAGTGATCTGCAGTGGTAGTGATCTACATTAGGAGTGATCTACATTGAGAGCAATCTGCAGTGGGAGTGATCTGAGGTGAGAGTGTTCTACAGGGGAAGTGCTCTGCAGGGGGAGTGCTCTACAGTGGGCGTGCTCTACAGTGGGAGTGATGTATAGTAACAGTAATGTGTACTGAGAGAGATCGTGCAGGGGCCCATTAGCTCCACTGAGTCAACAGCAGCATGGTGCACATGCCAGGACCACTCTTCATCAAGCACACTCCACACCATGAGGGGACTTAATTACACACTGAGAGTGTGTGTGTGTGTGTGTGTGTGTGTGTTTGTTTATTTATTGCTTTGTGAGTTTCTGTGGGTAGGTGGATGTGGGTTTTTGCATCTTACATTCTCAGCTGCCCTGTATCATGTGGCGATGCCTGTCTGCTGAATTTCTGGCTAGCTCCGCCCCCTGGGCGCACGCCTGATGTATTTCTGGCTAGCTCCGCCCCCTGGGCACACGCCTGATGTATTTCTGGCTAGCTCCGCCCCCTGGGCACACGCCTGATGTATTTCTGGCTAGCTCCGCCCCCTTGCCACACGCCTGCTGCAGTAGGTTAAGAGGAATCCCCAGGACAGCGGTGTCTGCCCCCTCCTCCCTACTGCAGAGTGTCCCATCAATCTTTACATACCCACCCCACACACACACACACACACACACACACACACCTCCACAAACACACACACCCCTTCACATACACATCCAGACACACCTCCACATGCACCTCCACAGACACGCACACACACCTTCAAATACACCATGACACCCACACACACACCTCCACACATCCACATGCAGCTCCACACAAACACACACACACACACACACACACACACACACACACACACACACACACACACACACACACACACCTCCAAATATACACCTCCACAAGCACCTCAGCGAACTACTAATGAAGTGGAAAATAAAATTAAATAACAGAAACACTTCCAGCTTATAGTAAGAATTGAATAAGGAAGAAGAAAAAAAGAGAGACAGAGAATGACAGCGTGAGAAAGAGAGCGAGAGGAGATATGGGGGGTGAGTGGGGAAGAATAATGATAAGGAAAACCAGTAAAGCTAATTCCGCCGTGTTGCCAGAGAACAGCTCTGTTTTGCTGTGCTCAGGAAGATTGTAATGGAGAGGTGGAATTCTCTAAGCTCTGGGGATTTGGGCTAGGCCTTTATGCATCACACTCCTGGCCTCAAAAACACAACCGTTCGTTCCGTGACTGAACGGTACAGACATCAGACCGGCCAGCCGTAAAAACAATGCCAGCATTACCCAGCAGCCACATGTTCCGAACCCTGGCAACTCAGAAGACAGGCCGTGAGCGGCTCCATAAGCAGTCTGGTTTACGTGCCTGGAGCAGTGGGGCATGCTTATAGCGCTTCACGACGTGCAGGCGAGGCGGGAAATAAAACACAGTAAAAATCCATTCTAAATGTGGAGGATGCAAAACGTGTTTTCGTGACGGGATGAGACGGCTCGCTGAACGGAATCCAGAAAATTTCTATTTCTGTTTTATTTTCAGTGTTGCACAGAACTACACACAGTCCAGGTCTCAAAACCGGTGGAAAGCAGGGATCTCTCTCTCTCTCTCTCACTCTCTCTCTCTCTCTCTCTCTCTCCCTCTCTTCCTTTCCCCAGAGAAGTCTGCATGCTACACGTGGTCACCAGTGACTCGTGAAAGTCACGAAAGTTTTCTGTAACCATTTTTGCGGATGACTCATCGCCCCGTGCAAACCCGCACGTTAAAACCCAAACGGTACTGACGGCTCGCCGCACGTTTTCATCACGCTTGCTTTCATTACCAAGTCGGTATAAATCCGTTAGCAGATTCTCCGATAAATTACACCAGCGAGGAAATCGACTGCAGATGCAGTGTGGTCTTTGAGGCCAGATTTGACAAATATTGACAAGGAAAGCCAGTTAGGACGTTCAAAGAGAGAAGATAAGAGACAAAAAGGGTAAGACACTGGGTTTTAGAGCAACAGACCCTCCCTATATTTCTGGACAAAGTTGGATAACCTACAAATGATCTCGGTCTATTAATGACTCGGCTCAAAAGTTTTAACATGAGCATCTTTCGTGGCAAAGAATGGGCAGTGAAAAATAGCATTACCAATACATTAAAGAGACAGAAACATCCACAACTGGTTTTTCTCGCATAGCAGTGCACCGCTGGACTCGAAAGCAAGCCCAGATCTCACCGGTTCGGCTCCCGCTTTTGAGGAGGCACAAAAGCCCAGAAAGAATTAGTTTCAGTTTTAGTGTAGGTCTTCACCTGGATGGCTGTTCACAGGGTGGCCCTAAGCCTCAGCACGAGGAGTGTGGTGAGCTTCCAACCACGGGGGGTCAGAGGCACACTTTATGGTGGGTTTGGCAAAGATCCCACGTAGGAAATAATAGTAAATAAATAAGGACCGAACTGAGATAAAAAGTAATCCGATCTCAAACAGTACCTGAGAATATTGATCTCTGACCCTGGAGTAACATGTGGAATATCCAGAAATGTGTTTGACCCAGCTGACTTTTTTTTTTTTTTCTAAAAGGCAATTCTAGCTAAAACAGCGCAACAGAAAGCCACTTTCACTGTTACAACGGCGGTTAAACAGAGTAGAATCAAGTTTGTAGGATCCAAGTCTCCCTGGGACATAATGGCCCCTCCCTGTGTGAGTCTGAGCCCCCTGCACAGAGCTGGCGGGGGGGCGGGGCGGGGTGGGGGGAGGTGTTGTGGGCAGGAGGCCCAGTGGCAGGCTTCCATCACAACACCATGATAGAAATCACAGCTTCTAATTGGACCAGATGGTTCAGAGAAAGAGGCCAAGTATTGTTGATCATGTATCTGCAGATGAAGAGACAGGAGCACAAAGACAATACAACACACACATGCTAACATGGAAGAAGGTTCTGAAGTTGGAACCGCACAGCGGCATTTAGGGTGTGAACCCCACACCCACACTAAACACACACCCACACCATGTAAAGAAACTTGTGCACGCAATTAGACACCCCCCCAGGGTTTACTTCGGACCATGTGGTGAGATCTGCAATATGTGCACAATGATTTCAGCACCTTGGAGAGCGGCTGGGCTCACGCTAAAGAGACAGTGGCTTTCAACACCATGGACAGCTCCAAACACATTTACTGCACGCCTGGCCTCTAATTAGACACTGGACGTTTTATCCAGTGATCCCAGACACATTTCTTAGTGTATAATTCTCTTTCATACATAGATTTGAGGCCAAATTAAAGCAAATGACACTGTTTTGTTTATTTTGCTTCTGACAAAAAATATCTATTATTTATTTTTATTTTTTTTACTTGACTATCACCCATAGTACTCTATATTGGCAGACTACTGCTGGACACTGAGGAAGGACGTTCCTGAGGACAAATATAGGCAAAAATCAAACCCTGTGCATTTCAGAAGCATATTTGTACACATTTTAAGTGTAACAGCTTTATTTATGATTAAGTAAAATATCAGCTCGATTATTATTTGATGATAGGTACAAGTACTGCATGTCAAACACTACAAACACACTCAAACACAAAGACACTCACACACAGACATACATACAAAAAGCTTCTATGGTCACTTTAACTGCTTGATGCATGTCTAGATTCCTGCGTTTGATTCCATAAAGCCTTAACCAGCCCCTAATCTCCCCCTTCCGATAAAATCACAAAGCCCACATATGAGTGCAGCAAATTAATGATGTTTAAAGACAAAAAAAAACATGAATAACAGAAAAAAAACAAAGAATGAGAAGAAAACAAAGTCTCACATTAAAACAAATAAACAGCGAATCTCTGGCTTCCGACCAGTACTTTGGGCTGAATTCGGCTGCAAGAACCTCAAGTTAAAAAAGAGCCATGTTTTCCTACTACAACGAACCAGCGTTCACAGGGTTTTACAACAGACCATCCGGATCGAGGAGCAAGGGTCGGTTCGGACTCAGATAGCATCGGCGTGCTCCCTGGCGGAACTAATGAAGAATAATTAGAGGCGTCTTCGTCCCGAGCAGACCGAGAGCGTGGATTTCACCAGTACCCGTGGAACAAGGAAGAAACGCACGCACGAATGCAGGGGTTTGTCATCGACACAGAGGAACCGCTTACTGGAGGGTCCCGGGGGGATGCAGCAGACACCCGTTCAACACATAGAGCCTACGATCAAACTCCGAGCTTCACACGTGCTCACTAAGGAAGGGAGACATGCAGAAGACAGAAAGGAAGACATGAGTATGTAGACACACACGCACTCACACACAAACACACACACACACCCCACCACACTGCTCTGCCATGAACAAGACTATCAGAGTGCACCTGTTTAGCATGCAGCAGGAGCAGACAGTGTTGGCACCTCGGTTGTGTTTTTGTGTGCGTGTGTGTGTGTGTGAGACAGGAGTGAGAGACAGTGGGACAGTGTGTGACAGAGACAAGTATAATGTCATCCACTGCCAACTATACATGTCTGCAGACCTGTGACACACACACACACTAACACACACACACACACTAACACACACACACACACACACACACACACACACACACACACACACACACACACACACACACACACACACACACATATATATATATATATATATATATATATATACACACACAGTGTATTTAAAAATTAATTGCATCTATAAGTATGAGAAACTGGTGCATTGCGTATATCTGTACATGGGCCTTGATGGGGGAGACCTTGGTGAGACATTGGAGGCCTTGAACATGGTTAAACACACACTTTGCAGACACACACACATACACACACACACACACACACAACCTGGGAAGACGACGAGGCTTTTCCGGCCCGCGCTCATTTAGACGGAGCTGATGGGAACGTGCGATTGCACACGCAGCCCCGCGGCACGCAAGGAATGACGGGCGTCTTGCACGATGGCCCTCCATACGGGGGGACGCAGCGATAAACGTGCTCCGCTAGGAGCACTGAGGATGAGGAGGGCGAGGAAGGAGGAAGAACCACAGGCAGAAGAGGAGTTTGCAGATTCAGAATGGATTCGTCCACGGCTCAGGTGAGCTTGCCTCCAGGAGGTGACGAGCCTGAAATTTTACAGAACGTCTGAAATCACAGTCAATCAAAGAGGATAATAACTGGAATACAGAGACGGAGTCACTGATAATTATTCCAAATGATGTAATTAGTTATTTATTCTGCAAGACAATTAGTCCCCCTCAGGCTTTCTTGCGCATGTAAACAAAGGAAACAGAAGCAGTGTATTCTGGGCCGGATGTTGATTGTGGTGGTCGGGAGGCTGATCAGTGAACAATGACCATTTCTACACGCCGTTTCCATAACGAAGTGGAACTGGCTTTGATTGCACTAATGACATCCTCCGACTGTATCTCACACATATCACAAGCTCTCATTAGCCCTCTCAACTCTCTAAGACGAGATGCTATAATTAGGTTCTAGATGCTTCTGTTTCAATACCCTAACAACCTTCCCACCGGTGAACGTGACTGCCACAGAGGAGCAGTCCAGCAGGGGTTGAAAAAGAGCAGAAGACTTAGGAGGAAAAGACACAGCAAGCACACAAACATTCACACAGCCATCGGCCTGTGCACACTCTGCCATCAATATACAAGGACAAAGAAGCATATACATAACCATCAATCACCAGCCCATCAGCATACGCACACACACACACACACACACGCACACACACTAACACACACACATGCACACACACACTCACACTCACACACACGCACACACACACACGCACACACCCATACATACATACATACTCACCCAAGCACACACAGAAACATACATACACACCCACACACATGCACACACACGCACATACACACACACACACACACACACACGCACACACGCACACACACAAACACGCACACATACACACAGACACACACACACTCACGCACACACAAACACAATCCCTATACATACTCACCTATGCACACAGACACACATACATACACACACTCATACACATGCACACACTCACATACAAATAAACACAAACCCCATACATACTCACCCATGCGCACACACACACACACACACACACACACACCCATCAGGAAACACATATGGACACACACTTCAATTTGATTAAAGTTCAATTTGCAGGTTGTCAAGCCATCTAAAGCCAAGGTCAAACCAAGCTGTGATTCTGTCATCCTGACAGTTCAGCGTGAGCACGGCTGGAGTGGAAATCAGGACTGAGACCTTTCAGTAAACCAAACAAATATTAATCAGTAAATCCATTAATCCATTAATTAATCCATTAACTTCATAATATTACTGGTAAGGAAACTACAAGTGGCCCATCAGGATGCCTCTAAATCAGGTGTCATGGAATCATAGAATTTGAATAATAATTTCAGGAATTAAGTAATAAACGGCATTACAGACTTTAGAGCTCAAGTAAAATCTTTTAAAAATAAACAAAAATGACAGACCTATCCATTATCGGCTTTCAAACAAGGGTCATTGTAAATATTGATAAATGAATACTCATTTAATAGAGTACCATGAAATACACAAATCATGTTATTTATGAATTGATCTATGTGTTAATTCACTGGTAGGACTCTACCATAGAAAATATCCACTTAGTGTCTTTTTTGACAGAATGCCAAGTTTGAGATGATGATCCTAATTTTAAACCATTCCCACCACCACAAACGCTATATTTCCTCCAAGCGTAGTATGATACACTGATATGAGCCTTTAATTTGCTTTTATTTTACCCCAAATTAAAAACAACACACTGCCTGCTTGGTCGTGTTCAGTCTGCTCTTTTTAGGTTTCTCCGGTCTGCTCGTGAAGAGGTGCTAGTACGCCCAGTCGCAGGAGAGAGGGAGAGCAGGAGAGAGGGAGAGCAGAAGAGAGGGAGAGCAGGAGAGAGGGAGAGCAGGAGAGAGGGAGAGCAGAAGAGAGGGAGAGCAGAAGAGAGCAGAAGAGAGGGAGAGCAGGAGAGAGGGAGAGCAGAAGAGAGGGAGAGCAGGAGAGAGGGAGAGCAGAAGAGAGAGAGAGCAGAAGAGAGGGAGAGCAGGAGAGAGGGAGAGCAGAAGAGAGGGAGAGCAGGAGAGAGGGAGAGCAGGAGAGAGGGAGGCGAGAGAAGGAATGAATGGACGATGAACTTCCCTTGATAACAACTTGCGTCTGATCACACCTCTGTCTCTCTCTCTCTCTTTCTCCTCTCACTCCATCTCTCTCTCCTTTGTTGCTCTGTCTCTCTCTGAGATAATCCATACGTCTTCCTTCCACGCACACCACCCACTCATACTTCCCTGCTCCAGGGGACCATCTGCCACACAGCCCACTCTCTGCATCTCCGACCTCCAGAACGAGAGAGAGAGAGAGAGAGAGAGAGAGAGAGAGAGAGAGAGAGAGAGAGAGAGAGAGAGAGAGATGTGTATAGAGAGTGGGGGGGGGGGGAGAGAGAGAGATGTGTGTATAGAGAGTGAGAGAGAGAAAGAGAGAGAAAGAGAGAAAGAGAGAGAGAGAGGGAGAGAGAGGGGGAGAGAGAGAGATGTGTGTGCATAGAGAGTGTGTGAGAGAGAGAGAGAGAGAGCTGTACAGTACTATCAAAGTAGCTCTTAACTGAACACAAACAGCAGATAAACATACACGTGAGCACACGCACATCTCATCCCAGATAGAATCTGTGTCATTACACCACACACACACACACACACACACACACACACACACACACATTTCTTTTTTTATTGGAGTATGCTAGGCCTTAACTTTAGATGAGGTCTTCCCTAATCCTCACAACACTCCAAGTTCACTTCAAATTCATTCCAAACTCACCCCAAAGTCAGCAGTGCATGTGGAGACACGATACCCAAGATAAGATTTAAATCGTCGTTCCATTGCATCGGTGCGCTGCTGCAACTCCTGGGTTAAGCTTGCACCTGGCGAGCCGATCCAAACACGTCGAACGCTTTTCTGACACACAATCGAACCAGAAGAACCAGCCCCCATTCAGATGGCGCGCTCAACCTTTCTGCACCAAACATCCCATAATAACAGCCTTTACTTTAAGCAACTCCATGGAGACGTGCTAATAGAGTAGCTGAGCCTCCGTTGGTGTCAGCGGCCCGACAGACAGAGTTTGAGTGACAGGGACGAGGGCATGGGGCAGGGGAGTCTGTTGTTACAGGGATTAAATGACCAATCCTGACAGCTTTAGCGAGAGAAGCCAGCAGGCTAGAAAAAGTCGAGGCAGAGAGGAGAGAGGGAGGATCCTCCGTGGATCCTCCGTGGCCCTCATTAGCGCCTAAAGACACGCGGAGGGCTCGACCCTGCCTCGACCCCGTGAGCCGCACCCTCCCCCCCTAAACACAGGGGTCATCCTCACACTGCTCGTGGTGCTTACGCACAGATGAGTGAGGGGAAAAACTATTGGGGCACACATGAATAGATGCCTTTTATATATATAGAGAGAGAGAGAGTTTCTCTATTTTAGAGGACCATAAGTAAGTGGACAAGTGAACGTAATCTAAAATGAAACTCATCTTCAAATATGGTTGACGGCAAACACTCGGGAATCAGCAACCACCCGCAGACCCACATTCCAGTGTTGATTTATGCTAATCACTTTGCTCGGAGTCAATTCATTAAGAGAGAGCGTCATTGACCTGGAGAGCTAATTAATAACTGTCCCTTATCTCTGCGTCGTCATCAGCAGACAGACGCGTGATAGGCCCGCGATCCCAATCGGATAAACATATAGATTAATCATGCATGGGTCACATCCTGGCTCGTTGAGTCCAGATTTGATGAAGGTGGGCTGGGTTTAACGAGACGAGGGGAGTGTCATCAGCCCCCCGTTGGTTAATTAGTGTGTCGAGGATAATTAGCAACACCTCCTCCCACCACAAGGGTAATCAAGCCATAGAGACGGGCAGGATAGGGTGTTAATGCATGTAGTGATAGAAGAGAGAGAGAGAAAGAGAGAGAGAGACAGAGGGAGATGGAGAGAGAGGGAGAGAGAGACAGAGTGATAACATTCACACATAGTAGGTATTAACTTGTACCTACACAAACGCGGCTTGAACAGCTCTCTGAAGAATATTACATGGAGCCACACATTCTCTGACAAGCTCACATGTAAGCAAACTTTCAGCAGTGGATATGTTCTGTCATCAGAATGTGTCCATTATAGAGCATTACTAACCCAGAGTAACAGAGACATGTCCATTATAGAGCATTACTAACCCACAGTAACAGAGACATGCCCGTTATAGAGCATTACTCACCCAGAGTAACAGAGACATGTCCGTTATAGAGCATTACTCACCCAGAGTAACAGAGACATGCCCGTTATAGAGCATTACTCACCCAGAGTAACAGAGACATGTCCATTATAGAGCATTACTAACCCAGAGTAACAGAGACATGTCCGTTATAGAGCATTACTCACCCAGAGTAACAGAGACATGTCCATTATAGAGCATTACTCACCCAGAGTAACAGAGACATGTCCATTATAGAGCATTACTAACCCAGAGTAACAGAGACATGTCCATTATAGAGCATTACTAACCCAGAGTAACAGAGACATGTCCATTATAGAGCATTACTAACCCAGAGTAACAGAGACATGTCCGTTATAGAGCATTACTCACCCAGAGTAAGAGACATGTCCGTTATAGAGCATTACTAACCCAGAGTAACAGAGACATGCCCGTTATAGAGCATTACTCACCCAGAGTAACAGAGACATGTCCATTATAGAGCATTACTAACCCAGAGTAACAGAGACATGCCCATTATAGAGCATTACTAACCCAGAGTAACAGAGACATGCCCGTTATAGAGCATTACTCACCCAGAGTAACAGAGACATGTCCCTTATAGAGCATTACTAACCCAGAGTAACAGAGACATGCCCGTTATAGAGCATTACTCACCCAGAGTAACAGAGACATGTCCATTATAGAGCATTACTAACCCAGAGTAACAGAGACATGCCCATTATAGAGCATTACTAACCCAGAGTAACAGAGACATGTCCATTATAGAGCATTACTAACCCATAGTAACAGAGACATGTCCATTATAGAGCATTACTAACCCATAGTAACAGAGACATGTCCATTATAGAGCATTACTAACCCAGAGTAACAGAGACATGTCCATTATAGAGCATTACTCACCCAGAGTAACAGAGACATGTCCATTATAGAGCATTACTAACCCAGAGTAACAGAGACATGTCCATTATAGAGCATTACTAACCCATAGTAACAGAGACATGTCCATTATAGAGCATTACTCACCCAGAGTAACAGAGACATGCCCGTTATAGAGCATTACTCACCCAGAGTAACAGAGACATGCCCGTTATAGAGCATTACTAACCCATAGTAACAGAGACATGTCCATTATAGAGCATTACTCACCCAGAGTAACAGAAACATGTCCATTATAGAGTTACAGTGCCCAGAACTACGCACCTCAGATAATGGCTCAAGCCTTCCCTTGCCAAGGTGAAACAGGAAGGAATGTCCAGGAGACCAAGTCTGGCAGGTCGGTGGCTCCTCTTACCACATGCACCAACCCCAGAGGTCAGCGACTGGTCGATGATGGGTGGATGCTTACATTCTGAGCTCTAACAAACATCCGCACTTAGGAAGGAGCTACACTAAGGAGGAAAAATTAATTAATTGTGAATTATGTAAAAATATCCTATGCCAATCCATTAGAACTTAGAACATAGGGCCCTGCTGGTGTGCGTGTGCATGTGTTTGTGTGTGTGTGTGTGCGTATCACTTTTAAGCTTTGTAAGGTATTATTCTTGTTTATATAAAGCACTTTGCATGAAATGTGCTGTACAACTAAACTTGCCATGCTTTAGGGAGTTATACAGAGCCTCCCTAAAGTGCAAGTGTCAGGGGAGAGAACAACTTGGCCTCTCGCCAGTGTGAAGGCGTGTGTTCGCTACTTCTGAGGCTTCTTTCCGCGTGTCTTTACGGTAGTGACAAGATCGGGCCTCTGTTTTAGTTTCTGGGAGGATGAAAACACACAGGATTGGGGTGAGGCAGAGGAGAGACAGGCAGCCGGGTGGTTTCCCTGCCGATTGAAGGCACGCCGGGAAAAATGCGCCAGGTCTGCTGGGTAAAGATCAAATGTTCATTCTCCTTCAGAGAAATGCATATTGTGCAAGTGTTTGTTTTGGTTTTTGTGTGTGTGTGTTTAGGAAACCTTTTGTTTATGCTGCCCATAAGAAAGTTGCTGGAAACACTTCTGTAGTGTACAGTTATACAGAATCTCTTTCGGTTCTGGTGTTTTAAGAGTAGGGTTACTGTTTTCAACTCAGGCCTTATTAAAACTGTCATTTCCCATTTGTAGCTGTGCACAACGTAACCTTGCCAGCGTTTCTAGTACAGAGACATGTGCTGCTCCTCTGTAGCTTCTCGCTGAGTGGTTTAAGCTTTCACAAACCCTGATAAATCTCAAAAACCGAAAAGTTTTGTAAATGGGAAACTCACTGGAGAGTGACTAGTATCTTTACATGTTCTGCCTCTGTAAATGCATATAACCTATAAGTTTTTATTGACTTTCTCTGGCATGTGTGCTTATCCATTCTCTCCACATTCATGTCGGAAAGACATACTGGGCAAATGAGTCTTGCTTGTTATTCAAAACCTATAAGACTTTCATGCTAGTTTCCTGTTCCCTAACAGGACAACCAGTTTGCTGAAGGCGTAAACAGTCGCTAAACTGATCCTTGTATTAGACTACTGAGACATATTAAACTTACAGTCAGTGACTTTGGGAGAACTCAGCTGTTCTGAAGCACAGCAGCCAATCAAATACAGCCCCTGCCCCTCACAACATGACTGACAGGACAACAGAGACGCCTCTCCCCCGCCCCCCGTTAAAATAGCTTCAGGCAACCACAGAGACTGAATTGTTTTCCGACTGCGTATATATGTGCTAGAATGTGAGAGGAATTTCGCCAAATATTAAAAAAAGTCATTGGATGTAAAATCTTTGGCCAATCTTTTGGAGGCAATGTCAAGTTTCTGTTGTGCATGAACATAAATGATTGATTTGTTTGTAATAAATAATTCCTGTTTGAGATTTTAAGGTTTTAAAGCTGCTGTAAGCCATTTTTTAAGAACACTGGTTAAACATCCTTTTGCTACAAGAGTTGTTCTGAGACAAAAAGGCTATCATGAGCTGTAATCCACAACTAAAAGCCAGCGAGGAACCTTTACATGAAGGCGGTCCTGTCCTCCTGTCAATCAAGTTATGTATGTAGACTAAGAGCTAGGCATGCATGTGGCTTTAGGGAGGGGCTTTGGAGAAGGAGGGTGTGGATTGGAAGAGGGGAGGAGCCTTGTTGGCTACATCTAGCACACTTTAGCAACGACTACAACAACACGGACAGCAGCTTTAAGTTGTTTACCTACTCAGACAGGGGTTCCACATCATTATGTGATCTCTAGAATTACAGCACCTAACAACTTCACTAAAGGCTACTGTGGACTGTGTTTGTTGATCTGGAATCTAGCAACAAGAAAACATCTTAATCTATATATTCAGAGTCAAAGTGGCCACGAGGACGTACAATGACTTCTACTACAGAGAGATGCGATATTGCTCAACAGTGACATACAAGCTTATGCTACCCAATCACGAGCTTCCAAGGGCAGCGTGGATATCGAGGTCTCAGCACACCAAACCGACGCCAAAGATCTAACGGCAACTGCGAGCGACCGCCATCCTGCATCGTCTGCGTGCATTTACAGACACATCAATCAGCCTCCAGCCCACGAACCACACACACAAGCACACACACACACACACACACACACACACACACGCACACTTATACACATATACAGAAATAGTGCAGAGGTGGTTATCAGTGAGTACACACACACACCACACGCACACGCCACTCTGCGGCGACACAAATTTGACAGACTCAAAAGAAAAGCCGCCGCGTCCTGAAGGTGCGCATATTATAACGAGTGTACCGGGTTCTGAGGGACTCCCAGTTCTTCTTCAGCTCCGTTCTTCCGTGAAATTGCATACAGAGGCAACAAGGAGATGACAAATGGTTCCACCTGTTCTCTGGATGGTTAGGACAACAAAACTATTTTCTGTGTAGGGAAATATAATGCTATCCTAGCAACCTGCCTGTAGACCAAGCTACAATGCAACAAAAAAAAAACCTTTATGCAGTTTATGTCTGTATTTTGTTATTTCGACTCAAATTTAGACTGACTTCAATTTAAACAGCCAATCAGAAAACTCCCTCACGACCGACCGTTGACAGTGACCAACTAGAGCCAACAGTGCAGAACACACCGCACTGTGTCGGTCACTGACAGCTTCCAATAGCATGACGCCATCCGATGGCCGGTGGTCAGGTCAGGGTGTCCCTGGCCTAGTGAATATTAAAGATTGCGATATTTAAAATCAAAATTCTTTGCATCACAAGGACAGGAATATGTGAACACTGAAAGAGAACCACAGGCGCTCAGCGGTGAAGAAAAATGGTCCTGAGCAAACACCTGAAACCGCGTAAACCACATAGACACCAAACCCCAATGGTCCAGAATCGATTATGATATTGCTCATATGCCAAAGATGAATGCCATCCATTAAATGTACATGTTTACAGCGTAAAGCTGTGACACCCCGCCAGACGTGTCTGACTACCGAGCGCGGACACGTGTATAACGCCATTACGTGTGTGACAGCGCTTGACTATAACGGGCTCCTTCAACTCAAAATCTGCCGCTCTTTCCTTACAGAGAACTTGTCACCACGGGGTGTTTTGGATTAAATCCGCTCTGTGAAACCCGAACTCCGATTTCCGTGGCAGAAAACGTCCTAGGAAATCGTTGCCCTGCAGACAACGCCGGCTCGCTGTCGCACGCGCAGGCGGAGGAGCTAGAGTCCCCAGCTGTGGAGAGGTCCAGACAGACGGAGACTAAGCCCTCGGCCCCGCCGCGGTGACCTTACCCTCACATCACCTGTTCCTGAGCGGTCGGAGGAAAGCCCGCTGCCCGCTCCATCCCCCTGTCCAGACGCTTTTGCACCTTGCTTCCTTTTAAATCAGAAACGCAAGAGGATGTCAAAACACGTGCGCACAGGAGAGCATGTGCAGCGAGGAAAAGGTGAGGTAAAAAAATGAAAGACAGACAGATTTGTAAAGGAAGGAAAGGGATGGATAGACCGCTGAGCTGGTGCCGGGGACCCTACGCTACAGGAACGATGCTGTGAACCTGGTGAAAGCATTTCAGTGGCGGTGTTGCCAAACACAGCCTGACTGGCAGTAGAGTGGCAGTCATGAATCAACCACCACCTGCAAAACAGAGCGTCCAAAGAAATAAAATCACAGAAAAAAAAGCTGCGAAAATGACTGAAGAACACATTTAAAATGTGTGTTTTTGCAGGAGGGAGGCCATGCAGGTGTGAGGCACTAACATACACAGAGGAATGGTGTTATTTGTTATCTTCTGCTGAGATGCTCGGTTGTGGTACGCAGCCTCAAGCACCAATCAGAGCCAGAGACTCAGAACAGCTGCAGCTGCAGAGAGAAAGGCTGTGTGTGTGTGTGTGCGTGCGTGTGTGCGTGCGTGTGTGTGTGTGTGTGTGTGAGTGTGTGTGTGTGTGAGTGTGTGTGTGCGTGGAATGCATTTGGCTCAATGCTCTCTTGCCTGCTTGACTACCTTTTGTAACACAGAGTGCAGCAGGCCATGCACAAATTCTCACAAACATGCGCGCACACAGACACACACACACACACACACACAAAGTGTTCCGGGTCCTCTGCCCAGCACCATTTAGCCTGCAAGGGTCACTGGACCCTGAGACCCTGAACAATTAAATTATGAATTAATCAATTAATTTGCTGCTTTTAGCTTGTTTTTCTGCCCTCAGAATGTATTGGATGTGAATCAGTATTTCATACCGGCACTGGGAGAACTACGTCACACATATTCACTTGGCTATAATGCCTGCTATACAAAAATAAATCAATCTTAGTTTTAAAAAGCCAAAAACAAACAAATCACAGCGTCTCGAATGAGACAGAATCGTTTTAAACATGAGCCACTTGCAAAAAAAAAAAAATAATAATAATAATAATTTCATTCATCACTGAGGTCCGTCACTCGTCAAGTGATTCCCAGTGATTGCGCGCGCCTTCCTGTCTGATTTGATAAGCCCGTGAGCTGGAGGGCTCACTGACCGCGCGAGTTGTAGTTCTAAGAAGGACGTCATTATGGCCACGCGAGCATTACTGGGTCGCGCGCGCCGCGTGTTATAGAATTAGAGAATAAAGCATGAGCCCCGCGGGCTCGATGCGCTCCAGTCGGCCGGCTCGTGGGGTTGGCCCTCAGATCTAATTCGAGCATGCGGGCCCTTTCCCGTCCTTTCAAGGTGCACCTTTAACCACGCGGGCGTATGAGTCATAGCTGGCACCTGTGGTCCAAAAAGGCCTCCGGTTAATCAAAGCGTTCCAGCCCGCTCGGGGATAATGCGGAGCGACCGGATGGCGCCTCGGGCGCACTTCAACACGGTTTTTAGACCGGAATTGCGTGGCAGCTGTGGTCGCGACCTGTTACGCCTGAGATCTGTTCACGCGATCGTCTCGATCGGCTGCCCTGGTGTAGCCCACACCTTCTCTGTGTGACACGCGTGGCAACAGATGCGCGTTCATATCGCGGTGGGATTCCGCAGCACAGCTGAGCTGATCTCAGCCCGGGCGCGGTAACCGGTTTGGCCCCGAGCAGAATTCCGGCAGAGTCGGTGTCCCTCGTTAAAATGAGATTTTAACGTATTTGTCAGGTTATAAATCAAGCAATGGCGCGCTCCGCCCTGTCTCTCCGTTCCTTCTGTGTGCTGCCGGCTCGTGTTGATCCCGGTGATCAACCGAAAGAGTGACTCCGTTCAGCTCGAGATACAGCTGAACGTCTCCCTATGCTTCTCAGAGAAACTGGCAACAGCATCCGAACGCGCGGCGCCTCGAGCTTCTCATCCCACGCGGGGGTACTTGTCCAAGTCCCTTCTAATCGCCCGGTGAGCGCTCGCGCAGATTTGACAACAAGCTAGCGCCAACCGTGTGCATTACATGAATGTCGACAACTTTACCAAGTAGCGCTCCCGACCTTATATTCACAACAAGCAGTGAAGAAACCCTCTTTTAAAATCAGATTTTGCAACACACATAAATATATTGAACCTCGTGCTGGAGTTCCAACCATCTTTCCACCCGAGCAAAGGAACGCGCAAAAAATGCAAACGCACAAACCCGCTTGGCGCAGGGAAGGCGAACTGCGCCTCCGTATCAGCGCGCAGATCATTGTCCACTCGGAAACCGTGAATCGCGTCTGGTCGCCAGTTTGGGTCGGTAAGACATTTCCACGCCCTCACACCTGGATTGTCTGCCCGACAGAAGCCGTTTAGGAGCAGAATGCAGCGTTACCTCTCACGCCGGCGGGCCACGCACGGTCTGTCGCGTCGCGAGGGTCCGGTTACTATCCCGTGGCACCAGTGCTAAGGACGCAGAGCGAAGAGGAGACGGGACGCGAGAGAGCAGGCGATGGAGAGGAAATGAGAAAGGAGGGTGTGTGTGTGTGTGAGAGAGAGAGAGAGAGAGAGAGAGAGAGAGAGAGAGAGAGAGAGAGAGAGAGAGAGAACTGGGGTTGGAGGGGTGGGGGGTTGGGGGGGGGGGTCGAGAGGCTCTACTGCTTAAGCAAAAATTGCCCCTCCCGAATCGCGATTTCATTCTATTGCAGCCGTGTCGGAGTCACGGGATCCCAGCACGCCTATGTTCTACACGCAAAGCAGTAAACTGCTTCTAAACTTTAGGTTATATTTACCTTTGCTATGGCAGAACAACGTCGAAGCTTCACCCCAAGACACCGACAGGTTTTTGTAATAACGGCAATTAACGTCCAACCTTTGGACGCGCGTCACTCCCCCCTCGGAAGTCGACGCGTTTTCACATCTAGAGCCTCGTGCACATCTGCTTCCAACTCCGGGCACGTAGCAGCCTCTCCTCGTGCGCACACGCTGGCAGGCGGCCCCGCTGAAGCTCTTTACGTCACGTTTGGCACAGCGGCACCGGTACGCAGAGCAGCTTCTGGTGTATCTCTTACCACCGCTTTAACAACCATTTCGAACCGGACCCTGCGAGAACGCTCGGATCTCAGAGCCAAATTGCAGAAATGGTCTGCCGCTCACGGAACATGAATCAGGGGAGGGCGTAACTCCGGCGTCGCGTGCAGAAGCGCGACCCTGGGTCCTACATCAGTGCAGTGCCGTGTGTCCATTCCTCAGCAGAAGGCAGCTTTTAAACCCCTACGCTAAATCTCCCCCGTTGATCACACACCATAAATACTCTACACTAGTCACATCTGCTGAGTAGTAGCCGGAGAGCTTTCTTCCTCGTGTTTTAAAATTGTGTATGCGCGAGTGTATGTATGTGCGTGTGTGAGTACTTGTGTTCAGTACAAACCTCATAGTCTTTGGTTTATCTCTTTGGCCCTTCTCCAACTCTCTCTTACACACACAGACACACACACACACACACACACACACACACACACACACACACACACAGTGTAGGAGCTTGGAGTTAGTGTGGGATGCTGAAGTATCCAGTCAGCAACCTTTCCAAATGTCTCCTCAGGATCAGTGCAAGAGCTGCAGTTTATGCAGCCTTAATGAAGACAGAAGGACACCTTCCGTTCAGCACGAGAGATCAAGGTTCAGGCACAACTAACTGTAGGAAGTAACATCAGAACCACCATGTTTATCCCGATAAACCTTATCTTACCATATCTTACCGTGGCAGTGTTTGATGTGATGTAATGCACAGTAATGGCCTGACACACTGACCTTCATGCTTAAAGGGAGTCAGCATATGTGTACACTGACACACACACACGCACACACACACACGCGCGCACACACACACACACACACACACACACACACACACACACACACACAAACACATAAACGTGTTAACAACAGGTAGTAGTTTAAAAGACACTGGGATCCTGTAAAGCAAATATATTGCCCAAGAGACCTATGGACAGTTTAGTTTAACAGTAATGGTTTCTCTGTTATAGCATTCCTGGACAAATATGTTAACGGGGCAGTAGGCAGATTGGGACCACGCACACCACCATGGAGCCGGAACCACGGACATCTTCTCGGACCGCTCTTTATTATCTAACTAAGGAAGGTTCAGTCCTGGGAAGACAGTGATGTGTTCAAAGTTCTGAACTTTATTGACTATCATACTTAAATGTTTATTTGTGCTACTTAATTTTAAAAGATGACACTGTACTTGAAAGCAACGCAGATTAAGAAATCTGCTAAATTACAGTATTAGTTCAAGGTGTTTCACATGGGAATCGTCATGATTTGGACCCTGTGTGTGTTCCTCGACACTACCATGTATGTTTTGTGTTTCACATAATGTAACGTTAATAGGCCTCCACTAGGAATTGGACTTCAGTCACAGCTGAGATACCCTGTATAATTAATTAAAATAGATTAAAAGAACATCCTCCGCTGCACACCGACACACACACACACACACAGATTCTTCCCCGTCATTCGCTCATCATTCCAGGACTTTGCTGTGTGTTCTAGCTGCTGTGCATAAGCCCGTAACCCTCGCTTCGCCCTCCGTGGTCTCCGTGGGGCCCGAGTATTGCTCTGCTATACTGGCGCAAATATAACCCCGGTAAATATAATCCCCGTTAATACAAATGCAACTGAACGAGAGGCGCCCCCTCCATATTGACCATCCCCGACAGAGGTCAACCTGGGTCAGGGCAGCAGAGGCAAACTCCATCGAGACCCTTGACAGGGGTTTTGTTTGTTGGCGGTAGTTTTTTTCGCACCTCACCAACGCTCTCAGTGTCAGCCGTGGAAAAACTCATCCACTGACTCCCTCTAATTGCCCTAGTTTACATAATCTGGGCTCTAAACCCAATTAAGTCAATCAGGGGTTGTTTTTTTTCCCCATCCACATTCATATAAATTCCGTTAGTTTGGATTTGCAGGGTTACTGGCTCCAGGTGCATCTGAACAGTCATTCTACTGAAAGGTTGGTTAGAAAGACGCGACTATCAGATCCGGTGAACGACACGTAATAATCCTTAGGACGCCTGCTGTTCTGTTTTATATAGTCAGACTTGACAACCGCTGGGGCCAATAACACAAATACAGTACAGAACAGTGCAGCGTCCCTGTCAGCCAGAGTAACTGTAACACTTTCTTTGTGCCGCTGCTTCGTAATTCAGCAAATAGCAGCTACTGGGCCGTTAATGAAATCGCCTGCTGTTCTGAAGATTTTTTCCTCGGTAGCAGCATGTGCGTCTTTGGTTTGCACAGCAATAGTGAGAAAGCTCTAGTGCAACATCACCAGAAGGGCAGATGGACATGACACCAGGCCAGAGTGCAGGGGGCAGAGTTTCCAGAGACTGAGGTGAAGTGGAACAGAGTAGCCCTTCTGCTGGATCTCGCAACACATTCAGGAACAGGTAACCGAACACACAGCCCTCACAGCACACTGAGTAACAGGCTGGTTTTCTGTAACAGTAACAGGTTTTCTGGCCAACAGTTATTGAACTGGGAACTTTTTATCTGATACGTGATACATCTGTTTTAAAATGCAGAAGTACTGGATCTTTTCTGCAACAAAGAGCAGATCTGTCATAAATCCTAATGTATGGGCAAGACCCTCTGAACTCACGGCCTGGTGCCTGGCAATTATTTAGCAAAGAGTGAGCAGGTTATTGGTCATACGAGACAAGTTGTTCCCACAGGCCATAATGAAAAAACAGTGAGCTATAATATATTCAGGTAATCATTGTGAAGTGTGGTGCTGAAATGACAAACAAAAGAGCAGGTGACCTCCGGAAAAACGCACGCTTTTTTCTGACACTTCTAATGATCTTTAACAATGCGCGCAGCCTGCTGAAGGGTGAACCGCTCCCAAACCAGTTCTATAGATTGCCGAATGCGTTTGATAGCCGTTCAGTCACACACACGCAACACGAACACACACACGCAGTCCAAAGCAGTGCCTAAGGAGGTGGAAGGATGATGAATGTCTCCTGACCACATCACTTCTGGCCCACGCTGCTGAACTTGATGAGGTCAAGGTTCACGTGGTCCTGGTAGGTGAGGCTAGGGGACCCTGTTTCAAGCACAGGGTCCAAATTAGCATTTCCTCCTGGTGGACTGAAATTGAAGTTCATGAAAACTGCCCAAAATTGCACCAACCTGAACCCGCACGAGAGCTCTCCTAATGCTGCGTGTGTGTGTGCGGGCTGTAGTCAGAAGAGGGAACAGCCACATCAACAGCCGGCACTGCTGTAGATTAGTCCAGCTTGCTCACAACCACACTGACTGCCCGGCAGAACGCAGTGTGCTAGTGACCAAACCAAACCTCTGAAAAGCAGAAAAGAAACAGCCTCTTTATGGCTGCTCTCTCTCACACACACACACACACACCTACAAAAACATTCTTTGTTTAGATTTGCTTGCACACACACACACACACACACACACACACCTATAAAAGCCATTCTTTGTTTAGATTGGTTTGTGATTTTGCACTATAGCTAGACCTGGGTTTTAATACAGCGGGGCTGTCCGAGGAAGTGCAACATCGCCACCATTTGGGAGCTTGAGAACTGCACTCACCTTCTTCACCACAGATGAATCCTGATAGGTTTCATCCTGAAATAGCATCGCACTGCACCTCAGCACAACACATAAGGGTGTTTACAGTGTACAACCAGAACAAAGTTTCTTCACGTTTAGGTATGAGCACAGATGATTTTAGAGAAACGTTACAAAACATTGTGCCATAAAAGGTTTATTAGTGTAAGAGCGAAAACATTTAAATGCCACCGAGTGCTAATATGATATGAGATCAGATAATTATAGTTGATTGTCCTTGTTATTAATCTGGTATCTATATGTCTGTTCATCTCCATCACAGTCATCGCTGTGACCCCTGACCCACTCTAACTCAGCACTGTATCATGGATTCTAGCGGACCACAGAAGCACCACCCACTTCTCCGAGAACCCCCACCCCCTTCCTTCACAAACTCCTCCCCGTCCGCTTGCCGACGCAAGGGAGGCTCCGCCCTACGCAGACAAACCCTCGCCTCGACCTTTGGCGCAGGTGAGGTCAAACGCAGGGACCTCTCCTTGCTGCGCCGACCAGCCGGGGATCCACCGAACCGAGACCATGAGAACCCGAAACCTGCCAAATCTGCAGCGTCCTTCTGGCTGCGTAATCGGAGTCTGCCTGGGTTTTTTTTTTTTTTTTTTTTGCCAGAGGGGGCAAGTTTTATAGGTGTGTTTTATAGGTGCAGAAATGCCGTCTTTATCCCATCTGTTGGAATGCATAATTCACCAGGCACTCGCGCAGTGGTGGAATGCAAGATGGTTTTGGACTGGTGCGAGGTTTTGCAGGCTGGGCATTTTACACACGTCACAGTAGCTGATGGGCTGAGATCCGTCAAGCCGCCCCACATCCAGTCAACAGGAGCGACGCTGCTGGATTCTGCCTGCTGATGAGGGGTTGCACGGTGTCTAACGTACGATGTACCCAGCAGCGGACAGGATATGCACTCTAACTGCACACCTACAAGGGGTTACTAATAAAGTATGTGGTGAGTGGGAATCTAATTACTGCGTACCACCACGGCTGCACGTCATTGGATCCTTCCTGCAGTTACCCTGCCCCCATCACCTCCATCACCGTTAGAGCCGTGCTGTTTTCACTGGCGGCATGTTGGCACTGACCACCGTGCCTGTCCATCATCGCTGTCCCCTCGTCTCCGTCCGCTCGCTTCCCACCGTCCTGGGCAGTGGGGTCAGAATAAGGTGAGGTAAGGAAGATGATGTCCACAGCATCGTTACAGCTTCCATGATTCCTCACCCCCCCCCAACCTATCCTCATGGGATGGAAACAGGATTGTCCCTCTAGGACCTTCCTGCACCACACACACACACACACACACACACACACACACACACACTCACGTGTGCACAGACATACGTATTCACACACACAGCAGCACAACAGACAAAATACATCACTCGGTGAAGTGGTTCATCAGAGACATGCAGTAGCCAAAGGTCGCTTGCCCAGTGAGAGACAATGCTGTATTCTTCCATGGTACTGTGACCGTGTGAGCGGTTGAGTGAGTGTATCATGTCGTATCAGTGAAGATGTCTGCTGACGTAGGAGAGACGAGATATCCAAGAGATTTGCAGGGCAAATCTATTTAAAATCTCTGGAACTGAATATAAGCAAAACTCCACAGCAGTTTCCATGCCATCTTTAGAAATCCATTTTATTTTATAAATGATTACCAATCTGTTGCCTGCACAAGTGAAAATCGGCACACATTTGCCAGCCTTCTAATCTGTACACCCAGAATTCCAGAAATTCCATTTAAATATTGAATTTAAAAACTCCATAGGATTTATCTATCCATGACAGGTTAGATACAAAACAGCCATGACAGAATCCTATTACAAAACAGCAAAATCAAATAAGGCTCAAATCTAACAGCATTTAGAAACCGGAAAATGGGAAAGCATGCAGCCCGTGGCCCAAAGTGTGTGGAAACTTCTAATTATTGGCCACAATAATCCAGCCACATCCCACTGCTAACAGGTCAATAAAATAAAACATATTCATTCAATATCCATACACAAAAACTAACAGTTTAATGGGTCGTAGTGAACAGCTCGCCAACTTAAAGCATGGCACTGTCCTGTGATACCACCTTTGCCACGTGTAAGTTCTTGAAATATATGCCATGTCAGATCTGCCCCGAGCCAGTCATAAGGGCAATTAGCGTGAAAACAAGCGTCTAGGGGCAATAGCAGCTCAACCGCGAAGCTGGTCGATTCGGCAAACTCAAAGCGGGGCCGTCAAGTGCCGAAGCATGTGAAAATCACCGCTCCTCTGTTGCGTTACTCACAGCTCGGTTCCAAAACTTTGGAAGCAACATGTGTGTCGGGAGCTTCACGAAATGGGTTCCCCTGGCCGAAACAGCTGCACGCAAGCCTGAAAACACCATGCGCAGCTCCAAGAGTCAGCCAGAGTGGTGTAAAGCACGCAACCACTGAACTCTGGGGCAGCAGAACTGTCTTCTCTGGAGTGATGAATAACACTTCACTCTTGAATAGTCTGATGGATGTGTCTGGGTTTGGCAGATGCCAGGAGAACATTTCAAACCTTTAAGACATGGTGAAGTTTGGTGACGGAGAGATAAGGAGATGTTTTTCAGAGTTTGGGCTAAGCTCCTTAGGGTAATGCTATAGCGTATGAAAATATTTTAGACAAATATATCTTTCCAACTCTGTGGCAACGGTTTGGGCAAGGCCATTTCTTGTTCTAGCATGGCTGTGCCCCTAGGCACAAAGCGAGGCCCATTAAGACGTGGTTTACTGAGTTTGTTGTGCAGGAACTCCAGTGGCTTGCACAGACCTCAATCCCACAGAACACCTTTAAGATAAACTGGTTGCACTCCAGGCCTTCCTCAGTGCCGGACTTCACAAATGGTCTTTTGACAGAACGGGCACAAATTCCCATTCTAGAAGAGTTGAAACTGTTAATGCTCCAAATGGGATTTGGGGGGAAGTAACTCCATAGTAATGCCTGTGTCTTTTGAGTAGGAAGTCCAGAAAGCTCATATATGCGTGAGGGTCAGGTGCCCACATATTTTTGACCATGTAATGTATATATGCACACCGAACAGCCACTTTAGCGGATTTTTTCCACATATTTTTGGTGCCACTGTGACACTCAGAAGGTAACAGTTGGTGGTCCGTTTCAGGAATGATCTGTTCCGAAAGCATGGCAGGAGCTGTCTAGACATTTTGTGCATATAACAGTGAAAGCATGTAAAGGCAGGCATTTGCAAAAATAAAAGCGACGCATTGTGAATTTGTGTACGTGACCCCAGATCCTTCAAGACTCAGTTACGGTCAGTCATTCAACTTCAGGCTACAACAGTGATGTCAAGTATGTGTGGATTTCAACATTAGAATTAAATGTAAAAGGTTTGCATTATATATCTACACATATATGCCATTACAAGAGGGGCCCCACACTACGAACCTGAGGCACCACCTTGGCTTTCTGTCTACATCTGCACTCTGTCTCTCTCATCTCCTTTAAACTCCATCACTCTCTCTTTCTCTCCTTCTCTCTCTCTCTTTGGGCCGAGTTACCCTGGGCGTCCATTTCTGAGAAAATGTGATGCCCAGAGTGGTGTTTCTCCAAAACTGGCCAGCACGGGTCTGTTTAACTGGCCGCGACATTGCCACATACGCAGCTGGACTGACCAGGAGTGAAAGAGCTTCCCTTTGGCAGGAAACAGCCATCGGAGACAGAAGGATCAAGAATGAAAAATGGAGTGAGAAGGAGATGGCTGTAAAGAAGAGATGAGACGAGAGGAGACGAGAGGAGACGAGAGGAGAAGAGAGGATACCTTGACTTACACTCATGATAGAGTTTGCAGCAGATGAAATATGTTTTAATTCGTACACTGCTAGAGGGGTAGGTGATAACTCAAAGGGGTGCAATGCCCCCCACCCCCACCCCCAACACATACACTTTGGCTCCCCCGTCACTGGCTATGGCACTCCAGCTAAGTTTCCATGGTAACAGAGCCCAACAGCAAGGCAAGGCGAGCTGCACGTCAAGCTCAGACGCACACAGATGAAGAAACACTGGAAGAGACAGGAGAACTGACATCCAGTCATCCTCTCTCTCTCTCTCTAGCTCTCTCTCTCTCCCTCCCTCTATCCCTCGCTCAATGGAAGAGACAGGAGAACTGACATCCAGTCATCCTCTCTCTCTCTCTCTCTCTCTCTCTCTCTCTCTCCCTCCCTCTATCCCTCGCTCAATGGAAGAGACAGAAGAACTGACATCCACTCATTCACTCATCCACTCATCCTATCTCTCTCTCTCTCTCTCTCTAGCTCTCTCTCTCTCCCTCCCTCTATCCCTCGCTCAATGGAAGAGACAGGAGAACTGACATCCAGTCATCCTCTCTCTCTCTCTCTCTCTCTCTCTCCCTCCCTCTATCCCTCGCTCAATGGAAGAGACAGAAGAACTGACATCCACTCATTCACTCATCCACTCATCCTATCTCTCTCTCTCTCTCTCTCTCTCTCTCTCTCTCTCTCTAACTCTCGCTCACTGGAAGAGACAGGAGAACTGACATCCACTCATTCACTCATCCACTCATCCTCTCTCCCTCTATCTCTCGCTCAATGGAAGAGACAGGAGAACTGACATCTCCACATCCACTCATCCTCTCTCTCTCTCTCTCTCTCTCTCTCTGTCTCTCTCTCTCTCTCTCTCTCTCTCTCTAACTCTCACTCACTGGAAGAGACAGGAGACTTGACATCCACTCATCCACTCATCCTCTCTCTCTCATCAGAAGTGAAACGAAAACTGACATCCACTCATCCTCTCTCTCTCTCTCTCTCTCTCTCTCTCTCTCTCTCTCGCTGTCTTTCCAGCTCCTTATTTAATGTCCAAATGTTTATGTGAGATCCCCTGCAATATGAAAAATGTAAACAAATAAATGTATAAACAGAAACACCCTGAAGGTTATAAGTATGATGCACTGGGGTGGCTACAACTTGTACTGAAATATTATCTACTGAAAACAAGAATGTGGGTGTAATAGGCGAATGTAAGTGAGCTAAACTTCGCCAAACTAGAACCTTTCAGAAGTTGTGCACGACTAAGTTTTGCTACTGAGCAGCTCCCCCCCCCCCAATCCAAAACCTGAAAGTTCCAGTCCAAACCACACATTCTCAAAACATAGTAGAACCACACAGCCTCAGAACCCACCAGAACCACACACCCTCAGAGCCCAGCAGAACGGTGTAGCCTCATAACCCCACAGAAGCACGCAGTGAGGAACCCCTGGGAAGCCGGAGGGAAGCACACGAGCAGATCAGCAGGAACATGCAGATGGCGAACGACACCGAGTGATGAATGTTTAACCGGCGGTCAGGAGGTCCATGATTCAACCGCGGAGTTCAAACCACCGGGAAGCAGGCGGCAAAGACGAAAACGAATCCTAATTCTCAGCAACGAGTTTAATTTAGGGAGGTTCACTCATCATGCTCATAATGTTAAATGACCTAAAGCTTGCCTCATATAATTAAACTGAAGAACACCAGGGCTAGAATGTGCTGGTGATATCCAGTTCAGTTCAGTTCAGCTGTATTGCAACTACGCGTATACCTACAATAAATTGGGCGTGTTGGTAGTAAATATTGACCGTGTCCAACAAAATGTACTGACGCAATATTATTCCGCAGCAGTAAACACGGAAAAAGAGCTAACACCCAAGTACAATCCACAAAACAATGACTGGGCAACAATTAACAGCTGTGAGACAATGAAGACAATAAAGAGAGAGCATGACTGGAGTTCTCAGGCTTAATGTTAGACTGGCACCGGCTCTGTGCTTTCTAAATCAGTGGTCCTGTAAATTAAAACAGAACTAGTTGAGCACAAATGTTCCCCAAGGACTCCATGTGCATTCCTCTGCCTTCCTCTGCTAATGCTGACCATGATTCACGCGCAACCCCACCAGGTATTTCTCATTACATTATAGCAGTGCAGTCGTGTCTCCATCACCTTGGAAACATGTTAAAATGAGGTTAGGTGCACATGCACACAGTCATATTTGTGTGTGTGTGTGTGTGTGTGTGTGTGTGTGTGTGTGTGTGTGTGTGTGTGTGTGTGTGTGTGTGTGTGTGCATGCGTGTGCATTTGTGTGCGCGTTTGTGCGTGTGTGCGTTTGTGCGCGTTTGTGCACGTGTGTGCGCGCGTGAGTGTGTGTGTGTGTGCCCGTGCGTGTGCGTGCGCGTGCGTGTGCATGTGCGTGTGTGTGTGAGCATGTGTGTGTGCGTGTGTACGTGTGTGAGTGTGTGTGTGTTTGTGTGTGTGTGTGTGTGTGTGTGTGTGTGTGTGTGTGTGTGTGTGTGTGTGTGTGTAATCCTGCAGGCTGATCTGCACCATGCTGTTAACCAAGGATCAGTTTGCTCCTCGCTGTCTTTCCAACCAAGTCCAGTAAAGGAGAACTGGGCACGGTGTGCTCTCGGGCAGTGTGGAGCCAGGTGGGGCGGAACTGTAAGGCAGTTTTGCGGCAACCTGGGGCATCTGAGGCGAGTGTGGGGCAGTACGGGGCAGATCAGGGCAGACTGGGGCAGTCGAGAGCAGCTTAGATCAGTGTGGCACACAGGACTATGTGGCACAGTGAGGTGCAGGTCCCAACACCAAGCCAAGGTTTGTTTCAGCACTATAAAGATCCAGCTTTTCAGTTATCAGAAGCCTGTGATCTGCTGGAGGTCAGAAAGCATTTGCGGAGCTTTCCTAAGATGTAGCTGCCTTATCCCACCGAGACAGTTACCACTGGAGTGACGGACGCTGCCCAGGTAGATCCCGTCTCAGAACGGGAATGCTGACCTAGGCTCAGTTCCTTGCAACGCCCACCGAACAACATTCCTTAGAATTTGAAATTTAAAAAATTGTTTTCATTATGAGAAAACTGATACACCCTGACCATTATCCTCAGTTGGAGATACAGTCCTTGAGATTTGGGTCACGTTTAACAAGTGACAGAAATTGTCCTGTGATATATGTCTGTCATGAACATCCTGGGCTGTTAGACTTTTGTTGAAGGCCATTTCCTCTGCCCCTGGTGCTATACTGACGCAAACCCTGCACTCCCTCACTGCTCGGAACCGCGGTATGTCTGCAGACGGTAATTAGGACAAACCGTTCCCAGGAAATGCTGTCTATCTGGGACAGAGCGCCACAAGGCCTGAGTCACAGACCATAATACTCTCCCCATGACGACACTCCGCCCGGCCGACTCGCTGTCATAGCGACGCAGCTGGTGACATCACTCCTGGAACTAATGCTGCCCGGCACCCATTTGGACCCAATTCATATATTAATTTGTTATAGATTATTTTCCTTTATACGTGGTTCATATAAAGAAGCAATAAGGGTCAGGTCACTGTGTCAGGTCATGAGTAACGGCAGATAGCTCTGCATTAGATTGCATATAATGCTGAATTCAAGTCATCTCTATGTTTTGACTTTCAAACTGAGCACATATATGAGTCATTCTGTCACTCATTTCGTCGATCACAAAATTGCTATTCTGATCATCCCAGAATGAAATTTTCACTGAAACGCTTCATTAATGGAAATGACACTAAATGCATCATGCTTCTAGTTTTTATATTCCGATCGGAGCTTCCTGATTGGCCGTTAGTGTCTTTAGGCTGGACCAATCCCGTGTAAACAACTGATCGGTCAGCGACTCTGGGCTTGCTCAACCGTTCCTTTCTTCCACCGGTCATTTCCGTGTTGCAGTGTTACCGTTTGGCCCGTCGCTAACATTAATAACATTAATACTGAAATGCTTAAGCCCTTCCAGTTTTGAAGGGGGTGAGATGTCAGGACCTCTGGTGTCCCTTAGATCTCCCGCGGAGGAGCGTCCAGGGGTTTGTGGTCAAGCTCAACCACTACCCATTCATTCCATGGAGCAGAGGATGTGGCTGGTATGCCCCAAGGACACAGGTCCTTCTGTGCTCTGGAGGATGCCGTCCCAGAGACGCTCCGGCACTTCCTTCGCCGTGTTTCGCTATGTGTCCTCGTTACAACAGATATTCCACTTTAGTCTCTCATATTTGACGGTTATTCGATTTGTGTTACTGTTTCCCTGTCAACATAGATTATTAATCTTACTTACTGTAGATGCTCATTAAGATTGATTCTATTTGTAATGTTAATACAGTTTTCTCCAAGTGTACATACAAACCCAACATAGTGTTCACTTGTTCTTATTTCCTCTTGGTGTTCCAAAAGTGTACATGGCGATCGGTGAGCATCAGAAGGGGATACGTGACTCAGTGTATATTTTGTGTAGTTACGCAAGTCTGCCATTGGCTACTTTAAAACCTACCACATCTGCTTTTTTAGCCCTATAGCATAACATGTCAACAAGTGATCGTCATTGCATCAGTGAGAAGAAGATTCCATTCGATCCCAGCAAAATGACCTATACATGGAATTTTATTCCAAACCATAAGGAAAGAGCTCAGTGGGAAGGGGACTTCAAACTGAACAGGGTTAGAGATCATGTTAGGGTTATAGTATTAACAAGAAAGACACATAGGCAAACAAAGGAACTATCTAATTATGCTGATGTGTCTTCTGCATGACATTCTGAATTAAGTGGTTTACATTTATGGCATTTAGCTGATGCTTTTATCCAAAGTGACTTACAGCTAGGATTGAGTACTACGTGAGAGTTAAGGGCCTTGCTCAGGGGCCCAACAGTGGAAACTTGCCAGTGGGGGGCTTGAACCAACAATCTTCTGATTACAAGTCAAGTACCTCAACCACTGAGCTACCTTAAGAGTGCTGCATAGGGGACTCTGTGGAAGGCAATGTACAGAATTGTTTGGTGTTTCTGGTTTCTTCAGCTAAAGTTTCTTCAGTTAAACTATAGCTATGTCCAAAAAGTGTGCCCTATTTACTGTCCTCTACATGCCTGGATTTCTGGATCACTACATAGAGCATCATTATAGGGAACAGAATTCGTCAGGGTAGTGAACGATTTTGGATGCTATGTTATACGTGTTAGCACAATACTATGGAACAAAGTTGTCGTATCAACAATCTGAACGTGCCAGGCTGCAAGATTAAACTCAACACATTTTCTTAAGGCCCTGAGGTAATGTGAACTATCAAAAACAAATAAATTGCAACATTTTTTAACCTAAAAGCTATTTCAAATCTTTTCAACTATAAATTCAACCTATGTGACTACAGAAAGAAAAACCGAAAGCATTTCTTCAGTTAAACTGCTGCTGTAAAAGGCCTGTGAGGTTTCTGATGTCACCATCTTCAGAGAAGCCGCTCACAAATCTTCAAACCAAACAGTGTGGTGTGTTATGGATATTCCTTGCCCACAAGAGAAGGTCGTTTGAACCTACTTATTTATTGCATTGCATTGTGGGAATGTTCTAGTGCACTGGACATATACAGACACCACCCCTGGTTTTTCAGACGCCATTACAGGATGGCAGGACCTCAAACTAGTGCACTATGATAGTGAATAAAGTAGTTTTGATTTTCAGTTTTCCAACATTGATTTAGACAATTACAGAATTTTATCTGTGATGTTATTTAATGCTATCTAGATTAACAACTTTAATCTTGGCTTTGGTAGTTAACTGGGTAGTAGTTAATTGAGTAATGGTTAATTGTGTAGTAGTTAATTAAGGAGTTTAGGTAAATGTCTGGACTATTTGTCGCTACACCTGATTTCTAGGTAAGCTAACAGAGGAGGATCTCTCTGTCATTTGGAGGCCAGTAATTGCAAGATCCAACAATGCACTGTGGTCTCAGGGTCTAAAGTTAAACTCTAGCTCTGAGCTAAAGTTCTAGGTAGTGGTCAGACGTAAGTCACTAAAACGTTTACCCTGCTTTACAAGTTGTCTGCTGTCTTCTGTTTAATTCGATGGGCTAGATAACAGATGAGAGTTCTATCAGATATCACTGCGCATCATATCACACTAGCGTCAAACCTGCAACACAGCCGTTACCACACAAAAAAAAGTTGTTTGTTTTATTCAAGGTGTATATAACACACCAATAATACACTGAAACAAAACCTAACAAATACTACCATATATATATTTGTGTGTGTGTGTGTGTGTGTGTGTGTGTATATATATAGAGAGAGAGCGAGAGAGAGAGAGCGAGAGAGAGAGAGAGAGAGAGAGAGAGAGAGATATGTATAAATAAAGGTACATATATAATACAAAATGCAAAAATAACATATTGAATTTCTTAATTATTTTAAGTGTCAAGTGCTTTATTGCTTTTTACATTTTTTGTATAAGGATGACATAGTTTAGGTTTGGAAAGAGCTCATTTTGCTTTCTCAGTATGAAACGTCCTTAATATAATAAGCAAAACAATACATCCTGTTTCGGTGCATGCACAAAGATTTCACGGTGACAGCAAACCTACAGTCTGTCCTCTGCTACGAGTAACTGATTATTCCGAGGGTCTATCTGATGAAATGCTACTCTCTGTTGGCGGTCAGTGGTAGCACAGATCTCCCAAGGCGACTTGTGTGTGTGTTTCTTAATGAAATAAGATTTTATTGAAGTAATATCCTTCGTCCATCTGTTTAGAGGGATTCCCTCAGTAATTCACTTTTCGTGCCATCCTGCTGTCTCTCTCTGTCACCGCTTTGAAATGCTCCGTCTCATTCTATGAGATTTCCCTTTCGCTTCCGTTTCGCGTTAATGCTTATTTGTTGGCAGACTTATTCAGGGCTACCTTCAGCACCGGCAGAGTTGTCGAAATAACCGTCATTACTGTACTCTGGGCTATAAGAGATGCTTTATGGCAGTGTGTATTTGTCTCTGAGAGGAATTAAATGGCTTCGTTAATGGCAGGAAAACATGAATATTTCGACATTATGATGTTTGGCCTGTGTGAAATGCTTTTTCATTTATTCATATAAACTACCTTTTATGCATTTATTTAAACATCTAAAAGAATATAAATGTTGCATTTGGTTATTGAGGTTAAGAATAGGTTTAGGTGCAAGTGAAGGCAATATATCATTTAGCTACAGTAACAATCAGCTAGTACATGGAAATGTTCCATAAATATAGTAATACAAGACTGTGTGTGTGTGTGTGTGTGTGAGTGTGTGTGTGTGCGCGTGTGTGTGCGCGCATGTGTGTGTTTGTGTTTGCATGCGCGTGTGTATGTGCGTGTGTGTTTGTGTGTGCCTGCGTGTGTCTGTGCACGTGTGTGTGTGTGCACATGTGTACGTGTGTGTTTGTGTGTGCCTGCGTGTGTCTGTGCGCGTGTGTGTGTGCGCGCATGTGTACGTGTGCGCGTGTGTTTGTGTGTGCATGCGTGTGTGTTTGTGTGTGCATGTGTGTGTGTGTCTGTGCGCGTGTGTGTATGCACGCGTGTGTGTGCGCATGTGTACATGTGCGCGTGTGTGTTTGTGTGCGCGCGCGTGTGTGCACGTACGTTCATATCAGTACACCATCCTCGTCCCTGTACAGCTCTGACCCTGAGCACTCAGTGACCAGCTGCTCTACCAATCAAATGTCAAGCTAAAGAAGAAACTGCACCTCTTCATTGGCTAACCATCATTTCTTAACTGCAGCAGGTGTCTGGTCCCCAGAGGGTTCGTCTTATCTGTGTGTGTTTGAGAGGCACGGTGAATCAGGCGCAGGTCTTAATGAAGCTCCTCCTCTACGGCTGTTTCTGCTAGATTGGACATCCAGTGCACTGCTCTAATAGAAGCCATTTAGGATGAAGAGGAGAGGAAGCTGAAGATGATAAATGTGTCTCCTGCTCTGTTGTTCATTATTCCTGTCTAGCACAGCTAGACAGCTTTCCTCTTCTCTGGCCCTGGGGCGGCAGAGAGCACAGGGCTGGCAGGTGTGTGCGGTTACTCTGCCAAGTGATGTCTGTCCATCTGGCCTTCATCAAGAGGATCAACCCCAACTGGGTGTACTGACCCCACACACACGTGGGCATGCACACACACACACACACACACACACACACACACACACACACACACACACACACACACACACACACACACACACACACACACACACACACACACACACACACACATCCAGCCCGGTTTTAACCTGATCCAGTCTGCAGTTCGTGCTGCTTACATGTGTCCCTCATCCCGCCTCCAGCACAACCCAGGATGGTTAGCCGAAGGCAGAAATTAAGAAGGCAGCTCCTTCACTCTGGCTCATTTACTTTAGTCTATTTCTGTCCCAGAGGCTGCCAGTGTGGTGAATGCCAATGACCCCATTTTATTGAAGTGGGTGATGGCAAAATGGCATGAGTAGCGGGTCATCTCCCTCAGAAATAAGATCATCTCCCTTGGGGGAAGAAAAGGAGGTGGGAGTGATGGGTGGTAATACAGCAGCACATTTATGCAACTGATTTATTGCTTTTGTAAGTCCAGCCACTCATGATGCGAGCTTAAAGACGTTTCATGTTTGCAGAAAACAGGTGAAGTGACTTTGTGCATTATTGGAGCAGCACGCACACAAACGCACAGTCTTGTTGCAGCACTAAAAACTAAAAGGACTTAGCATTCAGCACTCTGACCTGGTCAGGGTTAACAGTCACTACATTAACAGCCTGCTGCACTCTGACGTTGGTCCGTACCACATACCCGTGGCACACAATGAAACACATTTCAGTGTATCTTGACAGAATCTTTAAAAAAAAAAAAAAAAAACTGATATTAAAGTCAATACAATAAAGAGCAATCAAAAAGATTTTATCACTGGCAAATGCAGACTGATGGCCACCAGTCCCAACCTTATCGCCAATTTGCACTGCTAGACAATGCAGACAGCTAGCTACGCCTGGCCCAACCACGGGTCAGCGAAGAAGCATGCCGGTTTCTGATTGGTTGACTAAAACCATAGCAACATACCAGCATTGTTACACTGTTGTTTACACCGCGTGTGCCGTGTGCATGTCTCGCTGCTGCTGTCGCAGTGTTACCGCTCTTCCGCTGGCATCAGCAGCACACTGCAGACGCCAGAACCCTGCGGTAGTCCCTAGGGAGTTCGGAAACTCAGTTCACCTTCAAGTAATCACTTAGCTTTCTCAGCCTGCTCTGGCTTATTGTAACACCGCCTTAGGGAGAAAGCTTACAGGCAAACAGGCATGAATGCAAAGTCCGTGTCATTTACAAGCATAGCAGTGCATAGCTAGCTAGCGTTGCTAGCCACTGATCTCATGATAACTCTCCAGGGTTACGTCTGGGATTCGGGGGGTCACGGGCACCAAGTGGTTACAGGGTACAGGAGGCAGTGAAGCGTTTTAAACCTGGAGAAACGGATGGAAATGTACAAATCAGACGCTTCCCAGGAACATTTTAATACAGACAGCACTGAAGTGCTAAGAACTGCTGAGGAGTGAAAGTGGAACAGGGTTAGAGGAGAGAGAGAGTGTGTGTGTGTGTGTGTGTGTGTGTATAAAAGAGAGAAGGTTACCTAGATGGATCCTCGTCCTTTGTGAACACCCCCTTCAGCTCCACACTGTTCATCTTATTTTCAAATAACCCATAGCTCAGAGTGACCTGCATACACACACACACACACACACACACACACACAATGTAAATGGAAAAGTATAAATATATTTGTATTCAGATTTATGTTGTCACATCTATCCACAGAACAGTACGGTACAAACTGTTGCCTGTGTGTGTGTGTGTGTGTGTGTGTGTAGGCTCTATGTTCTGTGTGTGTATGCTCTATGGTCTGTATACAGACACTCTCACCTGTGTGCGGACGCCCTCACCTGTGTGCGGGCCCTCTCTCACCTTTGTGCGGGTGTCTCTCGTGTATACAGACGCTCTCTCACCTGTGTGCGGGCACTCTCACCTGTGTGCGGGTGTCTCTCGTGTATACAGACGCTCTCTCACCTGTGTGCGGGCGCTCTCACCTGTGTGCGGGTGTCTCTCGTGTATACAGACGCTCTCTCACCTGTGTGCGGGCCCTCTCACCTGTGTGCGGGTGTCTCTCGTGTATACAGACGCTCTCTCACCTGCGTGCGGGCGCTCTCACCTGTGTGCGGGCGTCTCTGGGCGTGAGCAGATTCAGGTTCTCCAGGTGTGAGTGGAACAAGCTGCTCTGTATCATGGAGACACCAAGACGCCGCTCTATGATAAAGCCCATCACACAGTCATCAGGCAGCCGGATTAACGCTGAGGTCTGCTCAAACCTTGGCCCACTACACACATACATATATACACAAACACACACAAACGCACACACACAAAACATACAACTTAAATTTGTGCTACATAGAAAGATTTAAACTGTTGTAGTGCAGAAATAGACGTGCGATTTTAGAATTGGAAGTATGTTGTTATTATTTCCCAGTTCCAGCTGTCTTGATTTTCAACCAGGTTTGATTGATTTTGGCTAGGTTTCCCAAAAGGATCATAACACAAAGTTTAAGATGATTTTAACAAGATTAAGATGATTTCCCCAGGGAAACTGAACCTCCCCCACCTTCACTAGCCAGCCATTCATGAGCTGACCCCAGCACAGCTCTTAACAGCTGTGGGCAGGAGTATAGACCTGGGTGTTAGGCATGGCTTTCTAGCTGAAGGCCCAGTGTCTACAGGTTTGTCTTCCAACCCTGCAGAGAAACCCCAGATTTCACTAACAACGATCCTTCCTTGGTTAACCAGGCGGAGTTATTAGCAATAGAGCTCTACAGAGTTGCAGCAAGAGGCCTGCGAACACGACACCCCCTGCTGAGCAGCTCTGGTATTGCAGTTCACCGATAAACTGATGCAGTTGATGCAGCTGATGCAGTAAGCGCACTGCCACGCTGCCCCGTGTGGCGCGGAGACCTCACCTCGCCCATGGCGCCATCTTCTCTGCCAGCCTCCTGTTTATGCAAAAACCTGCTCCACCAGTGGCGAACCAGAACTCCACCTCCCTCTGCAAGACGACACACCGATCCACTGAAGCAAACAGCATTAAATTATACGCACACACACACATCCAATGAGAACTGAACATATGAATGTTGAAAGCATACAGATGCTGAGGAAACAAAGTGGGGCCGCTGACAGAAGAGGCTCCTCCTCCCCGTCACCTGCACTCCACTGCGGGCTTCTGACCCCAGCCCCGCCCCCCCCGGCCCTGACTCCGCCCCCTCCCTTCCCCTGGACTTCTCTCCCCAAGACAGAGACCTGCGAGGGTCTGAGAGGGTCTTTATTTATTATACTGCTGCCTTTGGGACCCCGAGAGGCAAACACAGGGCGGAGAGTTTAATTTAACGTCCAGGCTCTTCATGAAGAGCTCACACACACACACACACACACACACACACATGCGTGTGTCCCAAGAGAAAAAGACGAGGCCAAAGCAGTCACTGCTGATGACTGAAAGGATGTGGAAGTGTGTGTGTGTGTGTGGGTGTGTGTGTGTGTGTGTTTGTGTGTGTGTGGGTGTGTGTGTGCAAAAGGTTTGGTAAACCAGAGTTAAAAATGGATTGGATTGATTTCATTCTCTGGGTCTGATCATTTGTTTTTCTTCTGCTACAAATAGAGGTGGGGAGGGATGAGAGAACGAAGAAAAAGGGACAACCGGTGCATTGTGGGATGCTCACCGTCTTGTTTCCCTTTAGCAGCTCCTGGGCTTTCATTGGTCGGTCCAGGCTGGGTTTGCCCACGTAGATGTCACTGTCCAATGGAAACGCGGCGAGAAAAGACAGCAGCACATCGGGGTTCACGTAGTTGTCGTCATCGACGTGACACAGCCAACTGCATTACGGACAGGGCACCAACACGCACATCAGCCCAAGCCTAGCAAAACCCCAAACCTGTGA
>NC_137519.1:3870000-3952500 GCF_041902795.1 Electrophorus electricus
CATACTGCTGCGTGTCTTTTAACGTGCTTTATGGTGAAGATTAACGTGATCTTAAACGTGTGAGGAAGCCCACCACAGCAGCATGTTCCCGTCACAGAAAAATGACCAGGAGATGGCAGTGTACCTCTTTCGATGGAGAGACTCTCTGCACCCGGGCCGTGACTTCAGTAGTTTATGAAACCAACGTGTGGCACCACCGGACTGGACCCAGTGCGTATTTTGACGGGGAAAGGAGTGTTTGACGCATGGTCGTTCCCTCTGCTCAATTCTGTGCGTGAACGCTTGCTAAATTACCCGTCACGGTTTCCCTCGTATAAGAAGCCTGCCCGTGCGAAACAGATCGGTTTAATAATCGAAGTTTAAGTTTTCAGGTGTAAGCCATTTATTTTAGAGCACTTAGGGCTAAACCTTCTTGACATCTCGATAGCTAACCCTTCCCGTCAATTAGTTGGCGGTCCAGGCGCTAAGCATGCATGCTTTTATTTGGCACCTTTAAATAGTTTTAGGGGGGTCAAATGCTTGTTTTTATAAATAGTCTCCTAGTTTTCCTAGCTTCCAGCAATCCTTTTCCCAGTCTCTCTTCTGAAATCAACGCTCTGGTTGGTTTGCTGGTTATTGGTTTCTGGATCTGCCTAGTTTGATCTCAGTCTGGTAATATAACGCTGTAAAGATTCACTTGTGTTATCTAGGCCAACAAAGTTTTTTAGATCTTTGTTTTATTTGGGTTTGAGTTTTTTTTGTTTGTTTGTTTTGAGGGGGTTGTTGGGGTTTTTTGTTTTGTTTTTTTGCTTTTGAACAAAATGTGTCACAGTGATGCACTGCCAACATGTTTGGCTGGTGTGTTGGCTCTGCATGTGCAAATGATTCCTGAACTAAGGTGAAGCCGGCTAGTCAAAGAACACATGATTGGTTACAAATATTTGGGAGGGTGGTTACAAATGACCCAAATGATGAATGCTGATATTTTTCCAGAATGAACTCCAATGTTGTTTGACTTTGTTTAAGAGAGAAAAAAAAGTTCTGCATCACATGAAACTTTATGCCAAAGCAAGTGTCTGAGTTAAAGCTGTTTCCAGTGACTGCTGTCAGAACATCGACTTGCCCTGAAGTCACAGGGCTGGAGAGTGATTTAACCAGCACTCCAAGAAAAACCCCTCACGGCTCCCTAAGGTCACACTCCCATTCTACTGAGTTACCGCATTTCTGTTTCATGATCTCATCACACAACAAATCGCTATTTACTATTTCACTTTTCATGCTAAAACACATTTTCTAAATCTTAAATACAGGTGTCTGGTCCATACTGATTGTGCTCATGTAGGAGGCGTACACACATTCCATGTTTGCCTCTGCTCACCCCACAACCCTCTTTTGCATGAACCCTGGGAGGAACATGGCTGCCAGAGAAAACACAGTCATGTATGTTTCACACTGGAGTCAGTCTCTGAGTGTGCTCTGAGGTGACAGCTTTGCTTATTCTAGCAGCAACACACACACACACACACACTGACTGCAGACTGGCTGCTTGCCAAATGGACATAATGCACATTTTCCCACAACAGATGGACATAAAGCACAGATGGACATAAAAGCACAACATGCTGATGTTGCTAACTCCTGATTACCTGAGTGCACACAACTGTAATGTCTCTCCTGTTATCCACCTAAGGTTTTCTAATTATTTACATAGCATCTTTCTCAAACTCAATGATACTTTTCAGACATATATATATCAGCATCTACAATCACTCACACACCAATGACAAGCACCAACCAATTTGCACACCAGGGTACTGCACAGGAAGAGGTTAATTTCAGGAAAGAGGACTAAACATCACTGGACATACATGGAAACTCCACCCAGATAGGGACTGGAACCCAAGACCCTAGCACTGATAAGTAAACATGCTAACCTCCAAGCCAGTGTGCTGCCTAACAGGCTGGGTAATAGGTCATTACCTGATTAGCCTATTAATAACATGTTCAACCCAAAATTTTTTAAAAGTGTGATTCACAGCATTGTTTTTGTTGTGCCTTGGGACAAGTTGGTTAGGTGGTCACTTTGCAAGACCAATAATTCAAGGATGAGTTATGATGTCAGTAACAGCCAGATTGACCTTGTGTAACCACTAGAGGGAGGCAAAGAGCAACCTCCTGATCGCAGACAACACACAGCACCCGTCTGAGCAATGCTTTAGCAGCTTTCTCAGCGCCGAGTGCTTAGCAATGGGTTTTCAGAGTTCTGACACAAGGCTGGCCAGTAAGTAAAAGTCCAGTAAAAGTCTTGAGTTCATCTCTCTGGGGTTTCCTTTCCTCAATCTTCTTCGTTGTGTCAGATCAAGCCCCTTCAATCTTGCCCCGGGGGATTCCTCTGACTCCTTGAGACTGTTGCCTTTAAGGAAAAACTTGGGGCATTTAACTTGGGGCTCAGTATTTGTGTTCTCTGGCCAGCTCTGAACTTGAGTTCTACTTGTAGACAGCGGCTCACCTGGTTATGCTCTTGTGTGCTGTCACTTGTGACCTGATTCTGAGCATCACTCAGCGTGACCTCTTCAAAGCAAGACTGAGCCAGAAATATGGACCTAGAGAGCTAAGACACCCCTGAGCAGCAACTGCAGCAAATCCTTTCTTGGCTCTCAGAGAAAACTCAGGTTCTCTCTGATCATCTCCTGAGAAAAGAACGACTTGCCCAGGTCACTATACACATTGAGATAGTAACTATGAACTATGATCTGCCCAGTGCCATAAATGTAATATAAATGATCTTGCATTCTCTGTGCCCTTGGAGCTTAGCCAATGCCTAGAACCTCTTTCTGCCTATTCCTGAGTATTTGGATCAAGAGACACGCTGATGGCAAGGGTGCTTCCTTGGCCCACTGCTGTCTGGTGAAATCAACCAACTCAGTTCCCCCACTGTGCATCAACTTATCCAAGTCATTTCTCCATCTTTTAGTGCATAAAGGAGGATTCTCTTCAGCTCCTCCTAATTTGGCAAGAAAGAGACACACAAATGAAGGCATGAAGGAAGTAAGGTAGCAGTCTGGCCACGTCTGCTCTTCCTGCCATGAATTGCACAAAAACAAGACTAATGCCTGTTCTCAAGCCTGGGGCTCCAGGAGTCTTCTCGGGTGCAACTGTATAAAATGGTTTGTTAGGGGCTTCATTGATTTGTAAGCAGCTGGCAACTTTATCAAAGCCAACCTGGCTGCAGTCCTTTGGGTTCCCCTTAGGTCCTTCGAACTCCCAATCTCAGTATTGGCCATCAATGAATGGCCCTTCAGTTCAGGCGCCATTACCTGGCAGACCATCTCAATCGATCTGCCCTTCAGGCAGCATTCAGAACAGGTGCAAAACTTTGTTATTGATGCTTCTGAGTTGCAATTTGTGCTGTTTAGCACTGAAAGGGAACCTTGGTGTCATGGTATCACACCACAGCCTGGCCTTAACACATGCCAGGAACAGGTCCTGGACAGAGGGCCATGGAAAACTACATCCAGGAGTGCAGAGGGTCATGGAGAACTACATCCAGGAGTGCAGAGGGCCATGGAAAACTACATCCAGGAGTGCAGAGGGCCATGGAAAACTACATCCAGGAGGACAGAAGGCCATAGAAAACTACATCCAGGGAGAAAGGAAGGGGGGCCTTAACAAAACCACCAGTAAGGACCAATACTCCTCGCCTCCCATGGCTTCCACTTTTAGGTGACTGCAGGAGGCATCCATCTTCATCAAACTGGACCTCCAAAGTGCTTATAACTTAATCCAGATGAGGGATGAATGGAAGACTTCATCTGGGTACTACAAGAACTGTGCAAGGCAAGCCAAGTTTATGACCACTTTCTAATACCCTTAATTGAATGCATTAGTGTATTACATTTAATGTAAATTAATTAATTGACCAAATTGACACATTGTGCTATGTCACCCAGGCAGTGATTATAAGAGTTTGCTCCCACTTAAGAAAAAGCACCTGGCTAACAGCATATATATGGCTAGAACAGGTAGTCTAAAGCCAATCAGTTTTACGTAGTCAACATCATCTTGTTTGGTTTCTGGGTGACTGTGTCTCATGATTGGCTCTCCCTAGTATCCTGTCTCCATGGTTACCCTGTCTCGTGCCTTTGTTTTGCTTTACTTCCTTGTTGTGGTTCTGTTCCTTAGTTTTGTTTTCTCCGCCCCTCATGAGTTTCACCTGTGTCTTGTTTTTTGCTCATTTGCCCATGTGCTTAATCCCAGCGTTTACCTCAGTGTGTTGCTGGTATTTGTAATCCATGCCTCTGTCGTGTTTTCACTGCCTGTTATATTGTAATATCAAGCTCTGTCGTGTTTACTTTTCTCGTGGTAGTTGTAGTTAGTGGGTTCTACGTCTGTCTTCCTCCCAGGTCACCCCACCTTTACCAGTGTCTGTCCTGCCAGCCACCCATCCTGTTTCTGTTCCTGGCATGAAGGATGGTCCCCAGCTTGTTCCTGTTCCTGTTCCCGGCATAGTGGATGCCGCTCAGCCTGTCCCTGTAGCCATGCCTCTGGACCTGTCAAACCTGCCTCCACTGATCTCCCCCGTGACCACACCACTGAACGCCGCAGCCACGTCCCCGGACCTCCCAGACCGGCCGCTGAACGCCGCAGCCACGTCCCCGGACCTCCCAGACCGGCCGCTGAACGCCGCAGCCACGTCCCCGGACCTCCCAGACCGGCCGCTGAACGCCGCAGCCACATCCCCAGGCCTGCCACGGATCGCCCCCGCGCTTCCGGTCCTCCCGGATCCGTCACCAGTCACCTTCACACCCTCGGATCTGCCTCCTGACTCACAGGCTTCGTGTTCCCTGCCTGTCTCCCTCATCTGTGTCTCCTGCTGCTTCCGACTTCTTCTTCTGTTGTGTCTGCTCCTATTGCCCCTGTTCCCATGTTTTTTCCCCTTGTCTGCTCCTGTTGTGACTCCCGTTCATGTGTCTTCGGTTTCTTCTTCTATTGTGCCTGATTATGGATTTGACCTTAATAAATCTCGTTCTTCTCAATGCATAAGTCCGCCTCGTGATCGTTACACTGTGAAATTACTAACACCAAGTGCTGTATTATTACATTATTGATTTACCTGTTTTGATTAGGTACAGACTTAATATAGTGATTGTATGATACTATAGAAGGAAATCAGAGCTAGTAACATCCAGGACCAAATTGTCTGACAAATAAGGCCTGGAATACATGAGTCATCTGTGCTATTGTGAAATAGATTAACCCTCCTGTTACCTTCAGATTTACTAACATCTTTTATCCTTGGGGTCAATTTAACCCCAGCAATTTAAACCTCCAGAAAATGATTATAATTAAAATTAAAATTATAAACTTTATGTTTGTTTGTTGACTGCTTAAATAGCCTTTAACCATGCACGCCCTCCCCTCTAAATTTGTCATTTCATGTATATCCTTTTCAAATGATGGTTTTATGAAAAGCTCAAATGCTGATTTTATGTCTTGGACATGGCTGACAGCGTATCTGGTGGGGCCCAGAACCATTTTGATGATATTAGCGGCGCTAAGTCTACCATGTTGTTCAAGTGTCACACGTCACTGACAGAAAACCTTTCCTTAGAAGTCATTTTCTGTTGAAAGAGAGAGCACAAAGTGCACAGAAAGAAATGACTTATAAGGGTGTTGTGCAAACCTTTTATATGTTTGCTCCACCCCTATGTTGTGTGAACTATCCAATAGCTTTGCAGGAAAAATATTTTCCCACCCCCACAGCATGGGAAATATCAAAGTTCTCGCGAGAATGTTTTCCCCTCCCCCATGCCGTGTAAACTGTCAGTGGTTCTCGCACTACTACAGATATGGTTATGTTAGGTTAGGGCTCTAAAGTCCAAGGGCCCTAAAGTAATCTAAAACAGCCTGAGGTCAAATTTACCCCAAACATGTGTACAGGACAATGAAAACATACCCAGTTGCCCAGTTGTCGCCATTAAATTAGGAAAAGTCATAAAATACAAAGCTAAAACATTTGTTAAACATTGAATGGGGTCAAATTGACCCCAAAGATAATAGGAGGGTTAAAGTCTGTTTGTTTGTTTTTGTCAGTGTTTGCACTATGTTTCAAAACTCAAAGCTTCTTCACATCTCACAAAGAATGATACATCTGACTGAGCTTGGAGTTGTGGAGAATTTGTTCCCTTTGCAAAATAAATTACTATCTTACTGAAGGGTGATCTGAGTCAACTGATATGACTCACTAGCAAGAGTCCAAGACCATCAGTCAGAAAGCCCAACACCCATTCTGAAACAAAAACACTTGTTCAGCTCAGCAGCACAGTGACACGTTTTCATCCTTCTTTTTCATTTCCTTTCTCTCAAAACCAAGAAAATCACTGACGCACATCCTATCCACACTGTAGCTATCGCAGCATCAGTACTGTAGCTATCGAGGCATCAGTACTGTAGCTATCGCAGCATCAGTACTGTAGCTATCGCAGCATCAGTACTGTAGCTATCGAGGCATCAGTACTGTAGCTATCGCAGCATCAGTACTGTAGCTATCCAAGCATCAGTACTGTAGCTATCGAGGCATCAGTACTGTAGCTATCGCAGCATCAGTACTGTAGCTATCGCAGCATCAGTACTGTAGCTATCGAAGCATCGGTACTGTAGCTATCGCAGCATCGGTACTGTAGCTATCGAAGCATCGGTACTGTAGCTATCGCAGCATCGGTACTGTAGCTATCGAAGCATCGGTACTGTAGCTATCGAAGCATCGGTACTGTAGCTATCGCAGCATCGGTACTGTAGCTATCGAAGCATCGGTACTGTAGCTATCGCAGCATCGGTACTGTAGCTATCGAAGCATCGGTACTGTAGCTATCGAGGCATCAGTACTGTAGCTATCGCAGCATCAGTACTGTAGCTATCGAAGCATCAGTACTGTAGCTATCGCAGCATAAGTAATGTAGCTATCGCAGCATCAATACATAATAACATAGAACAGACCATCATACATATAATAAACCAATATAACTATAATAGACCAATATAATTATTATAGACCATCATAGCTATAATATACCAACATAATTATAATAGACCATCATAGCTATAATAGACCAACATAATTATAATAGACCATCATAGCTATAATAGACCAACATAATTATTATAGACCATCATAGCTATAATAGACCAACATAATTATTATAGACCATCATAGCTATAATAGACCAACATAACTATGACCATAGGTGGTGCTGCAATACAATTACTAAACATTTTATTTAACATGAACACACAAGTGTCATTTGTATTTGTCCCTTGGGGATCAGGTGGACCCGTGGCTACTGCTTCCCTTTGTGTAGTGCAAAGACCTGGCCATCATGAAACTGTACTTGGGTTCTGTACTTGCCAGTAGATAAAATGGACTGACATCTTCTTTTCAGAGACTTATCACCCCAGGGACCAACATTGGTCCCCCAGTAATGATTTTATACTCTTGTTGCTGGTTGACCTTATGCTACAAAGTACAGTGTGTGGGGCTTCAGTCCATTTGACCACTTGATTTTGGACAATATCTCTATGATGACACGGTTCACCAATTCTCCCTGTCTAGAGGGTTGTGGCCTGTAGGGTCAGTGCAATTTCTAGGGCGTTTTCAAACGTCAACAAATCTCTTGCATCACCTACCCAGGAAAGTGTGTGCATTGGTATGATTCAATTTGCTCAGGATGTCTACACTGGGAATGAAGTCCTGCATTAATATTTTAGCAGCGTGCATGGCAGTGCCTTTTGCTGTTAGATAGGCTTTGATCCCACAGGAAAATTTGATAAAAAGCACCAAAACATCTAGTTTTCCCTCACACTTCAGCAGTGGAATCTGAACTGTAAATAGGGTTGGAACATAGTCCTGCAAATTTGGGCACAACAGTTCAACACGACCACAATCACCCCTCTTCTCAGGAACCAGTGTGACATGGATTGTTCATGGGTGCCTTTGGAATCACAACCTTGGGAGTGCTAGTTACCCAGTCTAGATGTAACTGAGAGAGCATGTCCACGATTTAGCAGTGCGAACACTGAATGTGCACATTTGGCAGTTTGTTCCAGAGCAAGTGCCATATACGGCTCACCAGCAGGTATAACAGTGCCGTAAAACGTCCATATAACAGTGTCTACAGTATCTTAGCAGAGCGATAAAATAGAGCGCAAGTTTTTCTGTCACCTATGACATCATAAACCAATAGCAGAACAATGAACAAATGAATAAATATAGTGTACGGTTTGCTAGGATTGCAAAGGCCTTCAAATGGTGCACATATCAGGGCTGATTTTCAGCTGTGCAAAAGCAGCCTGTGTGGCATCAACAGTGTGATGGGATCATGTTGTCCAGGGTTACCTTTAAGAAGATTATATAGCGCTTGGGGAAGAAAACGGGATAAGAATCAGAGACTCTAATAGGATAAGAATCTGTTCAAAGACTCAAAATTTGTGCTCTGTAGTAGGAAATGACATTGCAGCAATATCGGAGCTTCTATCATATAGAATTCATGTAGAGCCCTGGGTAGCCCATTACCCAAAAATGTTGACACTAAAAATGTCTTTACTCTCATTGGATGCCTATTTCAGATTGTTAGCCTGTTAATTTGGTTTTGCTTTCATGTCTTGGGTGTCCTACCTTTACCTGGAGCTGTAAAAGAGTATTGCACATCGCCAGTCTCAGTGGATAGTCTCAAGCTTAAGGACTGAGCATTTGGCGTTTCTCCAGTTTCGCAATACAGTTAATGGAGCCTGATTAAGTTTCGGTCTCAATAACTCATTGATTTGCAATGCTCTGGTTATAGTTTGTATTCACTTTATGCACGGCATGCCAGTGATCTTTATGGCCGTCTTTATTTCACTTACAGTCATTGAATGGCCTCTGAAACCTTTCACATGGATTGCGAGCAATTAAAGTGGATGTTTTGTGTTTTTTAACTCAGTTAAGCCAGAGTACTCCCCCTTAGTCAAACTGAGTGGCAAAACGTTGTGCAATATAGCCCTGCTTATTAGGGGGAATGGCAAAACCAGGAATGAAAAAAAGTGATTATAGCTTAAATTGAAGGCAGTAAAGATAAGATGGTGCATAGAGGCACAGTAGAGTCTGAGAGTTAGATGTGTTGTACAGTCTCATGGCAGCAGGGAGAAAAGACCTGCAAAAGCTTTGCTTCCTGCAGGGAGGCTGGAGCAGTCAGCAGCTCATGGTACTTCTCTGTCCTTTTAGTGTTTTGTGTAGTGGGTGAGAGGTTTCTTCACGATCGATGGCCCTGTAGTGTTTTGTGTAGTGGGTGAGAGGTTTCTTCACGATCGATGGCCCTGTAGTGTTTTGTGTAGTGGGTGAGAGGTTTCTTCACGATCGATGGCCCTGTAGTGTTTTGTGTAGTGGGTGAGAGGGTTCTTCACGATCGATGTCCCTGTAGTGTTTTGTGTAGTGGGTGAGAGGGTTCTTCACGATCGATGTCCCTGTAGTGTTTTGTGTAGTGGGTGAGAGGGTTCTTCACGATCGATGTCCCTGTAGTGTTTTGTGTAGTGGGTGAGAGGGTTCTTCACGATCGATGGCCCTGTAGTGTTTTGTGTAGTGGGTGAGAGGGTTCTTCACGATCGATGGCCCTGTAGTGTTTTGTGTAGTGGGTGAGAGGGTTCTTCACGATCGATGGCCCTGTAGTGTTTTGTGTAGTGGGTGAGAGGGTTCTTCACGATCGATGGCCCTGTAGTGTTTTGTGTAGTGGGTGAGAGGGTTCTTCACGATCGATGTCCCTGTAGTGTTTTGTGTAGTGGGTGAGAGGGTTCTTCACGATCGATGGCCCTGTAGTGTTTTGTGTAGTGGGTGAGAGGGTTCTTCACGATCGATGTCCCTGTAGTGTTTTGTGTAGTGGGTGAGAGGGTTCTTCACGATCGATGTCCCTGTAGTGTTTTGTGCAGTGGGTGAGAGGGTTCTTCACGATCGATGTCCCTTTAGTGTTTTGTGTAGTGGGTGAGAGGGTTCTTCACGATCGATGTCCCTGTAGTGTTTTGTGTAGTGGGTGAGAGGGTTCTTCACGATCGATGTCCCTGTAGTGTTTTGTGTAGTGGGTGAGAGGGTTCTTCACGATCGATGTCCCTGTAGTGTTTTGTGTAGTGGGTGAGAGGTTTCTTCACGATCGATGGCCCTGTAGTGTTTTGTGTAGTGGGTGAGAGGTTTCTTCACGATCGATGGCCCTGTAGTGTTTTGTGTAGTGGGTGAGAGGTTTCTTCACGATTGATGGCCCTGTAGTGTTTTGTGTAGTGGGTGAGAGGTTTCTTCATGATTGATGTCCCTGTAGTGTTTTGTGTAGTGGGTGAGAGGTTTCTTCACGATTGATGGCCCTGTAGTGTTATGTGTAGTGGGTGAGAGGGTTCTTCACGATTGATGGCCCTGTAGTGTTTTGTATAGTGGGTGAGAGGTTTCTTCACGATCGATGTCCCTGTAGTGTTTTGTGTAGTGGGTGAGAGGTTTCTTCACGATTGATGTCCCTGTAGTGTTTTGTGTAGTGGGTGAGAGGTTTCTTCACGATCGATGGCCCTGTAGTGTTTTGTGTAGTGGGTGAGAGGGTTCTTCACGATCGATGGCCCTGTAGTGTTTTGTGTAGTGGGTGAGAGGGTTCTTCACGATCGATGGCCCTGTAGTGTTTTGTGTAGTGGGTGAGAGGGTTCTTCACGATCGATGTCCCTGTAGTGTTTTGTGTAGTGGGTGAGAGGGTTCCTCACGATCAATGTCCCTGTAGTGTTTTGTGTAGTGGGTGAGAGGTTTCTTCACGATTGATGTCCCTGTAGTGTTTTGTGCAGTGGGTGAGAGGGTTCTTCACGATCGATGTCCCTGTAGTGTTTTGTGTAGTGGGTGAGAGGTTTCTTCATGATTGATGTCCCTGTAGTGTTTTGTGTAGTGGGTGAGAGGTTTCTTCACGATCAATGTCCCTGTTAGTGTCCTTCACTGTAATACTGCTGACCCAGCACACAACAGCATAAAAAATATGGCTATACACACCAGAAACATAGCATAGCGCCACAGCATGACTATATAACGACAAAAACCCCACTACTTAGCACACAATGACGCTCGCACTGACAATGTCACCTCAACTGTCAAATGTTTGCCACCAAAATATCAAGTTCAGAGAACCCCACAACATCAAAACCATCAACCCGAGCTACCAATATTTGTTTTTATTTTTAGCATAGCTGCTCTTGGTCCTCTTTTCTGTCTGTTTGTGCATAGATAGGATGTTTGGAGCCTGTAGGCGGGGGTATTGGGTGGCAGCGCTGTTCAAATTGTAGCCTAAGGGACCCCAATTACCTTTCTCTGCCACTGACCATAATTTGCATGGAAACAAAAATGAAATGTGCTTGATGTCTGCCTATGGACTTTGCCACAAAACACCCCTTTACCACAAAGTAACCCCTATCATCCTGCATATCACTTCTCCTTTGCTGTCTTCCTATCTTCACTATTTGCATTGCAGATTTGTAGTCATGGCAACACACAAACAGGTCTGAACAAAGCTCCTAAATTTCTTAATTAAACAAAAACAATAGACAGATATGGGATGTTAGATATCATATATGTAAAAATAAAGTTAAACTAGTCCTATGTTCAGCTAACATATTGTTGTTACATTGTATGATTGTGTTACCTAACAAGCCAGCCAACATGTTAGTGGTACAATTGCCCCTCCCTTGTATCATGGTTCCCACGGTGATGCCATCTGTTTTGTGGTCTTTCTTGTTTTTTATTCCCTTGTTTTGGTTTCGTTCTGTTCTGCCCCCATGTTTTGATCTCTACCTGCTGTTGTATTCATGTGTCTTGTTAGTCCTGATTAGTTGAGTATTTAAACCCTGTGTTCTGTTACCCTGGTTGTGCCGTGATGTGTTCTAGTCTCTGTTCTCGTTATCCTGGTTCACTAAGTTATTTGTCACCCTCAAGATTATGTTTGTGTTTGTGCCCTTTTGTTTTATTAAAACCCCTCTGCACTTGCATCCATCTCCTCGCTTTGCTTTGTGCTTGCCCGCAACCATTACAGAATAATCAACCTCAAGAAGGATGCAGGAGGAATCTTTGGACTTTCTCGCATTGCCGGATCAGCTGGCACATGGTTGGGAGAGAGCCAGATCAGCTGGCGCAAGGTTGGGAGAGAGCCAGATCAGCTGGCGCAAGGTTGGGAGAGAGCCGGATCAGCTGGCGGATGGTTTGGAGAGAGCCGGATCAGCTGGCGCACGGTTGGGAGAGAGCCAGATCAGCTGGCGCACGGTTGGGAGAGAGCTGGATCAGCTGGCGGACGGTTTGGAGAGAGCCGGATCAGCTGGCGGACGGTTTGGAGAGAGCCGGATCAGGTGGCGGACGGTTTGGAGAGAGCCGGATCAGCTGGCGGACGGTTGGGAGAGAGCCGGATCAGCTGGCGCACGGTTGGGAGAGAGCCGGATCAGCTGGCGCACGGTTGGGAGAGAGCCGGATCAGCTGGCGCACGGTTGGGAGAGAGCCAGATCAGCTGGCGCACGGTTGGGAGAGAGCCGGATCAGCTGGCGCATGGTTTGGAGAGAGCCGGATCAGCTGGCGGACGGTTGGGAGAGAGCCGGATCAGCTGGCGCACGGTTGGGAGAGAGCCGGATCAGCTGGCGCACGGTTGGGAGAGAGCCGGATCAGCTGGCGCACGGTTTGGAGAGAGCCGGATCAGCTGCATTTCAGCAGACGCAAAGACCTTGCTGACTATGTACCAGATGGGTCCGCAGTGGACCATCTCTGCCCAGCCTTCTGAAGAGCTCCTCTCCCCGGAGACTGTGAGTATCACAGCTAAGCCCAGTCAGGAATGCTGCAAAGACCGTAAATGTCTAAGGGCCAGCCTGAGTCAGTCCCTGTGACGTTGGTGTCCTCTGTCTCTCTATTGGAAATCCAATTTATTCCTGCCCCTCAGCTCAAGACCCTGGCCTTCGATGTGGGCCGGAGGGACTGTGAGGGGGCTGGTCTTTCTGCATGTTCCCCAGATCTCCATGCAGATTCCTAAATCTGGTGAGTCACAGTTTATTGAATGAGTCGTATTTTACGTGACTCGTGTGTAAATCTAATGATTTCTAACCAACATATTTTTGTTGCACGTGAGCGGTGCTCTGATTGTTCCAAAACCAAAAGAGCTCTGAGCCCTTTTATCTGGGAGACCTAAATAACATGTTTTAAGTTAACCAAAACTATTTGTGGTATGGATTTCATAAATAATGAAATTAGATTTAGGTTTCAGTTGGCTAGATTCTTGTTTTAAACGGCCTCTCATCCACAAAGAGGACAATAATAAGAGTGATGTCCCGAGGCTGTGTACTGCCCGCAGAGAAGACGAAGAAAATAGGATCTTATTAATTGAATGTTTCCCCCTTTACCGTTATTTTTAATATTTTTGTATATGTAAAAATGAAGAAGAAACGCAACAATGCGCTTAGTATTTAATGTCGATGCGTTAAACGCAGCGCACTCGGATTACTTTGGAAGGATACCACTCATTTCTAACCCGAATTTAGTATTTAATTCTTGAGAAAGCACGTTCCTGCTAATTGTATTTCAGTAAAGACAAAATGACGTCTAAGAAATGTAATGGTTTTGCTTTCCAGTGTGACACTTTTCTTTTTTTGGGGGGGGGTACATCATAATGAAAGAATAATATCAATTGCGCATTCCATTTCACGCTTTGTTCTGTCAGTTACTTTAAGACGAGGCGTGGAATAGGTTGTCAAGTTTCCCCATCTGTGCCCCTGCCAGGACCAAGCTAAGCTAATTCACTGCTTGATTTGCAGTTCGCATTGACTTGGCCGGAATTGACTTTACGAGATAACGGGCGGATTTTACAATGGGCAAACAAGGAAGGTAAACTGTGAACAGAACTGATATGTAATTTAAGAGCAGAGCAAGAAGGCTGTAAGTGACTAGGCATTATAAAAGGGACTATGATGCTAACATGCACAGTCCTCGAAGTGTAAGTCATCCAGGGTCATCCAGGCTTTGGGTCAAGGGGTGGGATTGGCTGTAAACAAGAGGAAGATTGTACACTGTGGTCAGAATGTAAATAAATGGAGGGGAAAAAACTATGTAGGAGTGAGTGACATGCGGACAACAATCTGCAAAAAAAAATCAGCTATTAAAATCATGGTCTCTAATGTTAAGTTTCACAAATTTGTAAGGGATTTTGCACAGGATAAGCACTCATTTCTACCACTAAAAACCACAAACAATGTTTATGAGAGTAATTTTTTATTTTTTATTTTTCACTTTTCTATAAAGTGCCGTTTACATGAGCTGTAGAATCTAACTGCTTTGTAGCCCTCAAATGTTTAATATACATTTAGGGTGTGTCCCAATTGCATACAGTTTACCAACTAGTTTTTGAGTATGTAGTGTAGTTCAAACTGTTCTAATTGAGTATACTCAAAAATCTAAGAGGCACCATTAGAACTGGGTGGGTTTGAGTGTGGTTTGAGTGGATACCGTGGTCCCATAATGCAATGCAAAACGGAAAATGAGGAGCTACCCACGTGGGAAATGTAGGAAACAAATGGTGTACGACAGATGGTTTAGGAAACAGGGAAGGAGAGGACAGAAAGGAAAGAGAAGCTCCTCCTGCTTTTAGACACATTTGTTAAGTGAGAGTAAAACAAAATTATTATGATTTTGGTTTAATAATAGGTGTTCATAACAGTAATGGTAGTGCTACTGGTGGTAGTAACTGTTCATTTGCAGCTTTTAAAATGACAACTAAAATATGAATATCCATTGTACAACCAAACAACCAAGGTTTTGTGCACCTTCAGGTTTTGTTTAGCATATATCTGGGCATCGAAATCAGGTAGGCTACATATGATCAGGCAGGCTACATATAATCAGGTAGGCTACATTTAATCAGGTAGACTACATATAATCAGGTAGGCTACATATAATCAGGTAGGCTACATATAATCAGGTAGACTACATATAATCAGATAGACTACATATAATCAGGTAGGCTACATATGATCAGGTAGGCTACATATAATCAGGTAGGCTACATATGATCAGGTAGACTACATATAATCAGGTAGGCTACATTTAATCAGGTAGACTACATATAATCAGGTAGGCTACATATAATCAGGTAGGCTACATATAATCAGGTAGACTACATATAATCAGATAGACTACATATAATCAGGTAGGCTACATGTAATCCGGTAGACTACATATAATCAGGTAGGCTACATATGATCAGGTAGGCTACATGTAATCCGGTAGACTACATATAATCAGGTAGACTACATTTAATCAGGTAGGCTACATATAATCAGGTAGACTACATATAATCAGGTAGGCTACATATAATCAGGTAGGCTACATATAATCAGATAGACTACATATAATCAGGTAGGCTACATATGATCAGGTAGGCTACATGTAATCCGGTAGACTACATATAATCAGGTAGGCTACATATGATCAAGCAGGCTACATATAATCAGGTAGGCTACATGTAATCCGGTAGACTACATATAATCAGGTAGACTACATATAATCAGGTAGGCTACATGTAATCCGGTAGACTACATATTATCAGGTAGGCTACATATAATCAGGTAGGCTACATATAATCAGGTAGGCTACATATGATCAGGTAGACTACATATAATCAGGTAGACTATATATAATCAGGTAGACTACATATGATCAGGTAGGCTACATATAATCAGGTAGGCTACATATGACCAGGTAGGCTACATATAATCAGGTAGACTACATATGATCAGGTAGACTACATATAATCAGGTAGACTATATATAATCAGGTAGACTACATATGATCAGGTAGGCTACATATAATCAGGTAGGCTACATATGACCAGGTAGGCTACATATAATCAGGTAGACTACATATGATCAGGTAGACTACATATAATCAGGTAGACTATATATAATCAGGTAGACTACATATGATCAGGTAGGCTACATATAATCAGGTAGGCTACATATGACCAGGTAGGCTACATATAATCAGGTAGACTACATATGATCAGATAGGCTACATATAATCAGGTAGGCTACATGTAATCCGGTAGACTACATATAATCTGTGGACTATTGATTCTATTGGTAATTGCAGTTTCATTATGGTTTCGCTGTTTTCCAGCTGTTTTCCAACACAGCTGTGTGGTAAATGTTTTGCTACTCAGACCCACAGAGGGGCCATATTCTGAAATGAAATCATTAACATTTACCCTCCATATGAAATATTATCATTTACTGTGGTAAACTTGTGAAGACTTTTGCTTAACTACTGTCTAAAAAGAAATCTGGAACTTTCACATAAGATTAGTAAATAAAGCAGCACTCTTCTACAGGAGCTTCTTTGTCGTCATACAGCAGTACAGTAAAAAATATCATTAATTTTCATCTTTTATTTGATCATAGAAATTCTCTCAAAAGTTGTATCTTACAATTACATATGTTGGCATAGCAATGCTTCATCACTTCCTGTTAGTATAAAATAAAGTAGTATGTTGATATTTTGATACATACATTATAGTGTTAGTGTGTAGTATGCAATTGAGATGCAGCCTTAGTACAGAATCTATGAAAGAGTGTGTGTGTGTGTGTGTGTGTGTGTGTGTGTGTGTGTGTGTGTGTGTGTGTGTGTGTGTGTGTGTGTGTGTGAGCATGAGACATTTATTTCATGTAGTTTTACTACATGATTTTCTTTGTTCCTCCTCTCTGTCTCCCTGTAACTAACTCTCTCACCTGGTTTCCCCTGGTCTTAGGAACAGTATGGACCCAACGGATCATGACCCTGCTGTACGAGCAGGATTTTCCAGAGTTGAAGGAGACGGTGACATAGAAGCGGATGCCATGGCTGGAGTTCCGAACAAAGGGGACGGACTATAACAGCCGACCGTCTCCCAGACTCTTCTGTTCCCACCTGCGCCAACATCTAATACCACGAGGCCTTCAGAGTAAAGGCAAGGTGAGTTACTGCACTCAGAAACACACATGCACTCATTTTCACAGTTCTACTGATACACACACAGGGACCCACAAACACACAAACAAAAACACACTCGCACACACTGAGATACCCAAATCTACACAGAGAACTGAAATTACCTTTGTAAACTTTTCTAGCCACTAATGCTGGATATCTTCAAATCCAGATCATCTACATCACCAGGAATCCCAAAGACATCATGGTGTCCTATTTCCACTTCAGTCAGTTCATGAAGAAGCTGGAGTGTGCTGAGACTTACAGTGACTTGCTGGACAAGTTCTTCACTGGATGGAGTCAGTCATAGTAAACCCCGAATCTTGCTTTGCTCCACAGACTGATTATGGCCCAATATTCTGGTGTCACTTAGAAGCTAGACAAAATCTTCAACTGATTACCAACATTTTCCTATTTTCTTCTAAGATAATAGTTGCCTTTTATAAACTGTTATGCATTCCAGTTCTGCTAAAATCAATGATATTATATAAACAAAAGAAAAGCACTACTTCCATCAAACAACTGAAAAACCTGCGTAGACCTTCATAACACGTTGTCTTCTCTGGCTTTAAAATGGCTTGAGACATGGCTTACCATAGAAAGGGACAGGAATATTGCACAGCATCTGTAATATACCGTTGATTACTACAGGGCGTCATTTTCCCATAAATGCATTTCTCTGTATTAAGAGAACAGCAGGAAATCTTTTCATTCACTTGAAGTAGAAGCGTAACTGCAGCTTTTGATCTCACTGCCAACACTTAGGCTTGTATTATGAGAGCTTAGGTGGACAATGCAACACTTGTTTCATATATTACCTGCCTGGCCGAAATCTGCTAGATCCTGTAGTCAGTGTGAGAAAAGAAGTGTTTCTTTAGCTTTCCTACATATCAGCTCCGTTTCATAAAAATAAGTATTACAGTAGGTCTTCGTTGGGGCCAATCCTTCCATAACACTTCTGGGAAAGAAGTTTGTGAAGGTTAACAATGCCTAGGAGATTTCAGAGGTTTTCTTGCATTCCTATCAACTAACTTCCAACCACCACTTCAAGTTTTAATCAGTAGTTATCAACTTGTATTTCAGGACTGCTGATCTGGGATCAGCTTTAGTGATGAATCTCAGTATGGGAGAAACTGGTTGTATATCAGCATTCACTGTGTGTCTTCTGTGTAGTGGTCAGTGGCTGCTGGTTTGACCATATCAGAGGATGGTACACCAACAAGGATAAATATAACATTCAGCTATGAAGAAATGATCAAGGTGAGAGTCATTTTTCTGAGATTAAACTACTCAGACAAAACTAAGATGAATTTAATAAAGGATGGGCTTGTAAAATTCATATTAATAATACATTTTATATATTCTGTGATTGATTTACCACAGTATCATCATCTTTCTGAATGCATTATTGTCTCATGCTAATCTACCTGAAATTATATTAAAATATAAAATATATACGACTTAGCCAAACAGGTTCAGTCAATTAATCAATTGTGTAATAACCGTATATCAGTGTCACAGTACCAATTCACACACACACACACACACACACACACACACACACACACACACACACACACACACACATTTATTTATTTGTTTGTTTGTTTGTTTATTATTGTAGCATACTGGTTTATTGGTGGCTCACTGCATGATCACATCCCTAATACACACTAATAGTGCTGTTGTGTCTCAGGACCTGAGAGCTGCAGTTGTGCGTATCTGCAACTTTGTGGGGAAGAATCTCTCTGACGCTGCCATTGATAGTGTGGTGGAAAAAGCCAGCTTCAACTACATGAAGAAAGACCCCGTGGCCAACTATGAGTTCCTGTCAGAGGACGTTAAAGCCCCTGGAAAGGGGAACTTCCTCCGCAAAGGTCAGACAGCCTTCCTTAAAGCCACTCAAAAGAGCGTTCCTGCAATAGGTGGTGCTAGTGAGCAGCTGTAGTTCAGAGAGAGTGTGTCCGTTGAAGGTGACCAGCAAAAATGTAGTGTTTTTAGGGGTCCAAACGCTCTCTATTGTATTTGTTGGCATTTTTCTTATTCATTACTCCGATTCGCAGCTGAAATGAATCAGGCAGACTGGTCAAAAATCTCACAGAACTGAAACTTAGTCAATAGGAAGAAGACCATCCTGATACTCAGCTACATGGTGCCAGACCAAAAACATCTAAAGAACCACATAGCCCATTTAGATCTTTAAATGATTTGCATTTTATGAAAATTGCATACATTTTTAAATCTGAACCAATAATAGATTTGTCTCCAGAGCTGCACAAATCTGGCCTCAATATAGTCACAAGAGTATGAACTTTAACAACTATCCAAAAACAGAAATTTCAAAACTTTGTAGCTTTTGGACACCAGTCTCAAACAAGACTGCAGCTTACACTGCCTATACTGTACACATAAAACTACAACGAACAGTTTGATGGAGTGCCAACAATCCTTACATGTGTATGCAAAAAGGGTCAGGAACAGGGCAAAAGTTTCCCATCACTTGCATTACATTGCATTACTGCATTACTAGGCAGCTCCATAACATGCAAGAATTCATGCAAGTTGGCAACAACTGATCATTTTGTTGAACACCCGTAGACCATCAGAATTAGGAATTTGATACTTCCAGTGGCAATACATTTTAATTCTACTGAACACTGCATTAATGACATATCTGTTTGCTTTGTCAGTTGTTGCTATAGCAACACTGAAATTAGGAAACTCAAAGAAAAAGAGCTGATCATCACTCTGGGAATTCAGAACCCCATTTATACACAGGCCTACTGTATTTTCCAGTTATCAGAATTTTGCCAAAGAATATTCATTGTTAGTATTTGAATGGCGGCTGTTGTGTTATGATTTGGGGTTGCAGGTACAGTGGGAGACTGGAAGAACTATCTGACAGTGGCACAGAATGAACGCTTCGACCGGGTTTTCCAAGAGAAGATGAAAGACCTGCCACTGGACTTTGTGTGGGACGTTACTGAGCTACATAGCTGAAAAGCATGTACTTACGTAGAAAATATAATCAAATAAAAGAAATGTCTAATTTTAATATAAAAAGAATAAAAAATGAATTGATGCAATAAAATGGAAAATGGACTAAAAGACTAAAAATGCAATGATAAAGTGCTGAAAAACTAGAGCTCAGTTGTAAGCTCAAGGGGAAGGAAATGTGTTTTATCTGGGTTTAAAAAGCTGAACACAGCTTATCAGTGTTTGGTTTGAAGTCTGGTCTGAACATGCTTGCCTGCGGCCATGGTTCTGACAGACCTATGGGATTTACATTCTTAAAGCATATCTGAAAAGTATTCTAGACCTAATATAGAGTAGTATCAGTGCTAGCCATTTTAGAACTACTGTACTACAGTACTACAGTACGGTGCTACAGTACTCTGTTCTCCGTCCTGGTTAAAAGCATTACTGTAGCATTCTAAATGAATAGTTGCATGTTTTTTTCAGGGAAGTCCATTTAAGAGTCCAATACATTAGTCAGCCCTGCTGGAGATAAAAGCATGCACGAGTTTCTCTGGGTCTTGCAATTTGATTACAGACCTGTACATCCAACAGAGGGTCTTAATTAGCCCCTTGACCACATGGGCATTGCCAGTGTTTCATCAACAATCTTCATGTTTATGCAGGAGTCTTTGAGGACTTCAGCTCTGATTTTCGAAAGATTACCTCCTTAGTTTGTGTTGCTTGATATGTGTAGCTGTGTTACTGTTAGAAACTGGTCCAGTGACCAGTCCTTCAGGTTCAATCTCATCCAAGTTACCCTCTGCCCTCTGTCCTCTGTAGCCGGATCAATCCGGGGAAGTCAAGAGATACTGACACCAAGGTGGTGAATCAAGAGAGTTCCACTTTATTGAGGAAAGCACAGAGTATATATGTGTCCTATATCTACTTTCTAAATCTACAGGATGACGGGGAAAAGTGAGGCATGTTCTAGGGGTCTACATAGAAAGGAAAGAAACAAGGTTAGTAAAGATTAGATTTTCTCTGCATGAACGAGCCACGAGCTGTTCCCATGCCCGCCATTAGCCACTCCTGTGCTTAGAGAGAGCGAGAGAGAGAGAGAGAGAGAGAGAGAGAGAGAGAGAGAGAGAGAGAGAGAAAGAAAGGGAGGGGTAAAGAAGACCAGAACAGGGAGCGGATGACCTCAGGCGACCAGCTCGTGGTCAAGCCGCCCTGTCATGGCTGATAGGCAGAGACCTTGCGTTGGGTGCCTGAAGACAGACAGGCTCCAGTGTCAAGTAACAATTGTCCAGTAACAATTACCAGTTCAGTAGCCAGCTTTCTATCACAAATACGCACAGAAGTGGATCGTTACCCCGAGTTGGGTTTTTTTGGGTGGTATAGGAGGAGTGCCAAAATCATCATTCTAACTTAAATTAGGACTGCCAAACAATCCATTTTAATTATAATTTCACGTTAATGCATTTTCAAATATTAGAATCAACATAGTCTCCACAAAGCCTGCCTTAAGGCTTGGCTTTGTGAAAGTTATTTTTATATTTGAGATTATATCTGTACTTATTATGAAGTAGAAGAACATGTCTTAGATTTCTGGCTAAATATCACATTCACATTCGTATCTTACAGAGACAAATCTTGTACATATCTTCAGTGCAAAATGATTTCAGTGCCATATATTGCAACTGCTTGTAGTGATACTTGTTGATTACCAACATGTAGGAACACGGGATGATATTACCTCTGTTTTATAGTACCTGCATTTAGCAAATGCTCTGCTATTAAACCAGTTTTTAACTGATGATATTAAATCGCTTTCATTTTGTTTGGTCTCTGAAATGCAATTTCTGAAAGGTTATTGTTCCTCTCAAAATTAGGTGACTATCATGGGAGAAGAATGTGCAGACAAAAGAAAGGAAGAAACCCGATGAAAATGAAAGAAAACAAAACCAAACGTAAAAGTGCGCTAACAACAACAGCAGAAGCGACGTGCCGCAACAAAGACAGAGACACAGCAAACGGAGCAGGCGCAAATAACCCCCCACGTGGTGTGGGGCGATGAGGCAAAGCACCCGCCACCTGAGGCAGGCCTGGAAAACGCAAACACAGGACCAAAAGAGTGCCATAAAGAACGCAAACGAAACAACACCAATACAGAGTAGTGCTCAGAACACTAACGCTACACTGTGACGAATGTCTGTGAAATTAACAGTAAAACAACTTTTAAATTGACAGTAAAATCATGACATTTAAAAAGTGTCAGTAGAAACACAATGAAGCGATCTGTAGATTACAGTATACTATAGTAAAATGCTAAACAACTTAATTTTAAAGTAAGCATATGTTAAAAGAAGAATATTTCTCTGTGGAATCTACTGATTGCTGTAGTTTAAACACACACAAAAAAAGCTGTAATACAAAGAGCAGTACGATACAGTTCAAATGACATCATGACAATGTTAAGACAAATTCGTATGTTATTTATTACAGATAAGAATATATTTAATCAGGTGATATGTCTGGTTAGAATTGGCTAGAGTGCAAATGATTCAACAAGAAATGAGAGCATTCAATTGCCACAGAGTTTCAAGGAGACGTTTCTTGAGAATGCATGTTTATTCTTCCTAAAATTACAAGGGCAGTTCCTTCGCCCAGCTTCAACAATACAGACTGTAGTTGAAGAGATGTAAAATGTGCAGGAGTTGGGACAGGATTATAATTTGGGTAAACTACATTCACGTTTAAAAAATGACATGTGTCTAACAGATGATGCTATTGCTAAAAGCTGTGATTGTGTTAAGGATTCAGATCTGTTCTCTGTCTGTCGTCTGGGACCACTAAGGACAACATATTCAAGAGCTCAAGTATTTAAAAAGATGTTCAAATGCATGGAGCCTAAAAAAGTATCATTAGGAAATGATGAAAATATGACACAAAGGTTTGCCTGCTACATACCTGTGTTACAAACATGAAGTAGTTTATTACAATCCAAATTATGGACGAATTCAGCCTGAAACTGACTGATGATCCAAATGCATGTGGTCCCCTGAGCGCACCCTTGAACGTTATGATTATGCTGTTGGTGATCTACACACTGAAGCTGTGGGCGGTCCAGACATCAAAGGCATAAAGGTAAACTCTGTTTTCAATACTCTGAAATCTTTTCATGCTCATCAGCCGGGTCTGTTTGGGCCATGACATATTTGAGGGTGTGTTGTCCTATGACGTTGCACTGTATTTCAAGCATTTCATTAAGAAAATGGCTTACAAATTCATTATTGAACCAGCGCATCAAACAGTTCAAGTCCAAAGGATCTGTTGCTTTTCCAAAGCCTGTTCTGTTAACTTTGGGGTGTCCAAGCTTTCAGGTCAAGCTATCCAGAATTGGAATTTCTTAAGGTTGCTGCCTTTATTCATTGGTGACAAAGTGCAAAATCCAGATGATGGTCTGTGGAAGTTAACTCTCCAGCTTAAAGATATTGTTGATATGATTTGTGCACATAAGATTTCTTTGTCACAGGTGGCCTATCTGGACATTATAATCCAGGAATATTTGGAATCAAGAAAGTGTTTATGTCCTGAGAGTCCAGTAAAACTAAAACACCATATCTTGCGGCAGTATCCAGCACTAATTTTGAAATATGGGCCCTTGATTAGGTTGTGGATAATGCAAACGTAAACACAACTACTTCAAGAGGTGTGGAGGGCATTTGAAAAACTTTTTAAAAACCTGTCTAACTTTATCTGAAATACTTCAGATGTTTCACGTAAACCTTACAGCTGACCTGGACATAGTCAACTTCAGCAAGACAAAGACAGTTGTACCCCGGCCTTTACCGTGACACAGTTGAACATGCAGTTAGAGAGTTTGGCTTTTCAGAACACAATACTGGTGTTTCCACAGATGTGCAGTATAAGCGTACGTCATATTAAAAAAGGGCATTTCCTTGTGTCAAAAATTGAGTACATGGAGTTTAGAGAAATTCTCATTATTTAAATTTAAAATACCGCTGTGTATTTTATAATGGATATACATAAAGCTGACTTTCATTCTGAATACCATCTGTACGCTGTGCCAAATCACAGTTCAAGGCTGGAATGTCTTAACATTAACAATTTGGTAGATTTTTCTCCATTACCATCATACATTGTTAATGGGCACCAAGTCATTCCACAGAATGACAACACAGTATGTTGTCGAAGTAAACATGCTCTTGGCCACTGTGGTGGAAAACGTACTAAAAATTCACACATGCTATGTAAAAAGATATCACAAAACAAAAAGGGTTTTTTTTATACAGATATACTTGATATCAATGCATTGGCAGTTTTCCCTTTTAGTTGTACAGTAATAAGCAATCATCCATGATTCCAGAAATGCCTGATTTAGGGAAAACATGGTTACACACCACCATCAGTGAGATCTTGCCTGACCTGATGAAGATGATGAAGGATATTCTAGAAGAGACCTACATCCCATTGGGATGGAGACATATGATGATTTTCAGTTTATTGAGGAAGCCGATTTCCTGTTTAGCATTGAGGCCAATTCAAGCCCGCAAAGTCCTGTAAGTCAAAAGTAGTCAAAGTTGTCTGTATTCAAGATAAACCTGAAACATAAAAGCATTCACATTGTCTTCTTATAAATCATTCTCTGTGTATGTTTTGTTTTGTTTTTTTTGCAGGCCAGACTCCTGAAACCAGTAGCTCTTCTGTTGGTGCCTCATGAGGACCTCCTGCATTCTTGCAGTCACTTTCACCCAGAAGTTCATCCTCAACCTCGTCCGACAGCTGCCAAAGCCCTGATATAGACTGGGAGGATACCTTTATGATCCCATGGGATAAGTTCCCAGAAGAACTCATGCAATCATTGGATAGAGGAAAAAGACCTAGTCCACAGATGAGAAAGGACATGGTCCGGATTGTGGTGCATGGGACAATGCGAAAGAGTTCTTGCATAAGTAAAAGGAACCGTACTGAAGTTGCCTAAAAGATGATGACAAAATATCCTAGATTTCTGCAAGACATAATAAAAGGGGATGTGATTGGTCCAGGGTATCACTCTCTAGTCAAGCAATTACAAAATAGGGTAGATAATATGAAGCGATCCACAATCCCAAGAATAAGAAAACGAAAGCATTGCACTGATGAGTCTGATGCAGCCGAAGTTCCTCCAGAATGGAGAGCAGCATCCAGGATACACATGGGTGCATAAACTGGGATCTAAAATTCTTGCCCCTTGCAGAGAACCAGAGAGACAACAAGAGAAGAAAGAAAAACTGAAGATGATGTCTCAACAATCCGATGCAAATTCATATGAGCTCAAACTTCTAATGAAGGCGACTTTCTACACAACGTAAACACGTAAACCAGGGGAAAAATATAAAATACCTCAAGGATGAGTGGCCATTTTTGTTCGATGAACTTGGCACGGCTGTCCACTTTAAGAAACTCGCCGAAATTGGGCTTAAAGAAACTTTCACAAGGAATGTGGTTCAGAAGGCGAAACGTCTCCTGAAGTACATGAATATTGGGTGTGAACAAAAGGTCCCTACAGGCTGTGGATGTGAACAAAAAGTTCCTACAGGCTGTGACAAAGTTTAAAGTGATAAGGGGAGAGCTGAGTGGCTACTCTGAAGACATCAAAGTGATGGGGCTGCTTCTGCTGACCTACTTTGATGAGGAGGAAGATGTGATGTTCTGTTATGTGGAGGACACATGCCTGGCAGGGGAAGTACAGATGGACCACGTTCAGTTGACTCCCACCATTGTTGTGTGTGGTCATTTTGGGGTTTTTTTTCTTTTATTCTCTTTGGGTTAACAGCAAGTGCATCACCGCCCTTAAGCTTAGTCAAAGTGGCCTTAAAAGGAACATTTGTCACCCCTAAACCTGCACATATACTGATTTCTGATTTCTATATTGATGGTAAGAAATTTAACTGACCTTGAAAATTTCAAAATGTATCAGATCATTGTTTTGGGAAATGTTTCCGAAACACGTCTTGTTTTAATTCTGTCTGGGTTGTGTGGGGTTCTTGCCATTCTTGCTATTAGGACAATCTTGCTATTCTTCAGGACGGTTCATGTTGAGCGTGGACCGAAAAATTGTACAGGACAACATTTCTGCCCTGTGCATGATGTTTGGGAGCTATTATTGCTTCAACATCCATTACCCATCAGATCTGGCATCAACCCTGGAGGTGTGTCTTCTGATTTACTTTATCCAACATTTTTACTTTCTTAAACTAATTTAGACACAAATCTAAAGTAGCTCCATCAGTCACTTGTGGTTTAGGGGAGTTGTCATTTTACCTTTTTAGATTTAAGTGTCTTTGAAATAGTTTGAATAAAAATGGTTGATGTGAAGTTTTTTGTTGTTAATGAAAGTATTATTTATACAGTCGTCTGTTTTTCTTCTATTTCTGTTTTTCTCCATCGACCCTGAGAAGGGCACTATAGTGGAGAAGACAAACACATCCCATCTACCTGTGGACCCTAGAGTCCTTACCTTAATTCTAAACTAAACATATGGCATGTGACATGCCTCACTCGCAGTTTAAAGATTCAGCTCAGTTCTTCAAGTTTAAGTTCCCTCCACACATATCTCAATAGTTTTAAAAACGCAGCATTTGTTCTGCATTTTGGCCTCCTGTCCACGCAAAAGGTTTTCAGTGTTTTTATCTGCCTCACTAAGAGTGTGTGGGTGATTTAGACACACCAGCGTCACAACAGCAGCATAAAGTTGTTGGGTTTGTTTTGTTTTTTTCAGACTTTAAGCTTTTCTGGTGCAGATCGGCTTATGAGTCTAGCTGAGATTGAGTTGTGGAGACCTGCTGTTTGAACAACACAGTGAGAAAATCGATGTTTTGCGGTGAATTTGTCTGTCTTGGCATTTGGCATTTGCTTCTTAAGGAATTTGACATCAAACTTTGTGAACTTTGTTTTTGTATTCTTGTATGGGCACAGAAATTTTCAGAAATGTTGCTGAAGACAGGGGGAAAAACAAGTTTTAAAAATATCTGTATATATATATATATATATATATATATATATATATATATATATATATATATATATATATATATATATATATATATATATATATATATATGTGGACAGGACCTTAGAGGCAAATAAAAGTTTCAGACAAAAAAGAGTTTGTGTATGATTATTTTAGAGTGATTAGGGCAATTGTAGTTTTATTGCTAATGTATTTCCTCATTAACATGTATGTACCTAAGTTTGAAGACATTTGTTCATATGTTCTACTAAGGAAATTTAGTAATCCTTCAAGGGTTACGTTATTCAAAAAAATAACTTAATTGTCCTTAAGACATTTCTAGCAGGAACGTTTTTTCTCAGTTTATCACCATATCTTTTTCTGTTTTTCTTTTTCATCTCTTTTCCACGCTTACTCTCCATCTTCCCCTAATCGGGGTCATTTCAGTTCCACTAATCTGTCACATACTGTCCATTCTAATTTTGTGTGATGAAAACAACTTTACAACTGCATGTAAATATTACTGAAATTATTAGTTTTAATTATTAATAACAGTGTGATCACGTTAATTTAGCAAAAAATGGTTGTTGGATTTACTGGTTCAAAATGTTATTTTGTTTTAATAGTTTTAAACTGTACAATGTACAGACTGTTCTGTAAAGTTGGTCACATGTTTATTGCATTTTTACATCGATTGTTCTGTAAAGTTGTTTACATGTTGGCACGGTACGGAGCCCCCCCCCCCCAAAAGTCTCCGTGTGTGTGTGTGTGTGTGTGTGTGTGTGTGTGTGTGTGTGTGTGTGTGTGTGTGTGTGTGTCTGCATGGTCACGCCCTCTCGTGTTTCTCACCTGATCCTTGTTCTGTGTCGTTATCGTGAGTATATAAGTCTCTTGTCTTATCGTGGATATTGTCGATGTTTGGCCCAATTAGCCTATGTGCTATGTTGTGTATGTTATATGTGCAAAATAAACGTGTGTTATTGTCCTCCTACGTTACACATGTTTACTGTATTTGTACAGAGATTGTTCTGTAAAGTTTACATCTTTACAGAGATTTTACAGAGATTCTTGCAGCTCTTAGGTTTGGGGTTTTTTTTCGTAAAAACAATTCACTGTATTTTTTTTACAGTGTACCAGCAGGAAGACAATGGCGTGATACCTTTCTATTTAACATGTATATTGTACAGCTACATAGTTACATTTACCATTTATATTTACATTAATACTATCATTCACATTTACATGTATAACCAAGATTTATATTTATTACTTGTATTTGTATTTTAACACTGCTGTGAATACAACACCAAATGTATGGAAATTGAGCTTTTTTTTAAATTAAGAAAGTCTAACTTTTTTATATATTTATCACCCCATATTTGTAATATTCCTCTGCCACATACTATAGAATTGAATGATTCGGTTTTTAAAGCAAGTAGTGGCATCAGTTTGCATTAAATTACTTGTATGTAACAGAACCCTGATATTTGCCCACAGCGCCTACAGAAGGACTACATATTTTCCGCGCACACATCTTATCAGTCGTGTTGCTGACCATGTTAAATGCAAGGCAAGCACAAATAACCAATAAATTATACCGTACAAAATGTAATTAGCTTACATTAAAAGAAGGTAAATTAATCATTTGAACATTGCATAATTCGAAACATGTCCCATATATTTTTGCAAGATGTGAATTTTGCTGTTTAATCAGATTCAGTATCACAGTACCTACACACCATGGCATGCACTGTTTGGTACCTCGGTCCATAATAAGAGCACTGACTGCCCGATAAAAATGTTTTTCATTGGTTAATATGAAGTGACAGGTAATTCTGACTGGACCCTCTACTCATAAAAGAACATTCATAGGCTCTCAAGAATGCTTTACATTGCACCTTAGTGAAAACTTTAATTTGTTACAAACCGTACGCTGATGTTTGATTCAGTGCAGTCCGGGCGTCTTAAACTTAAACTTACGTTGTAACAAAGTAGAGTGTGTTTCATGTTACACTGTCATGGTTATATAACTACAGATTTTAAGTGTTGTGTAGTCTGATTATGTTTTGAGCGTAAAATTCAAACTTGTTGGTGGAAGCAGTTTGTCCGGCTTGACCTATAAATGTTATTCTAATGTTGCCGAGCGGCTTACGCAACGAGGTGCGATTCTGTTTAGACACACTAAGTACGTTTGTGTTTGCGTTTCTCTGCCCATATGTTGCCTGTGGGCAATTAATTTTGCCCCATGAACCAGGCCTTTATGCTAACATTCGAAAAGATAAATAAAAGATAAGATTCGTTTGCAAGATCGAAGGTCTCCTCTGCAACCAGTACTAAACTCGACGATATGAAGCCCGACAACCAATAGGATGAACGTGGGAACGAATACAGGTCTAAATGCGAACCTTTAAATGGATTCCGCGCTACTGCACCATCCGCTAAGACCTGCTGCACCCCAGCATCTGACCCAAAGCGATGGCTCAGGAGGAGTACAAGCAACTCGGTGACAAATTCTTTACTTACAGGAGAATGGTCTTCCCTATAGACGACGGATATGACATGAGTACAGCGTATTTCGATAGTTTAGAGGAGTTTGAAATAAGGGATGATGATGTGTTTGTGGTTACATTCCCTAAATCTGGTGAGTGAGATATTTTTTCAGAGTCGGAGCTTTACCTTACAAAATGTTCGGATTGATAACACACTGATTTTTTAATGCATTTGAAGGATCGTCTGGCTGGTTAGCCACAAACCTCTAGCAATACTTATCAATACTTATATATATGATATTTATATTTATATTAATAACTAATACGTATACACAATAGTGTTCACATTAGGGGAGGTACAACACTTTTTGAATCAATATTCAATATTCAATATTCAATGCTCAATATTTTAAGGCATCTGACCAAGATTAATAATTATGGATGCAGGCAAATATCTGTATCTATAAAATATCTGTACCCAAAAAATATTTGTGAAAACAGGTTGTATCAAACATGCCAAATGTATTTTTAACCAGAAATGACGCTGCTATGGGAATATGAGAAGATCACCAAAAGCATATTTCGCTGGAATTTATTTAACTATGTAAAAAAATAAAATAAAAATTTTAAATACGTGTTACATTTTTGCCCCCGCGCGCGTTAAGTTTGAGCGAGTGAGTTTTGGGTGGGCGAAAAGTACGAAAAGTTCAAAAGGTCATAGGTTGTTTGGACTAAAATTTGTAGAATTTAATTGCAGATTTAAAGGATCAGTAAGTCATTTTTTCCAATGATTCCTCTTCATGTTATAAAACATCCATTTTACTGACACCTGTTACCCTGAATGTTGCAGAGAATCTATATGTGAGGGGGACTCACTGTATGGAACATTAACTGGTTCATTAAAGTGATTTTATTCTTTGTGTCAAGTGAGCTTTAAACAAAAAAAAAGAAAATTATAAGTAATCACTTAGATACTGTTGGCTACTTTCTGATGGTAAAAATGGCCTATTACTCAAATCAATTTTAAGACTGTCAAAGTGGTAAAGAAACTGGACTCTACCAGTTCAGAATTCAAACAAGACTAAATATCAGCAAATTTGTAACTTTTCATTCAGGAGCAATTACAATACAGTACATTATTTCTGATTATATATTTGCAGTCTTGACCTGGCTATATGGGCCTAATTCTAATGATGATAGTTTTACTTTTAAAATGTAAGTAAATGAAAAATTTAAAATATTAAATTAAAAGAGAATGACTGTATAATGGAATGAAAATACGCTTCCAGAGGAATGGAGGACACACACACACACACACACACACACACACACACACACACAGAGTAACCAAGTGATAATGTGTGTCTGCATATTTGTTGTGTGTATATGAGTTTCCAGTGTGTGTGTGTGTGTGTGTGTGTGTGTGTGTGTGTGTGTGTGAGCCTGACAACATTATTCCAAAGGCTGTAATTGCAAAATTTCCCTCTTCCCTTCTTTTCCCAATGTGCAACTCTCTCTATAACTGTCTTTCCTCCTCTCTGTCTCCCTGTAACTAACTCTCTCACCTGGTTTCCCCTGGTCTTAGGAACAGTATGGACCCAACGGATCATGACCCTGCTGTACGAGCAGGATTTCCCAGAGTTGAAGGAGACGGTGACATATGACCGGATGCCATGGCTGGAGTTCCGAGCAAAGGGGACGGACTATAACAGCCGACCGTCTCCCAGACTCTTCTGTTCCCACCTGCACCAACATCTAATACCACGAGGCCTTCAGAGTAAAGGCAAGGTGAGTTACTGCACTCAGAAACACACATGCACTCATTTTCACAGTTCTACTGATACACACACAGGGACCCACAAACACACAAACAGAAACACACTCACACACACTGAGATACCCAAATCTACACAGAGAACTGAAATGACCTTTGTAAACTTTCCTAGCCACTAATGCTGGATATCTTCAAATCCAGATCATCTACATCACCAGGAATCCCAAAGACATCATGGTGTCCTATTTCCACTTCAGTCAGTTCATGAAGAAGCTGGAGTGTGCTGAGACTTACAGTGACTTGCTGGACAAGTTCTTCACTGGATGGAGTCAGTCATAGTAAACCCCGAATCTTGCTTTGCTCCACAGACTGAGTGTGGCCCTGTATTCTGGTGTCACCAAAAAGCTACATGAACTAGATAAATCAGCATCTTCAAAACTTCATTTTTTATACCAAGAACAGTCTTCAAAGCAGACAGTTGCCGATTCTGCCTTTTGGTTCTGTTATGCCAGTAAAAATAGTACAAATACATCATGAGCATTACTTAAAGTAGGACTTTAATGCCACACTGAGGCTGTTTTATGCAATTCACAACCAGCCAGAAGTCACTGGCTATGTTCAGTTCTTTCTTTTCTTTTTGAGACATTTCAGAAGAAATTTAGAATTATATTTTAAATGAACCTGCCTTATTGAAGCCAGCTCAGGCTGAATACACAATTTTTAAAGAGGTTTTGAAACCACACATTTAGGCATATTTCAAATATTAATAAGATTTAGTTTTCAATAGCCTATTGGATAAGCCATTAGGCTAAAAGGCACATAGCACAAACATGATCAAGTGGTTAGGAAGATTCAGTAAAGCATAGCTAAATGTAATAAAGAGAGGTGAAATGCTTCATTGATTAATTACCAGGTAGCTAGTTTCACCTGACATTTTAATAAGGTAACTGTTGTTACCAACAAGCTAGACACAAGCTCAAAAATATAATACCCATGAGAGGTATAAAAAGTTTCATTAGGTAAAACTCAGAATCAGATCAATAACAAGGACACAGAGCATTGTTATTGCAAAGTATCAATCAGACATAGTTCCCCTGATATAGGCATACATAGACATGGACAGACATACACACACATATCCATGTGTGTAGGTTTGGGGAAAATGTGTAAAAAAGTGAAACTCTTATGGAACATTCATTTTAATCTTAAATAAATAACCTAATGCAGCACTGTATGTTCAGATGGGACTTAGGTGGCCTTCTAGTCTTAGCAAACATGAAAACATACTCAGTGGACCACAGATATTTCAGCCAAGTTATATAACTTAGCACACTAGATAACGAACATGCAGCACTCCAAGGTGTCACGCATATAGTGAAGTTTGGAACAATAAAACACATGTAAGTAGCTTGGGGAACAGATAACTTTATATCATGCTAACGTAAGTATGTATGTGAGTGAGTGCGTTACAATCCAGGAACATGAAAATGAAGGGCCAGGAACCTAATAAGGACATGCACTTTTTCTGCAGTGCAAATAACAACAAAGGGCTGATATTTGACCTTATCCACTATTCAGATTTCTGTTCCTGAAATTTGTGCAAATCGGCGCATATTTAATCAGATAATGCTTCATTTGCATATTTAAACATAACATTTCAGAAAAAAATAAATGGCTTAATGCTAGTAATCAGCTGGGGAAGCTTTGCAGTGATCTTGATTAGTTCAAAGTTTTTTCAATGAGCAGTTTTCCGTGAAATTACCTGAACTTCGCCACAAGACTACTGATCTGGGATCAGTTTTAGTGATGAATCTCAGTATGGGAGAAACTGGTTGTATATCAGCATTCACTGTGTGTCTTCTGTGTAGTGGTCGGTGGCTGCTGGTTTGACCATATCAGAGGATGGTACACCAACAAGGACAAATATAACATTCTGTTTCTCAGCTATGAAGAAATGATCAAGGTGAGAGTCATTTTTCTGAGATTAAACCACTCAGACAAAACTAAGATGAATTTAATAAAGAATGGGCTTGTAAAATTCATATTAATAATACATTTTATATATTCTGTGATTGATTTACCACAGTATCGTCATCTTTCTGAATGTATTATTGTCTCATGTTAATCTACCTGAAATTATATTCAATTATAAAATATATACGACTTAGCCAAACAGGTTCAGTCAATTAATCAATTGTGTAATAACCGTATATCAGTGTCACAGTACAAATTCACACACACACACACACACACACATACACACACACACACACACACACACACACACACACACACACACACACACACACACATTTATTTGTTTGTTTGTTTGTTTGTTTATTATTGTAGCATACTGGTTTATTGGTGGCTCACTGCATGATCACATCCCTAATACACACTAATAGTGCTGTTGTGTCTCAGGACCTGAGAGCTGCAGTTGTGCGTATCTGCAACTTTGTGGGGAAGAATCTCTCTGACGCTGCCATTGACAGTGTGGTGGGAAAAGCCAGCTTCAACTACATGAAGAAAGACCCCGTGGCCAACTATGAGTTCCTGCCAGAGGACATTAAAGCCCCTGGAAAGGGGAACTTCCTCCGCAAAGGTCAGACAGACTTCCTTAGAGCGTTCCTCCAATAGGTGGTGCTAGTGAGCAGCTGTAGTTCAGAGAGAGTGTGTCCACTGAAGGTGATCAGTGTTATTACTGAATTTTTAAAAAAAATTTTGGTTGTTGTTGTTCTTTTCAACCAATATTTCACTGAGTTTATTTCCATAACATTGCTGTTAATCAGGACTCCGTTTAGAGATCAGTGCTTAAATACATAGACAAGCCTCAAAAGACAAGAAACAAATCAAATTTGAATCCATTTCCTTATTTACCAATAATATCTTAAAATAGTAATGTACTCTTTAGGCTCTACATGGAATTTCAGTTACTGATTTTGTTTACTCACCAGTATAACCTTTTTTTTAATTTTTTACCATAGATTAAGTTTTTACACATACTGAGCCAGATTCATGAAGCTTTAATGGGAACCGCGCTATGGCACACAAAATGTCTGACATGGTATTTAATTATTTTTCTTACAGTTACTGTAGTGATAATTAGTGCACTGATGTCAGCTTACCACTGGTAGCGCAACGTGTGCCCAAGGTGAAAGCCAATCAAAACTAACATGTAAATTGGACCATACATATTAAAGACCAATGCCAAGAGACAGATGGCTGACTAACATCAGGCATGAGACCAGCGGTATGCTGAAAATTGCCATTTAAATCAAAATGTAATGTATTTTTAGCCTAACTTTCACAAAGACAGGAGCTGCAGGCCTGTGCTGAATTCAGTTCTTCGTCTCCATCATGATAGAGTAGCAAAAGAGTGTCTCCTCAGTCAGCATCTGTTTACGGTCTCTTTAAAGGTTTGTGGCATTCTGAGATCCTGCTCATCTTCTTCTTCATGTAGGACAATCCTAAACTTGTTTTAGGAAAAGTTTGCCATCATGCTCTCTCCAAGCAGACCAAAAAGCACCTTATATTTGCACCGTAAATAGGTGCGGGTGCAGAATTTTGTTGATGATCTACACGTAAGACCAAACGTTGTTAGAGAAAAGATCATCCAAGACACATCGACGTCTTACTGGGAAACTGACCGTCGGGCAGGTTCCAGCGGTATATTCATGAAGCACTGCTCTGTTATGATTCGCTAAGGTCATATGTACATGAAAATAAAATACAGTAACACCACGCATCACAACGGTGAAAGGCGCAGGTAATCCACGTTTATGGATGGCGAAATGTGTTAGCGTGGAGCTATTTGCTGTTATCATCGCATTATATTTGGAGATGTATCATGAATTTGGCCCACTGTATTTTCTAATAATAACATTTTAGAGAGTAAAGCACATCACCAGTATTTGAATGGCGGCTGTTGTGTTATGATTTGGGGTTGCAGGTACAGTGGGAGACTGGAAGAACTATCTGACAGTGGCTCAGAACGAACGCTTCACCCGGGTTTTCCAAGAGAAGATGAAAGACCTGCCACTGGACTTTGTGTGGGACATTACTGAGCTACATGGCTGAGAAGTCATTAATGCTCTGTTCATTTCCACAGAAGATACACACACACACACACACACACACCCTATACAACTTTTATAATCCTTTTCTCACAACACTGATTTCAGCTTGTGGTTTGATGTTGCATGACGAAGTGCCCCCGGCTCCCATAACCCTCCCTGAGTGAGAGGTGGAGAGGAAATCCAATTTTCGCTGAAACGTAAACGCAACGTTAACACACGGTCATGCTTGACTTTTGTCAACGAAAATTCACTTCGAAATCATGTTCATATCAATGGAATATGCCGCAAAGAGCGAATGCACGCTGCAGGGCTCCTGAGCTGACACATATCGCAAGCAGTACACCCGTGACAACATGCTTGTCTTGATTGTGCAAGTGGTTCGATAATAAAGTGCAAATAGTAAAGGTGATAAAAGCGTAACCTTGTCATGTTCCTCTCTCCAAAGTCTGTAACCACTTCTCTTTATTATAGCTGTAAGGGTGTGATAAAGAGTACTGAAAGTTTGAGCTGATTGGTTTAAAAATGCATACTTATAATTCACTTGAAAAACAACCCAGCTAAAGCAAAAGCGTTCTCTGCATCTGGGCTGAGTAAGACTGCACTGTTTGGTTGGGTTTTAATATTTGGAGGATGTGATACCTAATGTTATCTTGTCCATGACAGACACCAATAAATCTTTTCTGGTCTGGCTGTATTAGACCTGGTATGTTTTTATGTCACCGAGGCATATAGTTTGTAGTCTATATTTAAGACTGAAGTCAGTCATTAAGAGTTACACAACTCTCTAAACACATGGAAAAACTTTGTAGCTCATTGTAATAACACAATTTTCGAAATCATAGTATGTTTGCTTTTTTGCTGGGTCAATGTATTGTCGTTCCTAGAGCTTCCTAAGTTCAAGACTGTGCACTCAGAACACACTAAATACAAATAAAGATGCAGACTCTGGAATTAATTGAAGGGAAGAGCTGGTCCCGTCTTTATTCTGAGCTCAGTGAGGCGCTGTCTTGCGAATGTCTAACAGTCTCAGGTGGGCACCCCTTTATACATTTTCTTCAAAGACCCTTACATAACCATTTTTATTTTTTCATAAAAATGTGTCCAGGTTCCACTATTGTTCTCCAAATTATACATTATTCAGTGTATGCAAATTGATATTCAATACTTACACCAACTGGTTCTTGGTACCATTATGTTCAACCTAAAGTACTTCTATTTTTATAAAAGGCGATCCTATTCTATATTACCGGATGCCCATATTGGTTGTTCCGGGGATGTCCATATTGTTTCTTCCGGTGCTAGGTGGGAATGTCGCACCCTTGAACCCAGGCTCCCCCCTCGACTCAGGGCCCTAGAGGCTTGCCAAAGAGGCCTCGTAAGGATTTACACTGAAGCCTAGAGAGGCCTTTCCTGCATGAAACCAGTTTATTCTGGACCATCCCTATTTTTCTGCTTACAATATTATTTTATTACCTCATTATCTTGGAAGTTTTCTTGTTATGTTGCAAGGTAACAGTTTTGTTGTTGTTGTTATTGTTATTGGTACATTGCAAGGAAGCTCCAATCTGAAATAAAGTTGAAGCTTTAATGTAACACAGCAAAAATTATTTGGAAAAGGGGCCAAGAAAGGAGCTGAAATATGCTGCATACATCTGGCATCGTGTCTGGGGTGAGACTCTAATTTTCTGTGGGGTGTTTATTTTTCATTCATTTTGCTCAAGGTTCTTTGCACATCGATAATTTGGCATTTAAAAAAGAGTCATAGCTAACAAAGAAAGATTTGAGGCTGGAGCCTAATATTCCAGGTCATGCCCTGGAATAATCTATAATCCCGATTCCAATCAAATGTAAATAATGATATCCTAGGAAACCATGAAATTACATTATGTTAGTTAGCTGTGTCCACATCGGGTTGAGCATGTCATTAGATTACAACAGTAGCCAGAAAGACGATATAAGACAGAGACTGTGTGACTGTTACAATGCAGACTCACAGATGTGCTGAGAATTCACATGCAGGTTAAAAAGAAAACAAGACAATAGGCAGAGATTTTCCAGGGGAAAAAAATACAAAAAAAAAAAGCGTTAGATAACAACGCAAAAAGTCCACAAACCAGAGAACCAAAATAGCCAGGGCAAAGGTACGAAGGGATATTGATGGAATGTTCAATACCAAGACAGCAAAGCTCCCATGCATTGCCACATGACTAACAACGTCTACAAGACGGACAGACGTCATTCACAAACGTGTCGTACATTTAGGTGGATCCAGACTTAACACCAGTCCATCACAAGGTTTTGTTTTATTGTATCAAGATTATTGTGTGCATGAATTACTCCTTTTACTTTCATGGCCTAATCTATTATATCACTGCCACAACTAGTTTACTGATCGTTTTATAGGGTCTCACAGATTTGCCTTTGACTCTCTCTGTGTGCTGCTCTTTGGAGTGAAGAACAACAAGAATAAGCCTCAGCAGGTCAAAGGGAACTGAGGTGTGAAGTCACTGTAATGCCCAACTGAAATAAAAAACAAAACAAAACACCATTTTCAAACTGAAATCTGACCAAATGCTGCACTTGGCTCTAGTTTTAAGCCATCTACGCTCATGTTCTGGCTGAATATGTCTCCAAACATGAACATAAGCATATAATTAAGAAATTATATTATTCTATTCAGAAAATTTGTATACCCATTTTTCCTTCCATAGACATTATTGTCTGCAGGTAAACTCCCTTTGCTCATTACTGTTTTTCTCTACTGCTAAGACTGCACCATTTTCTCAAAACATATATATTCACACAGTTCTGTGACAGAAACATGCCAAAACCAAATTGTCTAGCATCTAAATCAGACTTTGTCCTCAGATGGAACCCACTGCCATTAAACAGACAACAGACTGTCATTCAACGCAGGCGGGATCAAGTCCAAACACAATTATAAAAGAGGAATAATGTGTTTTTGGAACAACCTCGATACAAGGTGAGCTTTTTAACATTAGGCAACTGCAGGTACAAAAAAAGGTTACAGCATTTAACTGTAACATACATCACCCCTTGGTTGATAAAACAGTACTGTAAATAAAGCACCCTGAGTTAAAGACCAGAGACAGATGTACTGTGTTGTAACCAACACATCTACTTAAAGTAGAAAACTGCACTTTATTTTGGTGTCTGGACATGTAATAAGGAAAGCACCTCCTGGTAGGTCTTATTCACCCCTGCAAGCATTTCAGTGTCCATCAGCTACAATCGTAGTTCTGAGCAATGTCATACTGTTGGGGATGCTTTGCTGAAATGCTCATTTTCGGTGTTGCGGGTGCGAGCGCAGGCAAACTCCCGCGCGCGCGTTCACGCGCGGTACAAAAGTTGGGCGTCGCGCGTCGTCCTCGCTTTGCAAAGATGGCGGTGCGCGCGGTGTTGTGCGTGCTCCTCGGTCTGCACTGCTCCGTCTTCTGCTCGCCCGTTCCGCGGGTTTCGGTGTGCGGCTACGAGGTGAGTGGGGCCTGAGTGTGTACGTGTGTAAAAGTGCGCTTTGTGTGTAAAAGCTCGGAAGCTGAAGCGCTGACCATTGCTGGACAAGCGCAATGAAACGTAACGCTTTACTTTCACTTCGTCCATTATAGGCTGTTATGATGAGCTCTGTCGTCTTGTTCATATCTGAGTTGCGTTTGCACGCCAATGCGTTTTCTGCGCTTTTGCGCTCTTTGCACAGTCATGTCCGGCGACGAAACCCAAGATGCTAAATGTTCATCTGGTCCCTCACACACACGACGATGTTGGCTGGCTGAAAACTGTGGACCAGTACTACTACGGAGGTCTGGAAACCGTCCAGCTTTTGTCGCAGACTCTATAACATTTACATTTACGCCGTTTAGCCGATGCTTTTATCAGTGGCAACTTTGGCACTGGTGGGGCATGAACCAGCAACCTTGTGATTACAAGTCTACCAATGCCTTTAAACAACCAAATAACGACTGTCAGAGAGAGAAGATCTCAGACTGCAGCCTGTTTTTTTTTTGTATACTGCTGAATTCGCTGTTGATTACTTCCTGAACATAGCGAGTGCATACAACACACAGACTGTTCATGTGAACCTAACAGGTTTCAGAACGTTTCTCAGCACGATTCTCCTGTTATTAGGCGTTGTGGATGAATGTTCTGAGTCTTTTATTCTCTCACTGTAATGTAGGCATTGCATTATCCTATTAGATCAATGGCCTGTTAGATCTGACCACATCGAAGGGGAGCTGTACCATCGTATATGTAACAGAGGTTTCTGTTTACTATGTGTAGGACACAGTCACTTTAAAAAGTTAATGAGTTGAGGGATGACGGCTACGTTGTCTAGCATGTGATGTATATTATATACAGGTGTGGGTGAAGATTAACTTGTCTCACTGCTTGCTTGACAGAAGGTTTTATTTGCCAGTGTGAGAGCTTAATGATTTTCCACAATACATGCTGTGCGTGAGACGATAAACTGCTCAATGTTGAATAAAAGCATCTGGTTTGATGTAGATATGCTGGTATAAGTCATGAGACGTTGTGCTCGAGATTTTAGCCAAGTGTAGCTCAGTGACGGAGTGCACTGAGACTAACTATCACGCGCATTACTGCTGCAGGCCGTAATGATATCCAACACGCGGGGGTGCAGTACATCCTGGACTCTGTGGTGGCAGCGTTGCAGAAGGATCCGGCACGCAGGTTCATCTACGTGGAGACAGCGTTCTTCTACCGCTGGTGGAAGCAGCAGAACCCGAGCACGCGACGCGTCGTCACCCAGCTGGTGGAGCAGGGTGAGTGTCAAACCCGGGAGTCCCGGGAGGTCGCCAGGGGTCAGGAGGTCACGGGGGTGGAAGACGGCTGCGTCAGACGCAACAGAGCGCAGTGACTCATCACAACTGTTCCTTAATCTTAACATCTGTTTGTTTTTCTTTGTTGTGCCACGCCCACCCACCCCCCACCCCCAAATCGCAGGGCGCCTGGAGTTCATCAACGGCGGCTGGTGCATGAGCGACGAGGCCACTACCCACTATAGCGCCGTGATCGACCAGATGACTCTGGGCCTGCGATTCCTCAACGACACCTTTGGCGAGTGTGGCCGGCCGCGCGTGGCCTGGCACATCGACCCGTTTGGCCACGCCCGCGAGCACGCCTCCTTGTTTGCCCAGGTGAACCTCAGCGGACCGTTCCCTGCACGGCCCGCCGTGACGCTCAACGTCTCCATATAATTGCTAAAGCAGTGGAATGACTCGGAAATGTTGTATAGCTCCGATGTACTGAGATACGGCATCTTGAACTCGGCTGTTCTTTCAGTAGGTATTTTTGCAATGGCTTGGCGTAAAACTACATGTTCTGTGTGTCTGGAGGTCACCCATGACAACTCATCATTCTGGAATTTAAAGTCTTCGTTCCTGTAAAAATACAATAGTAATGGCATATGGAAGTTCTTTCTGTGGTGTTGGGTGTTTTAGCGTGTGTTTGGAGTCTTGACAGGTGGTGTTGTGTGCTTTTAGATGGGCTTTGATGGGTTCTTCTTCGGCCGGTTGGACTACCAGGACAAGGCACGGAGGATGAAGGCAAGAGAGATGGAGATGGTGTGGAGGGCCAGTCAGAGTCTTAAGCCCCCTGCTGCTGACCTTTTTACAGGTACACACACGCGCACTGACCTTTTGATATTTCACTCTGTGAATAAATACTGCTTTGGGTTTGTTCCATTCAATCAGTCAGTGGCTCTGGTTAACATTTCTGACATCGTCATTGCTCAATACAAGGCAACAAACTGCAGCCTTGGCATATCCCAGCTCCCTTGTTTGTTTTTTGGAAGCTGGGGTCAGAGTGCAGGGTCAGCCACCCTGTGGCAACACGGCCAAGCCAGGAATCAATCCCACAATCTTCCAGTAGGCTACCCAATGAGCTGCACAATTTTTCCATGGCTTTTTCATTACTGTGAGTGTGTGTGCGCGCTCTGTATTGGAGTAGTTTTGAATATCCCCGTTAGCGCCCCCGTGTGGTTGTTCTGTGGTGTGCAGGTGTGCTCCCCAATGGCTACAACCCCCCGCCGGGATTCTGCTGGGACCAGTCCTGCTCTGACGCCCCGGTCCAGGATGACCCCGACCTCGATGACTACAACGTGGACATGCTAGTCGCTACGTTTCTAAACATCGCCAGTGCACAGGTTAGAGTTTTCTGCAGGCTTCTGTTTTCCACTCATTCGCTCGCTCTCAAACGCGCGCGCACACACACACACACACACACACAGAATAATATATACAGCTCCAGGAAAAAAAATGAGACCACTACAAAATGATCAGTTGACCTTGTTCTTATGAACCATAGTTTTTGAAATTTTCAAGATGGAAGCAACCTGACGCTCACTGTATCTCTCTGCCCGTAAACCTTCAATTGAACCCTTTCTTTTCCTCATTAAGAACCTTTTTCTTTTCAACTCTGGCATGGTCTGGAGCTGTATTTTGACTACACTTACTTTTTAGGTCCTAGCACTGCTTTTCCCAACCAGCTGATGCTATAACAGGAGAATAGTGATGACACCAGCAGTGGTTTTTTATACTGATGCTCGTTAGAACAGGATTTTGTTAAGGTGATCACCTATTCAGCATCTCATTACAATGAGGTGTGTCTGTCAGGGAATTCAACATGTAATTGTAAACAAATACTTGAAGGGAATGGCTGCTGTACACGTGGAGATGCTGACTTAAGAAAAAATCGGAGTGGTCTCTTTTCTTTTTTCCGGAGCTGTATGTATATATTGCTACGCTTACACAGATTTTTCGAATTTGATAACTCCTCTTGGAAGTCCATTAAAGCGCTTTACTTTGTGGTTTATGACCCCAGGCTCAAGTGTACAAGACCAACCACATCGTCATGACCATGGGCTCCGATTTCCAGTACGAGAACGCTAATCTTTGGTATAAGAACATGGACAAGCTCATCCGCTACGTTAACGCACAGCAGGCCAATGGCAGCGTCGTGAACGTGCTCTATTCTACCCCCTCCTGTTACCTGCAGGAACTACACCTGGCCAACCTCACCTGGTGAGCGTCTGCCGCGTGTGCTGCTGTGTCCTATGTGGACATGATGCGGCATGATTCGTTACACAGCTTATTAAAAAATAATGTGTTATTTGGACAAAAAAAAGGTTTTTTTTTCTCTCTCAGGCCTTTAAAAACAGATGACTTCTTCCCGTATGCTGACGATGCCCATGATTTCTGGACGGGCTACTTCACCAGCCGCCCAGCGCTGAAGCGCTACGAGAGGCTGAGTAACAGCTTACTGCAGGTACTGCGCGCACGCGCACACACACGCGCGCACACAGCCCCACGTATACCCCCACACCCTCTAACACAACACACACATCTCTGACACTGCCCACAGCCACACACACGACATGCTGTACGCAGGCCCACAGCACCCGACGCATGGCACACCGCACACTCACACCTAGCCAGTACTGGCTCAGTTAGGTGGCATAGACCATTTACCGTCCAACCCTCAGTGCCCAACACGGCTCCCGCTCCCGCACACACCTCTGATAGCTTCCAGTGACTCTATCGACACGGCTCACGCGGCTTCGTCACACCAAGCTTTGTTTGGACGGTTTGTGACGGTCTCCAAAACGACCAGTCTACCCTGTAGCTTTGTTGCACACAAACTCGCAATCCTGCTTCTGTTTCCAGATCAGTTCTTCTGTCTCTCTTCTCAGACCTGTAACCAGCTGGAGGTGCTGGGTGGAGCCAAGTCCAGGAGTGGCCCGTTTGGAGAAGGGCACAGCGACACCATGAGTAAGTTTTGTACTCGGACCCCCGTCACTGATCCAGCCTCCGCATTGGCTGCGGCGTGATTGACATGCTGTTTGACCACTCAGAGAGAGCAATGGCGGTGGCGCAACATCACGATGCAGTTTCTGGCACCGAGAGGCAGCACGTTGCCTACGACTACGCCAAGAGGCTGGCGACAGGCTGGGCCCACTGCCAGGTACCGCGGCTGTGTGGGCCGGCTTACGGGAGCGACCGTCAGCGCTGCTAGCTGGTGTGCTCACACCACTCTCCCATTGCCCACTCTCCTCAGGTGCTGGTCCGTAACTCTCTGGCTGTGCTCAGCGGTTCGGACGTCCCGCGGGTTTTCTGCGAGAACCTCAACATCAGTGTGTGTCCCCTCACTGAGGGCAGCAAGAAGGTACCCCACACGCACTCCTCATGGGATAAACATGTAAACTGAGGCCTTAAATTAAGCACCGACGTTAATGATCTTTGTCTGTCTCTTTCCCAGTTCTCTATGAACGTGTATAACCCCCTGGCTCGTGTGGTTACGTGGTCTGTTCGCCTGCCTGTCAACGGCACTTCATACAGCGTTACGGACTCGAATGGGAAAGAGATGGACAGTCAGGTTAGTGTGTGTGTGTGTGTGTGTGTGTGTGTGTGTGTGTGTGTGTGTGGTTTAGCACTCTGTCATTCACGAGCAGTAATGTACTATTAAAATATTTATTTGGAAATTACCTCTCTCTCTTCTCCTCATCCCCCCCTCAGGTGATACCTGTATCTAAGGCAACCCAAGACCTGCGCAGGGACAGGGGCTATGCTAAGTATGAGCTGGTGTTCGAGGTGCAGGCTCCGCCCATGGGCTACACCACCTACTCCGTCACCCTGCTGAAGGCTCATCCTGCCCGCGCCCCCACCACACCCAAAGCCCCCGCCTCCATGCAGAACAAGGTCAGAGCCAGCTCCCATGCAGAGGGCCCAGTAACCACCCCACAGCACAAAATAGTCCAGGGGTGGAGTGGCTTACGCAACACCCGCTGAGTGGGGGTGTGGGGCCAGGACTACAGGAAGTCTGAACGTGTCGCATGGAGACACCCGGCCTGAGGCTGTGTGTGCTCTCTCTGTTTTAGTACCTGAAGGTGACCTTCGACCCTGCCACGGGCCTTCTGAGTGGACTGACCAACCTGGAAACACAGCAGAGCATCCAGCTCACCCAAAACTTCTACTGGTGCGTTTTTTGGTGGATTTGCTTGCATGCGCACGCACACACACACACACACACACACACACACACACACACACACACACACAGACACAGTGTTTTAGCCAGTTCCACTGATCATTCCGGCAGCCAGCCTGTGTATTTTGTGTGTGTAGTGGAGGGTTCTTCATTTATTGCAAAGTGCCCTTTGTGTGGAAGGTACAACGCCAGCGGTGGTGACGCAGAGAGCAGGCAGGCATCAGGGGCATACATCTTCAGACCGAACTCCTCCACTCCCATCTCCATCAACCAGAACCCCAACATCTCCACTCTGCAGGTACGGATAACGCGCAGGAGCACTAGTGTGATGCTCAACTGTGTTTACATTCTGTCATAGCATACACACAAAGTAAATTGTGTGTAGTACATTTGAAAAACGTGTGTGTGTGTGTGTGTCAGAACTCTGTGGTGCAGGAGGTAAGGCAGCAGTTCAGTCCATGGGTGTCTCAAGTGGTGCGTCTGTACAATGGCAGCAGAGAGTTGGAATTGGAGTGGACTGTTGGACCTGTACCTGTAGCGTGAGTACACACACACACACACACACACACACTGTGGATTTCATTTATTTACTTATTTTTGTCCCTTTTACACTTAATTATACATGAATATTTATACATGCACATGGAGTATATTACTATATATGTGGCATTGTTCTGACACTTTACTGTTCAGTGTTATTTGGGTTATGGAGGTTTCTGGGTGGAAGACTTTAGTGTAAGGGTCTGGGGATGGGCGTTAATGCCGGGGTTTAGTGCGTCGGGATGGGCGTTAATGCCGGGGTTTAGTGCGCGGGGATGGGCGTTAATGCCGGGGTTTAGCACGCGGGGATGGGCGTTAATGCCGGGGTTTAGCGCGCGGGGATGGGCGCTAATGCCGGGGGTTTAGCGCGCGGGGATGGGCGCTAATGCCGGGGTTTAGTGCGCGGGGATGGGCGTTAATGCCAGGGGTTTAGTGCGCGGGGATGGGCGTTAATGCCGGGGTTTAGCGTGCGGGGATGGGCGTTAATGCCGGGGGTTTAGCGCGCGGGGATGGGCGCTAATGCCGGGGTTTAGCGCGCGGGGATGGGCGCTAATGCCGGGGTTTAGGGCGCGGGGATGGGCGTTAATGCCGGGGTTTAGCGCGCGGGGATGGGCGTTAATGCCGGGGTTTAGCGCGCGGGGATGGGCGTTAATGCCGGGGTTTAGCGCGCGGGGATGGGCGTTAATGCCGGGGTTTAGCGCGCGGGGATGGGCGTTAATGCCGGGGTTTAGCGTGCGGGGATGGGCGTTAATGCCGGGGTTTAGCGCGCGGGGATGGGCGTTAATGCCAGGGTTTAGTGCGCGGGGATGGGCGTTAATGCCAGGGGTTTAGTGCGCGGGGATGGGCGTTAATGCCAGGGGTTTAGTGCGCGGGGATGGGCGTTAATGCCGGGGTTTAGTGCGCGGGGATGGGCGTTAATGCCGGGGTTTAGGGCGCGGGGATGGGCGTTAATGCCGGGGTTTTAGCGCGCGGGGATGGGCGTTAATGCCGGGGTTTAGTGCGCGGGGATGGGCGTTAATGCCGGGGTTTAGGGCGCGGGGATGGGCGTTAATGCCGGGGTTTTAGCGCGCGGGGATGGGCGTTAATGCCGGGGTTTTAGCGCGCGGGGATGGGCGTTAATGCTGGGGTTTAGCGCGCGGGGATGGGCGCTAATGCCAGGGTTTAGCGCGCGGGGATGGGCGTTAATGCCGGGGTTTAGTGCGTCGGGATGGGCGTTAATGCCGGGGTTTAGCGTGCGGGGATGGGCGTTAATGCCGGAGTTTTAGCGCGTGGGGATGGGCGTTAATGCCGGGGTTTAGCGCGCGGGGATGGGCGCTAATGCCGGGGTTTAGCGCGCGGGGATGGGGGTTAATGCCGGGGTTTAGCGCGCGGGGATGGGCGCTAATGCCGGGGTTTAGTGTGCGGGGCTGAGGGCTGGGTGGTCATTCTGGTTTCTGCACTGCATCTCCTGCAGTGACGGTTTGGGGAAGGAGGTCATCACGCGACTGGACAGCAACATCAGCTCAGCTGGATACTTCTACACCGACTCCAACGGCAGGGAGGTCATGGAGAGACGGTGAGGAGACGGTGGGAGGGAGGAGGGAGACGGGAATGATGAGCAGTGAGGTCTGCTCTGCCCACTCACCTGAGCGCTCCACATTTAGGATCCCAGACTCCTAAAACACGGCTGTAATCGCAGTCATAGCCTTGACACGGTACTGAAATCCTACTCGTACTCAAGTTGCCGTGGTGAAGATTACCACAGCGGTAGGTTGGATTCACCTGTGTCCAAGGTGAAAGCCAATCAAAAGCGACATGTAAATGAGGCCACGCATATTAACAGCCTCCACCAGGTGACGGATGACTAACCCTAGCCGTAAGACCAGGACACGTACCGTAGGACAGGTTCACGTGGTGTCTTTAGCAGAGCGCCGTTCTATTATTAACTGCCAATGTGGTATGCAAATGAGCACAAAATGCGGTAGCACCAAATATCACAAAAGTGGTTAAATACGGGTTTCCATATTTATGAATGAGGAAAGGTATTACCATGGCGCAGTTTGTTGTTAACATCACATTAAGTCTGGTCACATTATATTTTATTAATTTGGTCGATTTGCATTTACAGCTGTCTATTTTGTCCAATCAGGAAAGATTACCGGCCCACCTGGGACTTGAAACAAACCGAGCCGATTGCGGGGAACTATTATCCAATCAACTCTCGTGCTTTCATAAAGGTTTGTAGCTCATGACCAATCAAAGCAGCCTTCGAATGAAACTGCTTTAAAGAGGAAGCATGGTTCCTCTGTCCACCTCACGTCTGAGCATGTGTTTGGCGTTAGGATGGGAGGAATCAGATGACGGTGGTGACGGACAGGTCACAGGGCGTCAGCAGCATCTATAACGGGTCACTGGAGATCATGGTGAGAGACCCTGTTATCAGCATGTGGGGCTTAAACACACACAGCACAGCAGAGTCAGGATTCAGAATGGATGCTTATCCATGCCACAGTGAGAGGTTTTCTCCAGCCGTGGAGCTGAAGTGATGCTTGTTTTTCACTCCCACCCCCCCTCAGCTACACAGGCGTCTGTTGCATGACGACGTGCGCGGGGTCGAGGAGCCTCTCTCCGAACCGGGCGAATTCGCCGATGGCCTCGTGGTCCGCGGGCGTCTGCTGGTGATGCTCACTCCGCCAGAGACTGCCGCCGACATGCACAGACCCCTCGCCCAGGGCATGGTGCTACAACCAATGCTGTCCTTCCAGGAGGGGGCGCTACCTCGCAACGCCAAGCTGGAGGTGAGCAAGTGCAGAGAGAGAGAGTGTGGATGGAAATGTCTTTAAAGGGCGCCTGAATAAATGCTAACGTTCGTAATGGTGGATGGAAACTAATCATGAATGGAGGCCACTGCTGGCAGCGTTCAGATGCAGCGTAGACCTGCCGATGGCCGGCGCTTGGCCGTTATTGGCTGGGGAGATTTCCGGAGGGTTCATCACGTCTCTCTCAGTTTTCAGGCCTGCAGGCTGCGCTGCCCCCTGCTGTTCACCTGCTGACAGTGTCTCAATGGAGCAATGACTCTGTCCTGCTCAGACTGGAGCACCAGTATGAGAGTTCAGAGAGCAAAACCTACTCGCTGCCGGTTACAGTGAACCTGCAGGTAACGTGCACACAAATTGCAAATGGGCGTGTGTGATTTGTTATTCATCTGTCCAGTTTATCCAACTATGACCTCTGCTGTTTGATCTTGCAGAAGTTGTTTTCCACCTTGGAGATAGTGGGGGTGTCGGAGATGAGTCTGGGAGCGAATCAGTGGAAGGAGGATATGAAGCGGCTGCAGTGGAAGCCCAGCACGGGTACAAACACACACGCCGCCAGACAGACCGCTGCTTTCCACAGACCGTGTACGTTTTGTATTTTAAATGTTTTTTTTTGGGGGGGGGGGGCTGTCTTCCAGGTGATGATATGAAACCAGTGGGAGGTGGCCTGGGAGACCCCACCCCCTGGGAAATCACTCTGCAGCCAATGGAGATTCGCACCTTCCTGCTGCGTGTGCAGCGTAGATAGCCAATCACTGTTCGCAAACTCGGCAACAGCCAGTGATGCAGCTGTACTGACCAAGCAGCAGGGGGGCAGGATGTGTTCATCATGGAATTGAGCTCATGACCTACTGGCTCAATCATGGACACTATACATTTTGCTTCTATAGAAACAGGAAGCTTTGTTTGCACATCAATGTTGTTTATACTTAATTCCACTTAATGTAATTTCTTCATTTATCAGCTGGACCCAATTTTCCCTTTGGGGTTTCAGGCCAAGGTGTCCTATGAAGAGGGGGGGGGGGGGAATAAATAAATAAACAAACAAACAGTGGGGTGTTTGTGTTGCTAATGCAACATCAGTCCTCCCCGGGGTCACTGTAGGACGTGACTAGGGCCATGTTTATGCCGACTGGTCTCAACTCTGAGTGAGATTGTGCAGATATATTTTGGTATGTGTTAGTATTTTGCCTTTGTTTGTTTATGAACAAGCAAGTGACTTTTTTTTTAAATTATCAAATGGCTTTACAAAAATGAGCAGCTCATTAAACACTTCTTGTGCTCTTTGCTGTGCATTTTTGTCCCACAACACATGGCTGGAAGCGAGGAGACAGACAGACAGGCACGCCGAGAGTTTATTAGTCGGGCAAAAATAAGACATGCGCGTAAAAGCAAATATCCCGCACCAACTCTCACCAACGACCGCATCCTGTTTAGCCGTGTCATTTAACATAGACCTAAACTAAAAAAAACACATCAATCTCTGTGACCCCACACAGGATTTCTGATTGGCCTAAAGGAATAAGGCTGAGGTGCATGTTTAACAAAAAATTATAGAAGAAAAATTAAGTCATCCTTCTGCTGCGTCTCCAGGGCTAGGTGACTTCTCAGGAGTGTGGGAGTAACAGCACTTCTCGCCGTAGGTGCAGGTACCCTGAAGGACGAATGAGAGCCCCGTCACTCAGAGTAGGTAGAAAGGTCCAGTATCCATCCTCTAGCCCACCTGGGCTCAGGGGGCTTGGTCTTGTGCTAGCACTTAAATATTACAACTAGGTCCATAAATTCGTCAACACTGACTGAATACCTTTACTTCCTGCAAATAAAAGCTTCAGAACAGGAATAAATAAGTAGATAACTTTGAAAATCCATTTTCCTAATAATTCATAAGACAAGCCCCACCCTCCCTGTAAGGGCTCTTCATTTGGCACTACTGGCCAGGCTTGTACTATGATGCTGAAGGGGACGTTAGCAGAACTGGCTGCGTACCTTCCGGAACTTTTTACAGGGGAAGCTCTTGAGCTGAGAGGAGTCGCTGATCTGGCACTTCCTCTTGCCCTGAAACTGTTTCCTTCTCTCTTCAAGCTCTGTGGATATGCCGCCCCTGTAACACACACACAGAGTTAGGAATGGGTCCAAGCAAATCCTCTCTGCTTTTAAGAACGTTGCAAAGAGCACAGACCACATTCAGGAGTTTTAAATAAGAGACCGGGGCCTTCCGAACGCAGACGGAGTGTGCGCACCCACCCTGCTTTGGCGCGGGCTTTGGGGCCCCAGTTGGCTTGAGGGTTCTCCTGGAAGCGCGTGAGGTGCCGTTTACGGGACTGCGGGTTGGCGTCCGCTCGGATGTCGAAACAGGCCTGCAGGCTGCAGCGAAGCACAGAGATTAGATGGCTCCTGGCTAAGGAAACTGCTTAGTTTAAGATCAGGCCACAGCTGCCTTCTTAGAATCACTTCTTGGAACAGTGAACTTGCAACTGAAAGTTCAAGAAAAGTGCTGCCTCACTCAAAATAAAGTGGGAGAAAGTTTTTTTTAAATCACTGTTGTATTTTATTTCAAAATGCTGAATAATCTCACAGCGGAGAGAAGTTTGAACAGAACTAGATGGATGAGACTCCTTTACTGGCCTTTATTCAGCACAATGACTTATTTAGTTGGTTCTGATCATGCACTGGGAGAGAGAGGAGCTTACACTGGTTCTGTGGAGAGGATCCGGTAAGATGGACTGGTCTCTGATAACTTCTCTCTCTTCACTGGGTTGTTCTTTTCCTGGAAGAGACAGAGGTGCATGCACACAGACGTTGAGTATCCGGCTCTGAACGTACCCAATGTCATGTCCTTTACGTTGGTAAATAACCACAAGAGCTGACTGAATACTGAGTGGTCAAAGATTCTCTCACACATACACACAATCATTTAGTCTGACTGTGAGCACACGCACATGGACACACTGCAGAGACATAGACATGCCTCACCCACAACTCACCCAGCAGCGCATGATGTCCCATAGCACCCCAGCGGGGGCATCGGTCTTCACAGCGTTTTTACAGGCATGAGACAGAGACACTCTGTAGCCAGCATGCAGCAGTGCAGACCTGTGATAGCACGTGGCCATGGACGATGACATCATCATCATCATCATCATCATCACCCCAACAGATCCACCATTCAGTACTTCAGACCAAGTCAAAGGCCATCAAATGGCGTAGTTTAAACGTAGTGTATGACCTGAACAACAGCATGGAGGGTGTATTACAGTGGAGTGTACTGCTCAGATGGTCCAAGGTAGAATACAGAGGAACATCTTCCAGCTCCTGCAAGAACAATAAAGTTAAACACTGAATCACTAAACATCTAACACCACTCTATGTATGGTTAAAAACCCACTGTTCTAATACTGCTCTAACCCTGGCTAACGTCCCACAATTCTAACACCGCTCTAACCGTGGTTAAAACACCCAGTATTCTAAGAAACACCGCTCTAACCGTGGTTAAACACCCATTCCTCTAAGCACCGACCTCAGTGATCATGCTGAGAATTCCTTCTATGCGCTTGGATGTCCCAAAGCGAGATGGGTTTCCTGAAACCGCTGCTAGGACTTTCTGAACAAATTCCATATTGTGGATGGGTTCTGCCCATATCGGACCTCCGAGCTGGTGAGACAGAGAGGGCAGGGCAGAGCCAATTACTACAAAAAAATATTTATACTGCTCTCAGTAATCAGTGTTCGCTGAAAGTGCGTTCGTAAAATTATGATCAGACCTGGTGTCTCTGACCACAGTGTTCACAGCTTACACCTACTGGAGGCCCTGTGGCAGCAGAGTACTTCATACTGAAACACACACACACACACACACACACACACACACACTTGTTCATGACAGCAGGTGGGTGGGTGTGTGCGTATATGTGTGTGTATATGTGTATGCGTGTATATATATATATATATATATATATATATATATATATATATGTATATATATATATATATATATGTGTGTGTGTGTGTGTGTGTGTGTGTGTGTGTGTGTGTGTAGTTGCTCACTGTTTGCCCTGGCACATGCTCTTGCCCATCCTCTGGAGGTGGAAGGCACCACAGCCCACACAGTTATACACCAGAGCCTGCTTACTGCCCCACACACACACACACACACACACACACACACACACACACATCAATATTAACAGCGGTGCACGCATTACCAATGGTGTGTAAAAAGTGTGTGTGTCCATTACCTGGCTGAGTTCTTAACTTTGGCCTGGCCGGTTCTGACTCTGACGAAGACACGGATGTAGAAGTCGACACTGACGCTCAGCAGCGGTTCCACGTAGCGCTGGTACACGTTCGCTCTCTCGTCCAGACTGTGCAGGATTATCCGCAGAGCCTGCACGGGGACCGGATCCATCCCATAAACCTCCACCACAAACTACCGCCCACACAGTCCATCAATTATACACTACCTCAGCCTACACCACCTAGACGCCAACACTAAACTATACACACACACACCTCTATCTGACTTACTATGAACTACCGTTTATACACACAAACCTGCTGTAAACCCAAACACCAACCACACAATGCTATAAACTACTAAGCCATTGTTTTTCGGTGACATTATTTGTTGTTTTCCGACAATAAGCACGTGCACCCACCTTCTGACACACACACACACACACACACACACAATGCATGAAGCTGCATGAGGAACTGAAGGCGTCTCTCACCATCTCATGGCAGTATTTTGATTTGATAGAGACGGAGCCGTATTTGCTGTAGCAGGTCTCGCCGTTGTTCCCTGCCATTACCGCCATGTCTGTGCACGTGACGCAGAGCAGCCCTGCCGACGGGGTCACACACACCGCACACCATCAGCCCAGAGTGCGTTACTGAGAGGACAAGACCTGGTGTTTGGCTGAAGGAAGCATACCATTCTATACCGATGCCTTAGGACGGTTCCAAACGGTGGGACCTCGGAGGAGGGGCTAAGAGAATGGAGGAGGAGCTATGGGCGTAGACTGGGATGACTCACCTCCCTCGCTGACGGCCTGAACAGCGGCATCCAGGAACGGGGAGGGGCTTCCGTATGGATCCAGGTCTATGACGTCATAGCGCTCATTCCTCCCTCTTGCCTCATACATCACCATGCTGAGGAAACACAGTTCCATTCGTGCGTCCAGTCTGGGTCACCTGAGATGCTATTTATGTTTTATAAGGACAGTTTTATAAGAATTCACGAGTCTAACCTAACAGTATGATGAGAAGAACAAAGCTATACGGTGGCATTAATTGATAACATGTCAATTAGAGGGAGGGAGAGAGAGAGAGAGAGAGACCAACCTGGCATCTCTCTGACTGGCCTGCACCAGGTGCGAGACACCGTTGTGCTGCGTGTTGCGAGCGATGAGGGCGACAGCTTTAGCTGAGCAATCATTCGCTGTGACACTTTTAAGTCCCGGCACCTCGAGAGCAAATCGGATGGAGCGCAGCCCTGAGGCAGCCAATCCCTCAAGCACTCGCAATCCTTCCTGGAGACAGGGGGAGAGGAGAGTACAGGAGAGAGAGACAGAGAGAGACAGAGAAGTCAAGAACTTTCTGACGAACACATCCAGCTCTAAATGAAACAGACACAGTCTCACACACCCTGAGGTTTGTCATTAGAAGATGGATACAGTGTCATTAGCAACTGGTAGAGAAACTCCACTTCCCATGTATTCCCACACCTCCACTGCGAGACACAGAATGTGCATAACAAAAGGAGCGGGGCTGACCTCACACCGCTCCCCGACCGAGGCGGTCCTAAGGCACGCCTCTTTCCGCTCCTCTTCCTCCTGCGGCACGGACGCTTCCTCGCCTTTTGTCCCGTTCTTTTCGTCAGACAGGCAAACCACGACTCGCTCCTTCTCGCCCGGCACGACGACACGTGCACCTCTCAGAGAGAGCGTCTCCCGAGCGAATTCCGTCAACACCGCGCATCTGCGTGAAGAAGCACATGCAGAGGGAGGGAAACCCCAACCAGGGCCCCATACACCATAACACCCGGGGGGGGGGGGTTAATATCCAACACACAAGACCAGTCTGACAAACTACAATATTCCTCCATTTCCTCAGTTACTCCAGTGTTGGGGGAAAAAACTCCCATAAGCATAATTCGCTGTGATATTGGATTCAGTTCTGGGGTCAGTTAAATCACAGTAACTCCCTCCTGTCCCGATGTCACAGGGAGTTCTGGGATCAGCAGTGAGTCAGCAAAGCCTCATACTGCTTATTGGATCTTTAACTAGGAGTTAAGCTAACAGACACTGGAAAAAAAGTGCAGCTTCATTGTGTTACCAGTGACTCACGTTAAATCTCTGTTGAACTCTTGCACAGGATTGTAGAACACTTCATTGGCACTTGGAAACCAAATGGATGCCTTGCCCTCCTTGACAACAGTCTCCCCTGGCAACAACCCCGGCACTGCTGCAGTGTCCTGGCTGGTTGCGGCTGCAGGGGCAGATGGCGAAACCTCCACGGGAGCCACGGCGGCTGCAGAACCGGTTCCCGGTCCGGTAACGACGCTCTGGAGATCTTGTGCCTTGTCGCCGGTGTCCATAGTCCTGAACTGCCTACGCAGGGCAAAGTGTCCTGGTTGGGGGAGGCCGAGGAGAGCAGCGCCTCGCCTCTTTCCCCCCGGTGCTGGCGGAGCACGTGAAACGCGGAGAGCTACGAGAAGCAGCCGCATAAAGCACGCGCCGCTCCGGTTGTACCTGTGAGGAAAGAGACACGCGGCGGCGGGTCCTTGCCGGTCAAACGTGACTTTGGAGGTGAACGCTCTCGCTCGAAAGCGTCATCGTTTCTTAAAGCAAGCGGTTCTGATCACGGAAACAGTAAACTGTAAACTGTTCAAACATTGTTCTGTTTGAAAGGAAACTTAACACGCAGCTGAGACCTACCAACAGGTGAGCTAATAACGGACGTATATTGACTATATAATAGTGGACATATATTGTTTGCATCAAACCCTTTCATACGAAGTTAGGCAGCTAAAGAGACGTCACCGATATCGTAACGAAATCCAACCCTGCTGGTGGAGCTCATTAACTAGCCAGCCAGCTAACAGGTCTTTGGCCCGCTAGCCAGCTTGGTAAGTTAACATCGGCTTATCCAAAAAGTCCACGGTATTCTCAAATATCCGGCTACCAGCATGAAAGCACATCCACTTACTGAGCTGGGACAGACGTGGGACCTCGCCTCTCCGGCGTGTGCGCTGCAGTGCGACCACGTGGTCGGAAGGCGCAGATGTTCGGCAACTACGGGAGCTCTCGAGGCACAAAATGCAGACCGCTCGCACATCGCGAACGCGCAGGCGCAGACGCTGTAAGGGCTAGAGGGTGGTGTAACGTAAGGACACGAATGCGCAGGCGCAGACGCTGTAGCGTCTAGAGGGTGGTGTAACGTAAGGACACGCAGGACAAAAGGGGACATTCACCGACTCGGGCTCACAGCAGAACACACGAAGGGACGTTTTTAAAGCGGATATGTGCTGTGTGTCTGATTAAAAGCTACGACAAATACAGTAGATCGTTTAACCAGTTTATTCGGAAAAGAACCAACTACATTTACGTGCTTAAGGAGTTTAACTGGGTTAATAAAATATATCTTGTGTAGGTTTTAAGGTGTATCTTCATGCCACGGTTTAGGCTTGACGTTTATTTATACGGTATATTGTTTAAATAATGTCATGCTTAATTGAAAAAATCATTATTGTATTGACGTGTGCAGTTTCAAAACTGTTTGGAAAAGATACCTTTAAAACAGTATTAAATATTAAATACTGCATTTATTTAAATAATTGGGCATAATTTATTTTAATAATTGTGTGACTGGACGACTAATCAATATTAAAACAAGAGTATTTCACCTATATAAACACACATAATCAAATCTTAAACGCAAATACATGTGCAAACAAGTCAGGAGGGATGTTTGTGTCCTAAAGACACGCAGCGTCTCCTCCGTGTATACTGCACGGAGGTGGCGTTCAGCGCGCGCGCCACTCGGACCCCCCGGGGGGGGGGGGGGGTTCACCTGCCGGAGCCTGGGCGCGCGCGAGTGCTCTGCTTTCTCAGCATCGTCGCGAGCGCCGGGAGACGACAAGCTTCCGTCGTACCCGTCCGTGCGTCGACCCATCTATATAGGCGCGCAGGAGGGGACTCCGCGTGCGACCGGCCCCCCGGTGGTGATAGGTGCTCCGCGCGGGAGAGGTTAGTCTACGAGGCGCGCGTGCGTCCGTCTGTCTGTCTTTTCCGTCTGTCTCTCCGTCTGCGTGATCGGTGGCTCTGCGCTCTTCGTCCCCCCCGGGAGCAGGAGCGGGGGGGGGGGGTGGAGGGGGGAGGGGGGTATGTGTGTCCTCGATCACTCTGCGCTCCGCATCGCGCCTGCTTGTGCACAAATGCATGGCCGCCTGTCGCGAGAGCGAGAGCGAGGAGCCTTCCGACTCCCCAGCTGAAACCCTCTCGAGCAGATCACGGCGAGGGCGCGAGTTGATCCCGGTCCACGCTGGTTAGTGCGGGTCACAGAGGACGGGGGTAAGCGGAGCTGCTCTGGAGCAGGCTCCCTTAGCGGTGCGCTTGGGGTGGGGTAGGGGTGGTTTGGGGGTGGGGTAGGGGTGGGTGGGGGTGGTATTGTTTTTCGGAAGGTGTGCGATAGCTGCATGGGGGATGGGCTCGAGGAACCGCACCAGCAAAACTTTAACCACTTCACTGACTTCACGGTGCATGCGCGTTCTGACTTCATACCGCTTCATCCAACTCTTTTAGCAACTAATTATAGTGGGGGAATTTTAAAACGACCACATCAACTATTGTTGAATTTTAAAATAACAAGATTAGGTGTGTCTTATTGCATATAGACGTCAGGTGGGTTAATGGTGCGCGGCTTGTCTGGTCGCCCCGCGCCTTCCCTCGTTGCAGCGCTGGTCCGGTCTGGCTCATCCCCAGTTGCGGCATCTGTCCCGGGATGACCTGTTGATGTCGAGGGGGGAAAAAGAGTCAGGGGCGCCCCTCCCCTCCAAAAACGGAATAGACTTTATCTGAATCCTTGGTGCGAAATTAGAATTTTTTAGGTTGGTGGGTTTTTTTGTTGTTGTTTTTTTTTGCAACATATTCTGTTGGAAGTCGGCGATCGTCCGATTGTGCAAGTCTACAAAAGGACAAATGCGTTAGACCGTTATTAACGGGCTCCGTTGTTGCCTCCGGCGTTGATGCCCCATGTGTAGGCCGTAGAATGCAACTCGAGCCGACATCGCAGTGCACTGGCACGGAGGGGGCGCGAGCGGCGGACGTGCAAATCCTAAATCATTGATTTGCTGGACTGGTTTTGCGACAGACCTCTTGCGGGTGTCGCGCAGTGCCACTGGAGTGCCGCGACGGAGGACGAAATTTGGCGTCACGGGTATAGTTGTTGGTTTTTTTTTCTTTTCCGTTACTCCCCCGGCCCGTGCCAGCCGAGAGTTCGTGTCTTACCGGGCACGGATGCTGGCACGCGGCGGGGCGCTGACTCGCCGCCCACCGCAGGCTTCCCCAAGGCGCGTGCGGTGGTGAACAGGCAGTTACGGGTTGAAGTAAAATGCGAAATTGTTTTATATTTAGTGGTCTGATGCTCAGAATAGCAGCTCGTTCCTCGAGGGGAAAGAAAAAACACGTTACCGTTAATGCGGGATAATACCAACGATTAATGGAGATGAATGCAGACGAAATGTACTGTCGTTGGGATTCTCCGATAAATCGATGCAAAGGCACAACAAGCTGCATCAGGTCTTGATTTGCACATTTTAAAAAGTGATATTTGCAGATTTCTGCTAATCGCGTGCTATTCGCCGGGAGCTCCCGTTAACCCTTCAGACCAGGAGCTAGAAAGGTATTTGGGTGACATCTCAGGGAGATTTCAGACGTGCCACACGCAACTTTCCGTTTTAGTAACACGAAGGCTGTTCATGTCGTGGCTTTAGATGTGTAGTACTATAAAAATCCAAGAGGAAGACTTGCTTCGCGTTGATCCATCACTCTGCTCACTGCTCTGACACTAACTGGGGTGCAACATCCCGGTGTAGGGGGAGGGTTTGTGTGGGGACCCTGGGGGTCAGACCCATATGTTTAACCCTGTTGACCCCTTGGTACCTGGGTGGAGAGGTTAAGTGGTACTTGGGTGGTACTGGGTGGGTGGGTGGGATAGGGGTGTCCTTTGACAGTTAAGGAAAAAAAACGGCGCTCGTTTGACACTAGGAACACGTGTAAAGTATTAGTTGCGAATGATTGTTGATTATTTAATTGTCATTTCTAAATCGGGTTGTTAAAGGCAATTTGTAGTCCTGGATAGATTTTTTTTTTTTTTGCCTGAGTACAGGCTTAATATGATCTCATTCAAGTTTGGATGACTTTTAAAGTTTTGATGAATCGAACTGATTTAGAAGTAGCTCAGGTTGTTTGGATAAACCCGATGTATTTGTAAGACCTTGCTCAGAATTGGCCCAGAGTTAGGTCTTAGTCTTCAATAACTGTTCATGCAGTAATACACAATGTACCTAACAAAGAAATCAGTTATTTCTGTCAAATTTGCCTCTTAATCTTTCTCTTAAATTATTTGGGGTTTTTTTGTGTTTACCTCCACTGTCAGAAATTGTGCAATTTTGTGTGAGAAACAAACTGTACTGCAGTGAATTATAGCTGATAGGCAGCGGTTGATCTAAGTCATAAAGTCATTAATCAGATACAGCTTCATCTCATGCAAAAGCATGCGATAAAATATTTTGTACTTTCCTCTTTAGCAGTAGGTCAGGTCAAGGACGCAGCTCCGTTTATTAGATATGCACATACTGTGGTGAGTTTATAAGTATGTGCATATCTCATAAACTCAGCACAGTATGTGCATATCTCATAAACTCAGCACAGTATGTGCATATCTCATAAACTCAGCACAGTATGTGCATATCTCAGTGACCAGGGCTTCAGATGCAGATGCTGCACAGGTACAACACTGCGCAGTTTGGCTTGTGCCAAAACACCCAGGTCAACCCATCGGCAAATTGTCGCACTTAATTGAGTGCATTAAAGAAATAGCACGCGAGCATTTAGTACTGCAAAATAAAGGCTTTTAAGTATTAGAAATGAAAACATTCAGTGTTAACTTTAACTTTGCACGTTTAACTGTGTCCTTGGCAGATTCAGGGCTGGTTCTGGAGTTGCTCGGCTCTAACTGATTGGAAATTTAATGATTAGCTGCATTATGATCTGCACAATTTTAACTTCTGAAATGAAACACTCCTTCCATTCAGCCTGTGTGCTCTAGTTATTTGTGCTTGTCTGTTCTTGTCTGTTCAGCAGACCATATGTGTAGTGGTTCTGGGTTGATGTCCTATAAAGCGCATGTGTGTGTGTGTGTGTGTGTGTGTGTGCGTGCTCTCTGCAGACCCTGTGTTGCTGGGCATAGAGACATGGCTCAGACTCTCCACATGGCCATTCCCAACTTCGGCAACAGCGTCCTGGAGTGTCTGAACGAGCAGCGCCTGCAGGGCCTGTACTGCGACGTGTCCGTGGTGGTGAAGGGCCACGCCTTCAAGGCGCACCGCGCCGTGCTCGCAGCCAGCAGCTCCTACTTCCGTGACCTCTTCAACTCGGGCGGGAAGAGCTCAGTGGTGGAGCTGCCGCCGGCCGTGCAGCCGCAGAGCTTCCAGCAGATCCTGTCCTTCTGCTACACGGGGAGGCTCAGCATGAACGTGGGCGACCAGTTCCTGCTCATGTACACGGCCGGCTTCCTGCAGATCCAGCAGATCATGGAGAAGGGCACCGAGTTCTTCCTCAAGGTCAGCTCGCCCAGCTGCGACTCGCAGGGCCTGCACGCAGAGGAGACTCCGCCCTCGGAACCCCAGAGCCCCGTGACGCAGACCGGGGGCGGGGCCGCGGGAGGTGGAGGGGGGGCGGCGGGACGCCCCGCCTCCTGCCTCACGCCGCTCCCGCTGGTGTCGAGGGTGAAAACGGAGCACCCATCCCAGCAGCAGCCACAGCAGGAAGGTTCTCCGTATTCCGTGGTCTGCACCCCCGTGGCAAAGCGGCTTTGGGAGGGGGCCGGCCGGGAGGGGGGCGGGGGATCCGGCGGGGGGGGAGGAGGGGGGATGAGGAAGGCGGCGCGTTTCTCACAGGACGCATCGCGGGGGGCTGCGCCGCTTCAGGCTGCGGCGGTGTTGGGTGGCAGTGCTACTAGCAACAATAACAACAACACCAACAATAACAACAACAACAATAACAACAACAACAACACCAGCAACAGTGGTGGCAGCTGTGGTGGAGGTGGAGATAGTGGTGGAGGCACTCCAGAGGGCACAAGCCCAGGCAACCTTAGCATATACACCAGTGACTCACCCATCTCTTACCATGATGATGAGGAAGAGGAGGAGCTAACGGACGAAGAGCAGTACAGGCAGATCTGTAATATGTACACCATGTACAGCATGCTTAACATGGGGGCGGCAGGTAGGAGAAGCACACAGGACATGCTCTCCATTCATTACTCAGCTGACGGCTTTTGATTTGTCCAATTATAATAAACTGATGACTAGTGCATATTTGAAATGGGACCAGGATTGACCCCTGTTGAACTCCATAAGTAACTCTAGTGTTATAATTTGCTTATAAACATGATATTCCTATATTTTGTTCAAAATCGTTTATTAATTAAATGGAAGTAGTATAAATATTTCTACAAGTGATTGTGGATTATTTAATTGAGGTAGTTTTTTTCTACACCAGGTTGATAATATGGAAGGCACTAGATTTTTAAGGTTTTTCAGTTTGCCCTAGTCAATTAATGTAGCGAAATAGGGAATAGTTCAAAACATGTGGACCTATGACTGGGTTCTATTGAAGATCTCCACAGTGTAAAGATTATAATCCGTAACAAGGACAGAGATAACGAGGCTGTGTTATTTCTTCGTTTTCTTTCTAGTGGACCCACTATCACTACGTGTAACTAAAAGTCCTTGTGTCTTGTCCAGCTGGAGAACGAGTGGACTCCCTGCCAGACCACCTGACTGTAGAGTCGCGGGGGAGAGGGGTCAGAGTGCGCCAGGACCTCACCTCTCTCCCCACGGAGCTGATCTCCCAGATCGGGAACCGCTGCCACCCCAGGCTGTACGAGGAGGGCGACCCGGCAGAGAAGCTAGAGCTGGTGACAGGCACCAGCGTCTTCATCTCCCGCGCCCAGCTCATGAACTGCCACATCAGTGCCGGCACTCGCCACAAAGTGCTCCTCCGCCGCCTGCTCGCGGCCTTCTTCGACCGGTACGGCAGAGCGGACGAGACGTGCCCGGTGAAATTCGCTGAAGGTGGAACAGAGTGGGTATACGTGTTCTGCTCTCATGCTTCTCTCTGTCTCTCTTCTGTACTGTAGGAGCACTCTGGCTAACAGCTGTGGAACAGGCATTCGCTCCTCCACCAACGACCCAAACCGAAAGCCTCTAGACAGCCGCGTTCTGCACGCAGTCAAGTGTGAGTTAGACCCACCCATGCAAACGCTTCGTATTTGTATCAGTGACTGGAGAATGTGCACTTAAATAAAGCTAATCTAGTGTAGACTCTGAATACATATATTTATACTGTAGTCAACCGTGGTAGAACTGTTCTTGTTTTTGTATTAGGATTTTTTTTTTTTAATGACATTTCCACCACTCCCAAGAGGCTTAGCGGTCTAAGCGCTAGTGGCGTATCCGATGACCCGTCCACGGCTGGAGCGCTTAATTGGTCTCGCTGTCTGGTGGGGTTGGGCGGCTTCTCCCTCCCCTTTGTGCGTAGATGCGCTCCCTGGGGGTTGATGCTCTCCTCTGAGCGTGTTGAGTCTTCCAGTGATGTCATGCTGGTGGCAGTTTTTAAAAAAAGTGTAGTGCCCGGCTAGATGTGTATCACAGGAAGCATGCATGACCTTCGGCCTCCTGGCCGGGTGATGCCATGCTTTGGGGGGGGGGGCGGGGCGGGGGGGAGAGAGAACTGCGTTTTAACATTATTTAAAAAGCAATAAAAACCTGGAAAGGTCTTATGATGAACCCAGTTTTTGTTATGCTATTTGTGTCAGTGTTCATTTTATTTTCCCTTTTGTTCTGCAGTCTACTGCCAGAACTTCGCGCCACATTTTAAGGAGAGCGAGATGAACGCGATCGCGGCAGACATGTGCACGAATGCTCGCCGCGTCGTCAGGAAGAGCTGGATTCCCAAGCTGAAGCTCCTGATGGCTGAGAACGACGCCTACACCAGTTTCTTCCCCGAGGCTGCCAAGGCAGACGCCGACGCCTTGGGGGCGGAGCCTGCTTTTGACACGCCCACCCTGGAGGGAGGAGTGGGCCACGACGCTGCCCAGTCGTCCACCGAGGCGCTGCAGGCCATAGGTGGAGACAGCGGCGCTTTGTTTTAGTGAGTACGGTTACCATAGCGACGCTACATAACGCACTGCTCCTCGATTTCTTCCATTGCTCCATCATTTCCTGCGATGCCAGACACCACCATGCGCGCTTCTGTCCCAGGCCGGCACGAGGGAGGGAGGGTGCAACCGTGCTGGAGGACAAGAGCGGTTTTGGAAGACCGTGGTTGAATTCTCTGGATGTCCCCCCCCCCTCTCTGCTCTGTTATGGATTCATCAATCCCGATCCTGAGTTTTTGTTGTTTGTTTTAACCACGTTGAACATCAGCCACCTGTGTATGGACTTCCTCTAGGACTACACCCTCTCAAACCCTCTCGTGAACACAAATTCCCAAAAAGGGGCGGGGCATGTGTACATGTGACGGAGCCGCGAGGCCGACAAGGCAGGAAGCACTTTAGCAGTCTGAAAACACTGTATCCATCGTGAATGTATGTGTCCAGAAGGTTCTGTAAACTCACCTGCCTCGAGACTGTTAAACAGGTGAGCTGTTTAGTGGCGCTCCCCCACCAACACACTCCCCTCCCCCGAAACCCTTTTTTCATCTTTTAAATTTTTATATATACTTTTTTTTTTCAGTTGCTTTTATTTGTGTGTGATATATCCCAGTGGATTGTGATTGAAAACACTATGATAAGGGGGTAAGTGATATTTTGTTGTGTTTGATATAACAGGAGCGATAAAGTGTGAAGGTTCTAGAACCTCAATTTATGATTGAATAGAGATGACGTTGTCACCTGGAGTTTCAGTCCAAAGTAATATGTTCCATTTTTATGTGTCGGCGGAGCTAGACAGAGAAGGTGAGCTTGAGAAGTGGCCGTGAAGGTGAACTGGATTTGGAGAATGCGCGTGTTCCGCATGGGGCCACTTCTTCCCAAAACGTTCCCAGAGTCTCCATCCCTAACGAGAGAATCTGATCGGCGGTTTCCCAGAGCCTGTGAGCCGGGTGTGCATTCACCCTGGATCTTTCACAGAACATGTCCTGTAGTGCATGGCTGCGTGCATGCCTGCGTGCACAGGGGAAGTTGCGAGATCCTCCGTACAGTACTACAGAATGAGAGTAAAATGGCTGGAACAGCAGTGGGAATACCATAGTATAACATAAATGATGTTGTGATGTCCAGTTGTGTAGCTGTGTAAATGCAAGTGTGGGTAAATTTAGCTTGTTACCCTGATCTGAGAACAGTTTGTCGGCTACGACTGATTGGGCAGCTGGGTCTGTGGCTGAGGGTGGGCAGACCCAGGACTGTACCACCCTATGCTGACGGTCGCCGTCATTGAAGGAGTTAGGATGGAACTGACCTGAGACCAACATACAGATACTAAAGCAGAGCAGAAAAATGTCCTGTGCAAACTGTCTGACAAGCTTCAAATTTTTTGCTTTTTCTTTTTTTTTTAAAGCAGTGTCCTTTTGTTTATAGCTTTTATAAGAGGTTTACAGTTTTTTAAAGAAATAGTAAAGTTTTATAAAAATAGGTCTACTTTTCAGAGACCTTTTCAACTAAAGACAATGCACAGGGGGGTGGAGAATTGGACACTAGTTTTAACACCCCTTGGCCAAGTGGTACGATCCTAAGAGACTGCACTCGGATATAATCTCAGAAAAAGAGAGCAGGAATTCGCACCTTAGTGCAAATCACAGTGTTCCGTTTGGACTGAAGAAAAGCCAGTGCTTAGAATTGGGGGCAGTGGTGGCTGTTTTTGTGTGAATGCACGCTGGGGTTTTGGTGGCTGCCATTACAAAGACGTGTGTGAAAGTGATCCACATATAAGCGTGTCAGCGCCACACCGTGGGCATGGGTGTGCGCATGCATTTTAATGTTCGTATGGAAGAGGGTATGCTGGGTTCTAGAAGATGAATGCGTGCGTGTATATGTCTGGCTTTTGTGTGTGTGCGTGCCTGTGTGTGTGTGTGGGGCAATGAGCTGTGTTTGTTTTTGTCTGACTCACTGGGAGAGACATACAGTTCCAGTGCAACCAGAAGGAGGGGATTAGACAGAAGACAGATTCATACGTGCACATCCAGACAGACTCACACGCAGACACGTAATCACACGCACACACAGCTGCTGCAGTGAGACGGTGGTCTCTGTTCACTAAATGAATAATCAGATCGCACTGCAGGCCAAATCTGATTTCGCCTCCTCATTTTTGGTTTCAATTTAATTTTCACTTTATGAGTCAAATTTGAGCAGCCTCAGGAAGTGCAAATGAAAGTGTCTGAACACAAGCATTAGATGTGTGTGTGCGCGCTGCTGTCCAAACAACAGATGGGACTGAAAACAGGTTGACAGTGGCTGAGTGTCCGCGCATGCATCCATGTGCGTGTGTCCGCGCGTGTATGTTTGTAGGAACATCCCTGTGAGAGAGCGGACAGCAGTCAACATTCCAACTGCCGTGTCCGGCTATACCCTAATATACGCCATGAGTTGGCTCTTTGATGTGTATCTTTGTGTGTGTGTGAACCTCTGTGGGTGTTAAAAGCGCGCACACACACACACACCCCACATCCTCATTGTGTAGATGGGGTGTGTGAGTATGCGTAAACCTCTGAGGGTGTTAAAAGCGCGCACACACACACACACCCCACATCCTCATTGTATAGATGGGGTGTGTGTGCATATGTGTGAACCTCTGTGGGTGTTTAAAAACAAACACACACCCCATCCTCTTTGGGTAGATGGCAGGTTAAAGACTGGAGGCACATAAATAAACCTGCTGCGAAACACAAGACTGCAGTAACAGAATGAGCAGCATTCTTTAAAAGAAACTAAATAAATAAAGAACAGAAATAGTGCAGAATCAAATCCCTTTTAAAAACACACAAAGCCTCTCAAGCTTCGCTCCAACTACTGCAGTGAAATACACGAGAGAAACAGGACATTTCAGACAGACATCCTTCATCGGCTGTGCAAGCAAAGTGTATATAAATTCTCACACACACACACACACACACACAAAGCTTTGTAGCTGTTCGGACAGCTTGCTTTTACAACTTGTGCTTTTTGATTTTTATCATGATTATTATTATTTTTTTTTTGTATTTTTGTAGGTTTACTTGCGATAGAGATACAGCTAATTACAAGCATTAATGTGGATCCCAGCCAGTGGTTACTGAGCATAAGCTGTAAAACAGCAGAGAGGCATGCAGGCTGTTTTGGCATCATTTATGACTGAAGGGCGAGAGGAGGGGGGACTAGGAGGGAAGACATACGGAGTTTCTAACGCACTGAATTGCTCTCATGGTTTTTAAAGAATGCATTCTGGCTTCCCTTTCTGGAGTCTGCTTGGATGTCTGAGGACCCTCTGGAACCGAGTTCCGTTTGTCTGTCGTGCCGTCGCGGATCTCGGTGATGGCGGCCAAACGGCTGCTGAGCGTGTTGGCCGCCTGCCGTATAGCTTCTTAACTGCTGCCTCTTAGACGGAGGCGTCGTATGACGCAATCGGTATCCATTCCTGAGCAGAAGGGGGCAGCACATCCACAGGACAAAAAAAAACAAGAAGAGAGCAGCCCGATTCTGTGCTTAAAAACGTCCCGTTTTGTGTTTCTGAAATAACTGTCCCTAACTGACCAAACAAATTTAACTCTTCTAGGTGACGATTTTGCATTTTATGAAAGCTGCCAAATAGTAATAATTGTAAAGTAACTAAAAAGTACACATTTTTAAACTATTTATCAATCAAACCAGTTTTGGGACCCAAAGCAATATTACCCAGCATTATCAGTAACTGATGTGGTAATCCTGAAATTTCTTATTTTGGCCTTAAATGAGCACGTCCCTTGGGTATTCGACACTTTAATTGTGGATTTGGTGTAGCTGATGGTTTCTAAGGAGCCTTTTCTTGGCCAAAGGCCCCGACCCTGAGGGTGGGGACTGGGATATGGCGAAAGAAGTGCAAGCCTGTTGGACTAGTCAATCTCCAAGCGCATCTGTTGCTCCTCACAGAGAACGAGAAAAAAAAGGGAACGAGAGTAAAAGACAGAGGAGAGCATTTCCCTTTAGCTGAGGGTTTGAGCTCTGAGCCAGCAATGCTGCACGTTTCGCGCCCTCTCACACACTTTTATAGCGAGGGGGTGGCTGCAGCCACCTTAGGATCTGTTGCTTTTAAAATGTTTATTATATATTTTTTTCTTCTTTTTACTTGTCTTAATTCCACTGTTGTCGTTTTTTGATTGTTGTTGTCTCTAGCTGTGTTCAGGCCACACCCCCTTCATCATGGGTGTAGAGTGGGTGTGGCCAAGAGATGTTCGACGTGTCTCTCTAATCAGTGGGGTTGGGAGGGAGGGGAGAGTCAGAGCAGGACACACTGTGTAATATGACTGAAAATCAACATAACAGGTGGGAACGTCAATATGGACAATTATGCATAATAACTTACTAATCACATGTATTATGCATTAGGGGATTTCCCCCCCCCCCCCCCCATGTATTATCGATCCATCACTTCTCTCCTCTCCTCCCTGTGCTGCACTCTGCATTTGTTGTGCGCCGATCTGCTACCAGCGACCTCTAGGCCCCTCCGGGGTCACAACCTCTTCTACTGCTCAGCTCTATGGACCCGGCCCACCAGAGCCTGACTGACACACGCACACACCCTTTGCGCAGGTGTGTGGATCTACCTCCGCAGCCCTCTGCCATGGTTCCCTGGTCCCAGAGCCCTAGAAAGGTCTTAGGTGTGTCACATGTGGATTTTCTGATGGAGGGGTGTGTCTAGAATGTGGAATGTGGTAGATTATTACCTCACAATGGGGCCAGGGGGTTCTATCGCCATGGTAATGGAGAGAGTGTCTCTGGTGTGGTTCCAAGGTTCTTGCAGGTCTTTTTATTTATCCACTATAAATACCAATATACATATGTACAATACGCTATAAATATCAATATATAATGTATACTGTACATTATAAAAACACTAAAGAAGTTTGATTGTTAGTTGTGCTTTTGCAGCATGAAGTATTAAAGCCCCCACAAATCGCTTTTTTGAAATCCGATGCAGTAATGTTTACTGATGTCAAACCCCACCCCCACCCTGAGTACAGGAGTGTTCATCTGTGTTCCAAGTGCCAATACCTTTGTGAGTTCCTTTACTGTGATCCAATACGAAAGATAATTGCACATTAACTACTGTAATAAAAATGGGGGAAAAAAAATGGAATAAATCTTAATTTAAAAAAAAAGAAAGAAAAAAAAAAGTTTGTGGCAAGAAACTTTCACTCTTCTTGTTCGCATGATGTCCATAAACTGAAGTTATTATAAATGCATATTTATTGAGGATCCAGGAAGTTTATTCCAGCAAATCAGAAAGTCATTTCACATCAAATCACATACCGAACGTGTACAGTCAGAAAAGGAACCGCCGTCCTTCAGCACGGCTCTTCCAAACGAACCAACCGCTACGCAACTGTAAATGGCAAACAAGCTCGTACCGAACACAATTCTGCATGTAAGAACGTAGACAAACCAAACCATACTACACAGTAGCATTTTGGCAATTTCTTTTTTTCTGCAGATCACCACATTGAAACTGTGCCTTTGATATAAAAATGGAGAGTGAGAAAACCTGGCAGCTGCACGAAGATTTCCACAAACATTGCTCTCACGAAACTGCAGTGTGTGTGCGCGAGTTTGTTCTGGGTCCTGGGTTTAATGTAGATCCCCTCTATGAGCTTGCACACACAGAAAGCATTCACAGTCTGCCAGTCCAAGAACATATCTGTGATCTGACAGAGTGTGTGTGTCTCACTCACACACACACACACACACACACCAAAAGCCCTGCCAAAATTTTTAGGGCTGGACTAGGTATTTAGCTGTACTCCCGCTGAGAGGGAATTTAAACGGGTCGTCCATCATCTTTTCTTCAGGATTCATATCGGCCCCTTATTATAAGTGAATTAGACATATCGACCAAAACATCAGCAATAACCATGTTAATCCCAGCAGGACGCTTGTCCCTCAGAGGTAAAAATAGCAAACATTGTGAGAATTACATACCTTTATAAAAACTGGAGACTTTTTTTTGTTGTTGTACTGATCATTTCTCATAAAAAAAATCAGATTTAAAAAAGATCATTTCTACTGCAGTCCGCTGAACGATACAGTAACGCATGTTAGAACCGTGAGTCTGCATTTGCTTAAAATGCCAAAATAAATCACATTAGTTTAGCTCTGTAGACTGTGTGTGGCAGGACTGGGCCTCGTTTCTGGATCGTTTTGTGAGCTGAACCAGGTTAGTTACACAGAGGAGAGCAGAAGAACCAACACCATGCTCGTGTCTGCTCTGCACTTCCATTAGGTGTCTGATTACGCGAGCGATTGGTCAGATCTCAGTCTCTGACATGGATCTGATCTCCCCCCTGGACTCCAGCTGCATGCTGTGTCAGTTGTTAATCGCTATCACGAGCTGGTGGCTCCTGACTGATCTCAGTTGCTCCAGGTGAAAGTTTTGCCAATGACTGAATCGCAGCATTTGCAACCCCCACCCCCAAAGTAAACAATTTGTCAAAATCTCTCCGGACAGCCCGAGTCACGTCTCATCAAGACTTCATCACTCTACCTATTCAACTGCAATAGGTTTTGGCAACTGTTGTACAGCCAGCTGCAGGAGGACGGCATGCGCAGCAGTACTGGTCTGGGATCAGGTTCCACTGCCATTTATATGTCCGGTAGTCCGGAAAACTGATCCTAGACGAGCACTGCTGCACATGTTTATTGGGACGTGATCACAGACTATAGATAACAGTAAGCTCTTCTACAAATGCTGACGTGAAGGGGCTACAGTGAGTACTCAACGAGCGGTTTTTGTTTTTTGGGAGTTTTTGTAATAAAAGTTCAAAAGGACTCTTCTTTAAAACACTCTCACAGTGGCCATTCAAGCCCCAGTGATCCCCACAGCGAGGCAGACGATCACAGATAACAACCAGGGCAGACCTCAGAAAGCACTGGCAGACTCCCACAAGACCCCAGCCACCTCCGTGGAGTCACGGGACTGAAATGTACGACCCGATTCTCCTCGGGAACGTCCACCGCGCTATCGGACCTCCTGACCTTCTCTGGCTCCCAGACTCTAACCAGCATTGCCGACCAAAAGTTTTGCCCTGCCGCTGCACGAGGGTTGACATTTGCATAACGATATTTCAAGCAGCTATTTTACATGATCACTTCGCTACACTGGGAACCACACATGTATAAACACGTAATAAGGCAACGCCGCCCCACCCAAATGCGTCCCGGAGTAAAATGAAAAGTCTGACTATAAAAAAAAATAATAACCACCCACTGTTTGCCGCATCGGTCTTAAGGTGATGCAGTCCAGTGTAGGTTATGCACGGCACCCATATCCTACGTGACGGGGGAGGGGGAGAAAATGGAAGGGGGAGGAGTCCCAGCAGATAAAGACCTCAATCCTACAGTCTGGGTGGATGTGTGGGTGGAGTGCTGGAAAGAGGAGGGTCTTTTCTCGTCTCAGACCGCCCCCAGGGCGGGGCGGGGCCTGTTAGGGCAGGATTGCTGGAGGCCAGACGGACGTGAGCAGTCATCCTCACAGGGCGAAGAAAAGGATGAGGACCACGATCAGGATGACGACGAGCGCTCCTATTGCGCACCACTGCCTCCTACCTGCAACACAGAGCAACAGCAACAGCCCATCAGCGGCCGAAGTGCGGCCCAGGTCGTTCTGGGACTAGGCAAGGTCTATGAATGGACCCATGTTTGGTGTTATGACGGTGACGGATGAGCGGGGAAGCATGCTGAGTGCGTGCTGGGTTCAGTGAGGGTCACTGTAATGGAATATTACACTGCATGTGTCAAAAAGGGAGTGGAACAGACAGTTCCTCTTTCTGCAAACTGCACGCATTGCCAGAACATCACAACAACTCTTGTATAATCTGCTAATCTGGCTTCTGAGAAGAACGCTCTATTGCGGGGCAGATAAAACAGCAGGGAGCAAAACAACCCTTTTTCTGTGTAGTTTTGCTCGCTTGGGAGGGCTGAGAGCAGAACAAGAAGCACAGTGGAAAAGAAGGAAGCCATTTCTCCCTTACAGATGCCGTGTGTGTGAGAGATACCCTCGGGCTGAGACAAACTATAGATTTTATTTTGCTGTACCCACTGGTGTTCGGCTTATCGGTATTATAGGATTGGAGACTTCCACCACAGTACTTGGTGTGTGTTAACATAGTGGTGTTGGGTTGGATGTGTGGAAAATATGGACGGTGCATGTTGGGTAGGGTGCTGGGCTGGGCGGGTGTGGGGGGCGCGCGTGTATCAGATTGGGCTGCACGTACTGCTGGTCATGTGGGAAACCTTTTCAAGTTTCTTCAGCACTGAATCCATTCTGGACCCCGTCTGCTCCATCTCCTCAGTGAACTCTCCCAACATTCTGAAACACGCGTGCACGCACGCACACGCACGCACACACACACACACACACACACACACACTTTCTTTAAAGTCTAAGTAAGAGACAGGTGTGTTTCCTAAACTGCTTCGGGGGAAAATAAAGAGACAGATTGGCAGTTAGTAATGAGGCCACTCTATTCACTCCACCCAGCCAGCAAGACTGTAGTCCAACCAGCAGAGGGCAGCATAGAGCAGTGGTAGTGCAGTGTGTGACAGAATCTGCTGGCCATTTAGTGATGCTCACAGATAAACTGCTGCTAAAACGTTCAGCTGACAACACACTACTTACATGGACTGTTCGTCAAGTTCGTCCCCGATCCTACTTGACATATCCTTCAGCACACGGATGCTTCCGGACACCAGCTCCAACTGGTCGTCCTGATCCTGCACAATGAGCTGCACAGCAGGGGGCGCCATTACAGCATTGATGTCAGTCATATGAAGGTATGTGTGTGTGTGAGAGAGAGAGATCGTGCGGGGAGGTGAGGGTGTGAGTGTGCACCTGCTGCTGTTCCTGCTGCTCCTGGAGGTATCTGGAGTTGGCTGATACTAGGTGTGGCTCCAAACCTGCATATCGCGTCTGTGTGGACCCACCCAGCAACACCTGTGCAGAGTGCATGTGTTTAAGAGTCTCCCTATCCCTCCCTCCTTCCCTCCCTCTCTCACTCACACACACACACACACACACACACACACACACACACACACACACACACACACTCTCTCGATGATACTCCCTCACACACTCGCTCTCACACTCACTCCCATACACTCACTCCCATACACTCACTCCCATACACTCACTCCCTCTCACACTCACTCCCTCTCACTACCCCTAACTCATTCACTCCCTCTCATTCACACTCCCTCACTCACTCCCGCTCACCCCACACACACACGCTCCCACACACACACGCTCCCACACACGCGCTCCCACACACACGCGCTCCCACACACACGCGCTCCCACACACACGCGCTCCCACACACACGCGCTCCCACACACACGCGCTCCCACACACACGCGCTCCCACACACACGCGCTCCCACACACACGCGCTCCCACACACACGCGCTCCCACACACACGCGCTCCCACACACACGCTCACAATTTCACTCACTCACTCTAAAATACAGTTATGTGTAGGACATTTTATAGGATAGTTTTAAGAGTAGGTTATGTAGATTTTATATATATGCTTGTTTTGTGTTAAGGATTTGTCTAAGGAAGCAGCCTTCAATTCTGCATGCTGAATCCATAAACCAGTTCAGGATTTTGTAATCACCCGTAATTAATCTGCATCATTAACAGGTATTCAGATCATAGTCCTAAGGGTTATGGTACTGTTTTTAAACTCTCCTTTTACCTTGCAGGCACAAGTAATAAAAAAGTTGCTAATTGGCTACGTTAATATTATTATTTATTTAACAATTAAGTACAGCGGTGATCACAAAATCCGTAACTGGAAAATGAGCTTGAAGCCTGGAACTGAAGATCTGTGGGTCGTAGCACACTGTGATGATGGAGGATTTTAAGGGAGAAAACTCACTTGTCTGTTTTTCTTCTCTGCCTGTGCTACGGCAGAAGGACTGGAGAGCTGTTCCTTCATCTCCTACACACACACACACACACACACACACACACACACACACACACACGCACAATATGTGGGTATGGTATGGTGTGCCTAATGAATTAATACTGAGCAGTGTGTTCTCAGAACAGTCATCTCGGTTCTTCATGGCATGGGATTTGCCAGAGCTGGAAACATTAGTTTGGAATTTGGTCCATGGTGACATGACTATCGTGTAACTAGTGCAGATGAACCTCCCGTTCTACCACATTTCAACGTTGCTCTATCGGGTTCAGCTCTGGTGACTGGGGAGAGACCAAAATACATTGCCCTGTTTATGGGACCAGTTTACAATTACTTGTGCTATAAACATGACAGAAATAGCCATCACAAGATGGATAAATTGTCATAAAGGAAGGACCAAGAACAGAAACTATAACATTAAAATGATGCTCAATTAGAGTGGCTCGATGTGACCCAGGAAGCATTCCCATTAGATCCACCAAACAAGCTGACTCAAGGCAGGTTGGGTTCATAGATTCATGCTATTTATGCTACAAACTGACCCTTAACCCTTGACCAAACTAACGTTTTTCCAACGTTCAGCCGTCCTGTTTCGGTGAGTCTTTACCCTAAAATCTGACCAGAGTATAGCCTGACACGAGCTTCTGCTGTTGTCTTTTACAGTTACACTCAACCAGAGCAACGTACAATTTTCGATCATATTAAAGAGGTGGGGCAGTGTAGTATTAGGAGTCTGGCCCAAGGACTCATATTGATGTGTGGTGTATTTGCTCAGACAGAATTGAAGTCCAGTCTCCCATGGGACAGGCGCTGTTAGCCACTACAAAACACCAAAAAAACAAACGGAAAGCCCCAAACGAGAGCCCAATTACTTACCCTCACTGCTCTTCAGCGTCCTCTAGATACCAAAGCAGGCAGGGCCAAACATAACTGAAGCGATTTACATTTACATTTCATCAGGTTGGGATTTAGCTTTAAATGCTGAATTATAGCCTAAGTGGAACAAATTACATTTTCTTTATTATTTTATTTTGCACTTTGGTAACAAATGCGTTTCAGTTTTGTAGCTGACAGACCTACTGGCTTTTGTTTTTAGCCCTATATAAAAACATGATCTATACATGTTACTCCTTGATACACTACAGGCTGTACCAACTGGAGGGTTCTCGTTGCTTTATCCCTGCATCATACCGCACTGTGGTGCGACCCAAAGCGGTACACCCACAGTTCTCAGAAGCTGTTCTGGTTCTGTGCGAGGTTATCTGAGTTATAGTCGGCCTGTCAGCTCACACTGATCTGGCCATTCTCATCAAGGTGTTTCTGCCTGGAGAACTGCAGCTCACTGGAGTGTTTATGCCTTTGTAATTTCCCAGTTCTGTGTAAACTCTACAGACCGTTTTTGCACGAAACTCTCAGCTCATGTGCAGTTTCCAAACCAGTTTGTCTTGTACCAACAGCCATGCCTTGATCCAAGTCACTCAAATCAGTTTTCCCCTATTCTGATACACTGATGTATAACATTAGCAATATCTCTTGACCCATATTTGCATGATATAATGTACTGCCCTGCTGACCTGCCACCACAGGATTGGCTGATGAGATAATGACATGAATGAGCAGGTGTACAGGTGTTCCTAATAAAGTGGATGGTGAGTGAACATGTAGGAAAATCTGTAAGGCATACGAGCTGGATGCCCCAAATTCCAAACAGGAAAACCACAGACAGTGACAAACCCACAAACTAAGATCCTGTGGACCCCTGAGACAGACAAGCAAGAAATGGCATCCCAGACAAATGTGGCGATGATGAGTGCATGCGGATGGGTTATGCACGTACCTGAACAGCCGTGCGTGTCTGCTCCACAAACTCACGCCTCTCTTGCAGTTCATTCTCCCCGAGACGGAACTTTCCAGGGTTGGACTCCACGATGCCTCACATGGTTAAGGGTTATAAACACACACACATTCCTACATTTATCTACCTTATCTCGTTTTCTGCTATGAGGTAACCGCATCCTCTCTCTCGGACACACGTTCTTGCACATGTGCAGAGGGCTGCAAGCAATTTCCCTCTGAAGCAGCATGCACTAAAGTCAGAACACCCCCCCCCCCTCTTTCTGTGAGGATACTGATGGTTTCATGGAGGTCCTCCAGGTCCCAGTCAATGGCTCGCAGGCAGTTGCGGAGTTCATTAGTGCTCCACTCGAGCTCGTCGCGGCTCACCGGCGTCTCCTCGTGCAGCAGCTCTTCCCAGCGCCCAAACAGTCCGCGCGCCCGCGACAACGCCTTCTGCACTTCCCTGACAAAACGCGTGCGGGTTTCAGTGTGGGTGCGCGTTCATGCAGAGGAAAAAAACAAACAAACAAGCAAACACACAAGCAAACAAACAAGCAAACAAACAAGCAAACAAACAAGCAAACAAACAAGCAAACGGACGGTCAGGCAACGTAGTTTTTTGTTTTTTTTTACTGTAAAACTCCAATAACGTGGCAGGCAGCAGATATGCGCGATCAGATGATAGGCGTCTTACACCTTTGTCTAAAGTACCATAAAAGACGACGTCTTTGCAAAATGCAACTTAACGTCGAGAGGGAATCTGCGAGCTGAACTAGTGTAAAGTTAACTATCGGACAGCCTGACAGGAGTCGGACACGCCTGCTAGCAAACGCGGACCTGGCCTGAAACATCACTCCCCACTTCCTCACACTACCGAACTGTGCAGACCCAACACAGGTAAACGTTTCTATGTTTCCACAGTTAATCGAACAATAACTAGCCGTCCGCTTCGACGGGAAACCCAAAGGCCTATCCTAGCTAAGCTAACGCTAGCAGCGCTGCTATTAGCGCTCAAAAACCAGCCCTGCTGTACGTTACTGACGTCTTACTGTCAATTCATAACAAGACAGCAGCAAACCCTGGACTTCACTGATAACGAAAGTTCACAGGCAAAGTATTAAAATATATTGGGTTACCCTTTTACCACGAAAAACGGATCCTCCAGCGACATGTTGGCTCCTTTACCTCAGGAGCTTGTCTGAAGTCAGCACCAGCAATAAGGAGCATTCCTGTGTACGAACCTAACAATTTTTCAGAATAAAAGTTCGACTTTTATTCCAAGTCCTTCGAATCAAGACGAGGTCCTTGCATAAAGTAGAGGAAATGTGCAAGCCTCATTAGTACTGTGCTATTTTGTAAAGTTATTAAAATTACAGGATGCTTGCTGAATAGCTTCTGCATCAGTGTGAATTTTATTTTTTTTTAAATATTCACAGTATTATATGTTTCTACCAGATGTTCTGTTCATCAACTGAAACTCAGAGGCAGTAATAAACTGAGCAAGTATTTCAACCAGACACATTACCAGTGACCTCAAGCAGCCGTTTGTACTTCTTAGCAGGAAAAACACAGACACAATTTGTTTGTGTGTGTGTGTGTGTGTGTGTGTGTGTGTGTGTGTGTGTGTGTGTGTCTGTCTGTCTGTCTGTCTGTCTGTCTGTGTGTGCACGCATGCTTAATTAGCCATGGTAATTAAGACAAAATCATAAATTGTACCACATTAATTATTTGCACCTGTCTAAATAACATTTTTAGAATACAGAAAAAAATTAGTAATTATTGACATTTAATAATTAGTTTTACAGCTTGAGTAATGTAGGTGTGGATTGAGTAATGTAGGGGTGGACTGAGTAATGTAGGGGTGGATTGAGTTAGGTAGAGGTAGACTGAGTAAAGTAGAGGTGGACTGAGTAATGTAGGGGTGAATTGAGTAAGGTAGGGGTGGATTGAGTAATGTAGGGGTGAATTGAGTAAAGTAGAGGTGAACTGAGTAATGTAGGGGTGGCTTGAGTAAAGTAGAGGTGGACTGAGTAATGTAGGGGTGGATTGAGTAAGGTAGAGGTAGACTGAGCAATGTAGGGGTGGATTGAGTAATGTAGGGGTGGATTGAGTAAGGTAGGGGTGGACTGAGTAATGTAGGGATGGACTGAGTAAGGTAGGGGTGGATTGAGTAATGTAGGGGTGGATTGAGTAAAGTAGAGGTGGACTGAGTAATGTAGGGGTGGATTGAGTAAGGTAGGGGTGGATTGAGTAATGTAGGGGTGGACTGAGTAAGGTAGGGGTGGGTTGAGTAATGTAGGGGTGGACTGAGGAAAGGTAAGGGTGTGCAATATATATGCTGATCGCTATCAACATGTTGATCCTAGAGTCATGCGGGTAGATCATATCTCATTTTAAATTATATTCAAATATCCCATTACTTTTCAACATTCCTGCAGATTCTACAGACTCTGGTGGTAGGAAGGTCAACAAAAATGATTGACATGAAACATGGCCAGTCTCCTTCTGCCCTTAAATTTACTAGTTGTTACCATAGTTACTCCACAGCCTGCCACTCCTGGGACTTTACCTATCTAGCTTTATAACTAGAAAACGTGTATCTACTGGTAACCAATCAAATTAACACAACTTTGACATTTTTCTTTATGTAATTTTCAATGTGACTCTTACAATATTGTGGCTGGGAAGACCCATTGTGCTGCAAATGAACAGTCGCTCTACAAATGAAAAATGCATTACTGCGTTTGCTGCTATTTCCAGGCTGTAAAGAATGCTAATAAAACAAAATCCCATTTAACACAAATATAAATGTGACCATGCCAGGAAATAACTAATCAGCTACTTTTAGAGTGTTACTATTTTACAATCCCGTTCAACCTAATGAGATACTGTTTAATATATCTCAGTTTCTGTCTATATACCTGACATTTATGAGTGTTATAGATTTATATCATATTTTGTATGTATGTACAAACATCACACTTTAGATAACTAACTAGGTATTAAGACAGAAACGTAGTCTTGTTAAATTGGACTTGTTTATCAGTGTCCTTTATGGCTGTGTTCTGTACAGCCTAGCAACATGAATAGGCCAGTTGTTCATTCTGTATCAGCCTAACCAATATAAGGATATAACAAAGGTAATCACAAATATAATTCTTTGTCATCAGCTACTCAGTTTCCACTGGTGTCATAGGAATCCTTCCCCTCGGCATGTCCTTTGGAAACAATTCCGTTGTGTTGTGGCTGGATTTCGCTTTTCAGAAATGTAGTGCATGTGTTTTCATTTTGATAAATCTGCTTTGTGTAATTGCAGAGCTTTTTACATTTGCAGTGTAATGAGTGTTCACAGCCACCATACTTGCAGTATGAGTGCAAGTCCCTTACTCCATTCAACGTAAATCACCAAAATATGGTGTGATTTTTTTAGTTGTTTGCTCACTAATGCTGATATCAATACTGTCCGCTGATAAGCATTTTTAAGAGCAACCATAAACTTAAAAGGGAACGTTTAAACTTTAAAAAAAAAAAGAAAAAAAAGAATGAGACCAACTTTTTGTGTGTGTATCCCTAGTGTGTAAGGACATGGTAGTGTAAGAACATGAATGTCTGTAATGACGTGATAGTGAAAATACATTATAGTGAAAGGGTCATGAGCATATGAGTATGTAAAGGCCTGATAGTGAAAGGTCATGATTGTGTAAGCGTATGAGTGTGTAATGACATAAGTGTATAAGAGAATGAGTAAGGGCATGAGTGTGTAAGGACATGAATGTGTAAGGACATGAGTGTATAAGAGAATGAGTAAGGGCATGAGTGTGTAAGGACATGAGTGTGTAAGGGCATGAGTGTGTAAGGACATGATTGTGTAAGGACATGATTGTGTAAGGACATGAGTGTATAAGAGAATGAGTAAGGGCATGAGTGTGTAAGGACATGAGTGTATAAGAGAATGAGTAAGGGCATGAGTGTGTAAGGACATGAGTGTGTAAGGGCATGAGTGTGTAAGGACATGAGTGTGTAAGGACATGAGTGTATAAGAGAATGAGTAAGGGCATGAGTGTGTAAGGGCATGAGTGTGTAAGGACATGATTGTGTGGTTACATGTACAGTCCTGACATGGGGAGTCATGGCTCTCCTGTCTTCTCCTCTCATCTACTCCCAATCCCAGCTCACGCCTTCCGTCCCGTGTCTTGCCTTCCTGACATTCACGCTGTTTCTTGTTCACATACATGTGCACGCGCAGACACGTGTGCATGTCTGACACACAGTGGAGAGTAGAGAGCTGGGGTTTTTTTGTGCTGTGATTGGAAAAATAACTTTACTATCTGGTGCGTCATTGTGTTGATAAAGAGCAAACTATATGTACAGTGCTAATCATGCATGACACCCAGAATGTTCCTCTGGCTGGCTCTCTCTGTTTCTCTCTCTCTGCACTGTTTCTATGTAGATCTATAACCAGCTCTGCTGCCCAGTCTCAACCCTGATTAATAGCTACAGAACACAGAAAAAACATGCAGTGCAACAGTGCACAGTTACCCTGGCCGTGTAACTAAATCATGTACATCAAATGTCAAGCTGACATGCCGTGGCCTCATTCATTGCACTATACACTACTACGGTATCTATCTATCTATCTATCTATCTATCTATCTATATATATATATATATATATATATATATATATATATATATATATATATATATATATATATTTCCTTCTTACTAAAAAGACGTCTTTCTGCTTGAGCCTAGGTGAGTGACACCTGCCTCTGACCTAAATCACTTTGCTGCCTGGTAACGCGACCACAAGACAACCCCATATATGGAACCGCAGTGACGACATCACCACTGGCGGAACATGCGCACGTCATGGCTTTTCCACCGCGCGTGCCAGGTACCGGATGTGCCATATATGGACTCAAAACCTGACAACCAGGGGTGAGAGCGGTTAGAAAAAAAATGGAGAATGAATTGGATGTAAAATTAATTTCATGATTTCAAGACGATGCAGTAATGGAGCTGTGTTAGGAGAGTGAAAAGAGGTGGGCCTGACACTCTTGCCCTCACAAAGAACACGTGAATCTGTAATCTCAAAATGCCAAATGGGTGATTACAGTTTTAATGACACAGAAATAACTTGTAGGCCTAATTACATATTATACATTTCGGAATTAAGTTACCCGACCTTTTCCACATCTGCATTTCAGTTCGGGTTTCATGAAAACGAACGCCCATGAGTTTCAGAACGAACATCAACTATATCCTCATCTGGCTAAAGACTAGCGGGATTCGTAGATGTGTCGAGGGACGTGAGTGTGTAAGCAGTGGGACACAGGGTGTCAAATAGTGCCAAGGAGGTTGGCGAGACGAGGAAGGGGAGCGATTACAAACACAATGCAAGGAATGGAAACGGGTTACGTCAGCAGAGCCGGAATAAAACACCGCCCTGTGGCGAGAAAAGTTGCCGTAACGCGAAATAGCCGAGAAGTGGCGGCGCATAAGTCGAGAGCAGAGGAAACCAAAAGAAGCACAGAGGTGCCGATGATCGCAACAATCTGACGGTCTTGGGTGTACCGGAGGACTATGGATGTGAAAGCCGAAGCGAAAAGAATTATGGCGGTGTCGATAAGCAAGCTGTACACGTCCCGAACTCAGCGCGGTGGACTGCGGCTTCACCGGAGCCTTCTGCTTTCCATGGTGATCAAATCTGCCAGGGACATCTACCACGCCGCTCTGATGTCAAACACCGCGGAGAAGGTCGTTCCCTGCTCCCCGGAACCGGAGACCGAAGGACGCATGGGTACAAGCACGGACTTGACCACGCTCCCCGACTCCTCCGTGACGTTGAGCCCCGAGGCTGGCGCTGTCAAGGTCGCCGTGGAGTCTCGAGGGCGCGCAGAGACCACGGGGGAGAACAAGGAGAACATGGGGTGCCTTAAACCCGTGCGAGACTCAAGGAAGCGCCCGGGTAAAACGGTGGCGGAGCCGGACTTTCTGCCTTTAAAGAAGGCGAGGCTAGAGACGGAAGAAGAGACACTGAGAACGCCTCGCTGCTGGCGCCCCGTCGACGCGTTGGCATCCTTGCCGGCAAACCGTGCCGTCGCCGCTTACTGAGCGTAGAAAGGTTTAGGGCTGGTTTTGTGAAGCCACCGGCACGTTAAGGGAGTGTCTACGTGAAAAGACCTTCCGCTGAACGGTCGTTGATGCTCCCGGGTGAGCGGGAACACGGCGCGCCGGTACCTGTCCGACGGAGCTTGCCGCGACGCGCTCAGGAGAGGAAAGCCGCGGCGAAGGGTGTGGGGGTGGAGTGGGACGGGCCGAGAAGTTGTTGCTCAGTCTGCGCAACCCAGTCGTGTTTCCGGATGAATCAGATTGTTCTGACGGCGACTTTTGACTCTTCTGCTACGGACCACACACACACACACACACACACATACACTCGCGAACAGGACATTTTCTGGAGAAAGAAGACTCCAGTAAAGATGATCTTTAAAAAAGTAAAAGTAAAGAAGGTTTTGGGTTTTTTTGTTTGTTTGTTTTTTTGGACGGTGTGGGACATTATTTGTTTGGACTAACTTTGTCAGCAAGGTTCCACTTGTGTATCGAGGCGAAAGCACTGCAAATTATACTGTCACATTTTGAATTTACTTTTGACGAAATGTTTACTTTCATATTTCATCTCCATTCGATATAAACAGATAGGTGGATGTAAATAATTGATAGTTTGCATTGTGAGTTTTGTCTATACTGCCTTAAAATGCCAAGCTTTAAATGACATAAAATATTTGCCTTTTTGTTGCTAGACGAAACATTTCTAAATGTACTGATTTTATAAACCAAGAGGGAACACTCAAACAGCTTGCATTGTGTATTTTGTACCACTTTTATACAATTCATAAACAAGATGTTTGTGTTTGTCTACCTTTTGAAAGGGATGGATCATTCAGCATAAAAATGAATAAACATTTTCATGTCCAGACTCCAGTAATCTTTAATGTTCATTTTAAGAGTTCGACCCCTTTGCTCAGCGATGGTAGTGTGAGCGCCAGCTTCTCACCAGACTACAAGAGCTGCTGTTCATGCTGTGCAGTGCCGTAGACTCTTAAGGACCTGGCAGATCTGAGGGTTTGTCAGGTGTTGGGTGAAAGAGGCTGATACCCACACTGGCTCAGTTTCTCACCCTCCTGATTGTGGCTCAGAAAATAACTTCTATCTTAATCATCATAAAGATGATTAGAGAGACATGCCTGAACATGTTCCTTACCTTGTCTTCCCCCCTCTCTCTCTCTCTCCCTCTCTCTCTCTCTCTCTCCCTCTCTCCCTCTCTCTCTCTCTCTCTCCCTCTCTCTCTCTCTCTCTCTCTCCCTCTCTCTCTCCCTCTCCCTCTCTCTCTCTCTCTCTCTCTCTCTCTCTCTCACACACACACGCACAACCACTTTACTGTAACGTGTCAGTAAATGCGCGTGATATGGTGACTACCGCTGGCACGCGTCCAGCTGTTCTCATGTCTGAGTAGTATTATTCGTTATTATAATGTGTTTTAAGAAACAAAAATGTTGTTTTATTTCTTGGCAAAAAATTTAAGACTTTTGCCTGCCGCAGTTCAGGTGTGTCTATCTCAGGACCTAAAGATGTAAGTTGGCACATCACACTGGAGGAATAAATTCACACAGGAATGGAATTCACACTGGAGGAATAAATAATTGTGTTTCTCTCAATGGAGAACCGACCGCAAGCTGGGCAGGAAGTTGTCTAATTTAATCACTTCTCTCCCCACGTGTGTATCAGCACACATGAATAAGCCATGCATCACACTCTCGGTGCGTATCTGTGTGCGCCTGTCACAGGATGAGTATGACCCAGGAAGAGGACTTGTGGGAGATGAGAAGGTGACGGTAGAAGAACATGAGATCAGTCCTTCTGGGACCGCGGTCAGGGCTGTGGGCGGAGTTCTCTGACAGACAGTCCAGTCGGCAGCGAGGTGATAATTCTCCATCCACCCCTCCTCCCGTCCTCAGGGAGGAAGAAACACCAAGGCTGCGATCGCCGTGGACCATCTGTGGCTGTAACGGCAGGGGAAGTTTCAGGCCAGCATTCCAGATGTGTTAAAGCTAATTAAGTCGATACTATTAGTTAGTTCCAGACTAATAAACCTGATACCATTACCGTCATTGACCTAACACTATATCCACCACTAGTGAAGGGCTGTACAAAACGTGGTGTTTCGGATGACGGAAATGACTCTGGAATTTGAAGGTATTGATTTGTGTCAGCTTGCAGGCTGTAGGTATTAAAAATTGTACGCAGTCACTGCCTGACCCTGTTCTCTGAGTTATTGTGTCATTTTTGGTTACTACTGCAGGTCTAGGAGTGAGACAGTGCACTGCCGCTAACAGAAGCGGGAGCTTTTCTTCAGGGCTGAAACACTCCTTCCTCTCTGGGACGGCTGGACTGGATCAGGGAGCTGATTTGTTGTGACCTTCTCTGCTCCACGTTCTTCCTGTTCGCAGTCACGCAATGTTCACACAGGCAGAGTAAACAGGACGAG
>NC_137519.1:3955000-3957500 GCF_041902795.1 Electrophorus electricus
CAGTGTTGGTAATGGGCGATTAGGGCGTTATGGATAATGGATGTTTTTGACAGGGAGGATAATGGGAGAGACCGGAGCCATGTCAGTATTGGATGATATCTTGGGTCTTGGGGGCAGTATGGATATTGCATGGTATTGGAGCAGTGTGGGTAATGCGGTGTTGCTGAGCACAACACTGTTGACCCAGGAAACAAACAGTCCATGAGCTTGGTACAGCGCCATGGCAACGGTGTGACTAAATCCCTCTGGGACTGAATGGCATTGTAGTTATTTTTTGGCATGATTACTGCCTGAGTGGGCCATAGCTGTGCCTCTGGGTCTCTCGCTCATACACACATACAGGAAAAAACTACAACTCCCAGAATCCCCCCCCCCCATCCCCTGTTCCCATATATTAGCATGCACACGCCCACACACACGCACATACACACACATTGCAGTGCTGTTCTGTACAGAGGGAGGCCACATCACTGTGGCAGAGCTATGTTATAGGAGACTATAGTTTTGGCAGCACTGGTAATCAGACAGTAGAAGGACAGCCCTTATTTGTGTTGAACACAACAAATGAACTATGACAAAAACCAAAACGAACATTCAAACAAACAAACAAACAAACAAAAGAAAAGCATAAACAAGGTGGAAGTAGTGTGAATGTGCTGTCGGTGTGAATGCCTTTTTGACCTTAACCCACAGGCCCCAGCCACGACAACCCTAACGGCAGCATGAACGCATAACTGTAATCGCCTAAGAAGAACCTGAAGCAGTAACAGGCAGTACTGGAGCATTGGAAATCAAACCCCAAAACAAGCACAGCTAAATCTCCGTGCACCCACCCCAACGGGACAATTCATGGAATTTTAGAAACGTTAATCCCTCCATATTTGAATGCTAAAAACAAAGCCCGTGTGTCACCCACTGACTCGTGTCTAGAGGCAAAATGGGACCAGAGTTTCTGCTAACGTTTTTGTCTTCTTTTCTTTTTCCTGGTGGAAAGAGTCCAAGAGTCTATAACACGTAGAACGGAACACATGCAGAAGCTCGACACCAGCCGAATCCTTCCTGTAGAGACCTGAGAAAATCTCCTAAACTTCAGCTCAGAACACACAGGGGGAGCCAAATCAGATATCCACCATGGAAGGAAGTATTACTGAGAGAGAGAGAGAGCCAAGATGGACACCCTGACAGAGCTGTTTCCTTTTTCTTCATTGCTTTCAGAGAAACTGGGATCTCTCCCACTACGTTACTGTGCCTGTCTGCCTTTCTAAAACTCAGACAGGGTGGGCACAGGAATTTGGTAAGGCGTAGTGTGATTGAATCTGTCACAAGGAGGGACTAAGAGAGAGAGAGAAAGAGAGAGAGAGAGAGAGAGAGAGAGAGAGAGGGAGACAGGACTGGGGCTAGTGTGTGACACAGAAGGCACTGTGGCTCTGTAGGTTCATCTGCCTATCATCTTCATCATCATCATCAACCTCATCTCCAGCCATCGTCGTGACCCTTGAGCAGGGGGTTCCCCAGGGGTCCAGTGCAGGGCCTGGCTCCCTGTAGGCTAGTGTGTACGGGCCGGGGTTCTGTAAAGCTAGGCTGGATATAGCCACGTCGCTACGACCCACAGCAGGTGGGAGGAGACAGGAGGGGAGAGGCAGCGTGTGCGTGCACACGGCCGGCGGCGCGAGGCCGGACCGCACCGGTCCACGTCCTGGTCGGGACATGCAATAACACGCGCGCCACACACGCCAGTATATTCATGCTGTCTGCATAGATGCACGCTTGTAGTATCCAACCTTTTTTTTTTTTTTTTTTTTAAATGTACGGTTAAACGGAGTGAGGGTGTTTTAGAACTTCTGGATGCTTGCGTGATCACTGGTATTTTGAACGTGGTGGAAAAGCCACTATTTGTAATGACGGAGTAATTTATAAGAAGAGCGTGTCGTAAGCTAAAGGTGAAGCTAGTATGGATCAAGGTGTAGTGGTTTGAAGAGTGTGAGCTGTGATGGGGTGGGTGTCATATGTACTGCATGGGGGCTGATGACATGCAGAGGGAGGAGTGTGTGTGTGGGGGGGGGTAGCAGAAAAAGGCAGAGCCCCTCCCCCAAATAACTTTGTCTGCCTGTGTAGTATCCTGAGCAGCGGCTAGGGGGCAGCAGAGAGCCAGCTAGGTAGGTAGGGCAGAACAGCTGGCTCCCAGAACGTTCCAACTTTTGCAAGTAATCGGAGAGATTCAGCAGGGGCCAGATCCAAGCCCTCCAATCAGAAACAGCGTTAATGAATAAAGAGCCTTGCTGTCTCCCCATGAAGATCACACTCGGGTTGCAAATGCAACAGATGCCCTCAAATGCCCTCATCTTTAGGGAGCAAAAAATAATAATTTTCCCCATCGTGGAGCTTGACCAACACTGCACAGCAGTACAACACGTAAACAACAATATTCTCTCAAAATGGTCATCGGCACCTACGATACATTAGCTGGAAAACTATCATTTGGGGGGGGGGGGGGGGGGGG
>NC_137519.1:3965000-3980000 GCF_041902795.1 Electrophorus electricus
GTGACAGCTCACTGATAGCTTCATTTAATGTTTAACTATCAGAGCGCTGGCAGCAAGAGGCCTGGAGCTTGGTGGAGACACACATATCACCAATATAAAGGACATTTTTGGACACCAGGTCATCCTACAGCAAGTAGATAGACAGGCAGACAGAAACAAACAGGCAGACAGACAGACAGGCAGGCAGACAGACAGACAGATCGATAGATACAGAGCATGGACATTGAAAGGCACTTAGAGGTGTAAGAGCAAGACAGCTTCCTGGAACAGACAAAAAGAGGAGAGAGAGAGAGAGAGAGAGAGAGAGAGAGAGAGAGAGAGAGAGAGAGAGAAGGAGGGTACATACACTGAGGTTATTTCCTCGAGGCCTGTGTCTCCGTCGCTGTAGGGCACGCAGAGCAGAGCAAACACATGAAGTCACAGGGACCAAACACAGCACAGGAAGAGAGAGAGAGAAAGAGAGAGAGAGAGATTATTAAAGGACAGGGCTGGAAACCTAGTGAGGGGCGGGTAGACAAGAGGAGATTGGGCGGGAGGCCGAAAGAGGAAGTAGAGAAGGAAAAATGGATTCTGCCTCTGATTGAAGGGATAGGGAGAAAGATGGATTCTGCCTCTGATTAAAGGGATAGGGAGAAATATGGATTCTGCCTCTGATTGAAGGGATAGGGAGAAAGATGGATTCTGCCTCTGATTGAAGGGATAGGGAGAAAGATGGATTCTGCCTCTGATTAAAGGGATAGGGAGAAATATGGATTCTGCCTCTGATTGAAGGGATAGGGAGAAAGATGGATTCTGCCTCTGATTAAAGGGATAGGGAGAAAGATGGATTCTGCCTCTGATTAAAGGGATAGGGAGAAATATGGATTCTGCCTCTGATTAAAGGGATAGGGAGAAATATGGATTCTGCCTCTGATTAAAGGGATAGGGAGAAAGACAAAGAGAGAGAAAACACCTTGATAGAAAGGCAACGTACACAACAGCACAGCACACAGTTTCGATCGGAGAATGTTAGACACAGCAACAAGAACTGAGAGGCTATAATATAATACAGCTACACACACAAATACACACACACACACACACACACACACACACACACACACACACGCACACACACACACACACAAGCAGTACACCATAGACAACAGGAAGACTGGAGAGATGTCCGTAAAAGGAATGATAAATATTTTTCTAGTGGAATATGTAAAGAGAGAGAGATTGTGAAAGGCACGGTGACCGGTGACTGTGTGTTTGTGTGTGTGTGTGTGTGTGTGTGTGTGTGTGTGTGCACGTGTGTGTGTGATGTCTTGCAAATGCATTATTGCCTCCAGAGTCTTGATTTTAACAGATAATCCTTTCCCTTTAACAGCTAAACCTTTCAACACGACTCTCTGCTTGTGCTGACTGATTGCTGCTGTGTGGCCAGGCCACTCTTTAACTTCCTTCAACTGAGCAGCTCTTGAAGGTTTTAGTGCTGCAAAAGCCCTATAGCGTCTCCACATCCACCTCTGGCTCTACAACAGATTAGACATACCAAGGCTCGTGGGATGGCAGTGAGGTGGATGCTAGTGGGCGTGCGCGCGCGAACGTACAGGATGACAATAGATATCTGCCCTTTGACCTTTGAAAATGACATACTAACATATTAGCAAACGAAACATGTATCTGGAGTTATCAGGTATCTGACGGCTATGCATTGCCTTGAGGGCAGCTCGCCGTTAGCTAGATATATGGTTAGGAGAAGGAACCAGATAAAGGAAGACATAGAAAAGATGGTGGTGGTGTGTGGATGGATGGATAGATGGTTGGGTGGATGGATGGATGCATGGATGGATGTGCAAAGGGATAGAAGGATGCAGGGATAAGTGGAGGGCAGGAGACGAGGGCAATGGTCAGATGAAGGTGCTCACTTGGTTGTCTGCTGAGAGGCGGGGCATGGAAATGGTCCTCCCACGCCCTTCCATTGGCTGAAAAGTCTCACTGTCCGAGTAACCGCCCCCAACAGGACCCAAGTCTCTCATTTCTACTGTCTGCAAAACAGAAGGACAGCGTGTGGGCCAGCCTGCCTTGTGGAACTCCAGCTTCACACCAGCACACGGCACTCTCTTCATGTGACTGGGTTTGAAACCGGGAGCGGGGGGGTGTTGCGTTCCAAGGTCTCGAGCGCTCAGCTGACGGGACTTTGCCACAGCTCCGAGAGGGACACCTCGCTCGACGTCCCTGGGTGGGCGGCGGGGCGGCGCAGCGGCACGCACAGGGAGATATGAGATTGGGTCGGTGGAGTGGGACAATTCTGACAGTTGGAGAGGAAGCAGCCAGGCCATGGGGTGCGGGGGGCGGCAATTAGCGGCAGGACACACTGGCGACAGAGACCGAGGGTGGACAAGACCGGGACAAGGAGGGCCGTCGGCCATCAGCTGGAGACAGGAATGCCCGAACCAGACAGAGCGAGCACGGGGGACAGGGAAAAAAGGGATAGAAAGAGAGAAGAAGAGGGGAAAGGCACAGAAAGTGAGAGAGGAGGAGGCAGGGAGGGATGGAGCAATGGGAATGAGGAATACAGCTATAGCCAAATGTTCTCCAACACTGACAAGAAGTCTGCAACCAAACTGGCCAAAAAGGCTAAAGAGATGCTGGAATGAATGTAAATGGAAGTGAGGTGGATGTAACTCCTCGTGTACGTGTGCAGAACCTCTGCATCACTCTTTGTGACCGGCAGGACAACCTGCAGGTGCATGTTGGGTAAGGCAATTCAACCCCCTCCCCCCGAGAAGCAAACGTATGTTACCTGTGGGTTTTGGTGATCGTCTGAGTTCCAGTTCTCTGGAACAGACTTATGGAACATCTCCTGAGATTGAGGCGTCACCCATGACTGACCCTCCATCAGACCAGAGTCCACAGGCCTAAAGGAGAGAGCCCTGTCAGCGTGTGACCACTGACCACAGATCAGACACTGCACGCTATTACACACTCACACATTACACATTCACGGACCTGCGCTCATACACACACATACACACGTCGACGGAATGACACTCGCACTCAATCGGCACCGATCGCACGCTGCAGCCAACACACGTGAACAGACATGAGGTGATCCTTCTTATGGAGATTTAAAAGTGACAAGAAGGAGACAGCTAAGAGAAAAACTGACCAATCAGAAAAGCTTCACCTACAGTTCAAAGAGAAGACAGAGAAGAGTTACTAAAGAGCCAAACTGTGAAAAGAGAGGATGAGGAGGGCACGCTCTACTCACAGGCTGACGTCAGGATCCTGCCGCAGGTCGGCAAGGCCGTTGACCCCCTGACCCCCTTCCTGGTTCGGGGAGGGCTCCATTCGCTGAAACATTAATGGCGTTCGGTTCTGTGTGAGATACGACATGGCCGGCAGCCCGGGGTCACACACACACACTCATGGGACACGGGGTTACACACACAAGCCGCGGCGCACTGGAGGGGCTCCAGACAGCAGAGGTCAGTCAGAGGCATTGTGGGATTTGGGAGTCCCCGACCTGGGCATGGTCCTCTGTTGGGGAGACGTCCAGTCCGTCGCTAACCACTTACCATACCCGCCCAAGTCTCTCAGCGCCACAACAGCCAATAGACGCAGGTCGCTTCCACCGAGGGCCGGCGGGCGTCAGCCAGGTGATCGCCTGATTGGTCAGTTAACCAATTATTCATGTGACCAAGCTTCTGAGACTCAGAGACTATGGTAGCCCAAAGGTTACAGCAAGTACCTCAACATCCGACGAACAAACAAGCAACACATGGTCAGGGAGAAAATGTCATATTAGAAAAAAAAAGTGAAAAATCAACCTGTCTGTCAAGTAGCAGAAACCGAACAGGGACAAGAAACAGAAGTGTGGAAGAAATATCCCACAAGCACAACAGGAGAAGGACAGGAAGCATCTTATGGAAAGAAACCTTGAGAATAGGAAGAACTAAACGGAGAGAGAGTGTGAGAGAGAGAAAGATAGAGAGAGAGGGGAGGACACTAACAAATGCAAAGTTTGGGATTACTGGCATTGAGAGACAGACAGGAATATGCACAGATGTCCAGTGAGACAGACAGGTAAGTGATGTTGAGTGGGCTTGTGTGGAGCTGTGGGTGCAGAACATGGAGACATAGACAGGTAGAACGAACACACACACACACACACACACACACACACACACACACACACACACTACGGGAAAGTATCCATGCTGTATGAAGGTATGGACTGCAGTGTTTATTAAATCATATTTATTCATTTCTGCTGAGTTAGAACGTATAGCTCTATGTGACCTTCTCAGGGGTTATGGACGCTGCTCCAGCAGGATGATGAACATTCTCAGAGAAAGGGGGAAGGAGTGCCACTCACACTGACACTGGGCCATGGCATATCACTCCTCATAATAATCACACCGCATTTATACCCGCTTGACTCTTGCATCTGTTTTACAACAGGCTAATAAATAAAACGAAAGTAATTCCGCTTCATGGAGCCACAGACTAGCTCATTTTAGCCCAGCAAGATCAGACCAGATAAACTCAGATTAGCCCAGCCTAGATAAATAAAGGTTAGCCCAACCCAGATAAACTCATATTAGCCCAACCCAGATAAACTCAGATTAGCCCAACCCTGATAAACTCAGATTAGCCCAACCCAGATAAACTCAGATTAGCCCAACCCTGATAAACACAGATTAGTCCAACCCTGATAAACTCAGATTAGCCCAACCCTGATAAACACAAATTAGTCCAACCCAGACAAACCCAACCCACATAAACTCAGATTAGCCCAACCCTGATAAACTCAGATTAGCCCAACCCTGATAAACACAGATTAGTCCAACCCAGATAAACTCAGATTAGCCCAACCCTGATAAACACAGATTAGCCCGACCCACATAAACTCAGATTAGCCCAACACTGATAAACACAGATTAGCCCAACCCTGGTAAACTCAGATTAGCCCAGCCCTGATAAACTCAGATTACCCCAACCCAGATAAACTCAGATTAGCCAAACCCTGATAAACTCAGATTAGCCCAGCCCTGATAAACTCAGATTAGCCCAACCCAGATAAACTCATATTAGCCCAGCCCAACCTTTATTTTAGCCCAGCAAAGTTAACTGCATTTCCTTGTTGTAGGGCAGAGTAGGGCTGGTGGGAGGAGAGGGGCAGGTTTAATGCGGGGGTGGGGTGCGAGGATAGGGTGGGTGGAGCAAGGGCGGGGTTTCTGCGGACGAGGAGGTACCTGCTCATCCTGAAGCACCTGCAGCTTCTTGGCTTTGCTCTGCCGGTAGTACTCCATGATCATCATGGCGGCGTAGATCTTGCCAACCGTCAGGTCAGTGGCTGTTGAGAGAACGCAAAAGTTGTGCAATTAGAGCGGCTTGGAACGAGACAGGGAGGGGATGATGTCAGGCTGTGTGAGGAGCGTAGGGCAGATTCGGATGGACGGCACACACAGACAGCACTCAGGGCTGGACTAATACACACAGCCGGTCGTCTTTTCACAGGGCACGCCTTCCTTTAGCTGTCAGCACTGCTGCGTGTCACGTTACTGTGACGACACAGAATAACAGGTCACATCTGTTGCGCCGACGACGGTCATTCCGTAATCCGTCATTTTTGAGACGTTGCTCGTGGTTTTGAAACACAGGCAGCTTTAAAAATTCAATTACAGCTGTCTCGGGCAGGTTTGCAGCACACTCCAAACAGTACCCTCAATTGATATGAAATACGAATTTTATAAAGAAACAAAAATGAAAGTAAACCACTGTGTTTTTGTCTTCTTAAATGACCTCCGGCTTCATTTTAAAATTTGATACATCTTATTTGTGCAAGATTTGTTCTGTATTACATTCATAAACACAATTCAAACTAAGACCTAGAAGTGTTTAGTTAATTCAGGCAGGGACCTCTTCAGATCTATATACTAGTCTACAGCTTTGTACCTTCCACACACTGGAGTGAAAAGACTTCTATAGAGGTTTCATCTATAGTGAAGCACCCCCTGATAACAGGCATGAGGAGAGAAGAGGAGAGAAGGTGATTGGATGATGGGATGCAGAGCTGATGTTTATGGGATGGCAAAGCCACAGGGATGTCTCTTTCTGCAAGAGGAAGATTCCTCCTGACATTTTTAAATAAAGACCTCATTTTTTGGCCATCGAGAATGACTGACAGTGACAGAGCTGTTTGCTCCCCAGCAGAAGCAGCAACCACTGCTTCTACAGCAACAAAAAGCAATGGAAACTAATATTGGTCGAAGACTCACGAGTTCACTACAGAGCCTGGTCCAGAACAAACAATACAACAAAGATTTACTTTCATGAAACACGAATAAGGGCAGATTAGATTACAATGGACCAGGGAGGAAGGGACAGATTAGCTGAGGTTCAGATATGGTTTAGCTAGGGATTATGTAAAGGATTACAGGAAGCGATAGCATAGTTAGTCTGAGGTGCTGTGATGAAACACATTTTAACATATGATGCTGAGAGAGGAAGGTAGTAGTTGAGAGGAGATGGTTGAGGTGAGGCTGGGGGTGTGTTGCCTGATCAGAGGGCACTGAACATTGAGTGGGTTGGGCTGACAGGAGCTCCTCCGATGAGTTGGTGAGTTGATTGGTTAGTTCTGCACAAACCTCTCTCCATCTTACCCTTGTGTGGCGTGACTAGCAGGTCTAACTGCTTCTGGGACAGATATGGCCAGATAGCAATCATCTCCTTCCGTAGTTCTGCGTCCATCTGGTGTTTGTCTATACCTTCTGTGAACGTGATGCCGGGGTAACACACACACACACACACACACACACACACACACACACACACACACACACACACACACACACACACACACACACACACACACACGCACGCACGCACGCACGCACGCACGCACCCACCCAAAAGCATTAACAGTATACGTGTGTGGCTAAAATGGCCGAGCCAAGAGGAGATATTTTCCGTACAGATGTTCCATACCCTTGGCGATCTTGATGTCGAGTGCGGTGCGAATTAAGGCCATTAGGGTGGAGTTGAAATGCAGCGTGTTGTCTTCAGCGACAGGCAAGTCCATTCGTAACAGTCTCTGTGGAAAGCCAATCGGGAAAGTTGAAAGAATGTGGGCGTGTCTTAAGAGGGCGGGCTGTTTAAACCTCCAGTCGGAAGCTTTTCCAGGCAGCTAAGGAGGTGGAGGGAGCTCAGCGGGTGGTGGCCAAACGTGAGTGACGGGGCCCCGTACGCCTGTTCCAGTGGGTGCATTTGCCACACATGCTGACAGGGGGCGAACACTGCCAACATGGTCGGTGCAGCAAGTGCACCCACTCCCCTGCTGCTCACGAGTGAGCCCTCACTTAGACATGGCGACGGAGCCGATTTCCGACCCTCGCTTGCCTCTTTCGATCACTCGAAAGGACGTCCAGAACGTTTACTACATCATGGACGCCTCTGTGAAATCACTGACTCAGCAGTTCTCGTTTACATAACTTATTTTTCGCCAGGTCATGCAGCTTAGAGCCTGACGAGAGGTTAGAGCTCCCCCTACCTGTTGGAGGTGTTATTTAAACTTTCAACAGTTAAATCACTGAATGAAATGGTCGAAGAACAACTCCACTAACTGGCTGTTGTTTTTCAGCCCACTGTTTTCATTCATAATTACCCTTAAAAATGAATGTTAGCCATTAATTCACAAAGCACATGACATGGCGTTAGTGAGGGAGCAGGCGTGTGTGCGCGCGTGCGTGCGTGCGTGCGTGTGGGTTCTTTGTTGCTCATGACCACTCTAGCACGAGCTGCAGCTCCAACAGTTACCATGCAACAGCTCATGCAGTAACCCCCGAGTCCACGAGCCCCACCTTTAGAGCCCCACAAGGACACGTGCACCATGCGAAGCATGCTCTCCTACCCACGCTCCCCTCAACAGCACGAGCAGCTATGCACAGAGAGCACTGTTTCTCATTTCTTCTTCAGTCCTATTTATCTGTTTTCTCTTTCTTAGATCACTTTTTTTTTGAGGGGGGAGAGTGGGGGTTGGTTGTATTTTCTCTGGTTGGGCATGTGTCTTATTTGACAGAGTTTTAGTTTTAGTTTTCTGACTTTTTTAGTCTGATCTCTAGATGCAGTCTAATATCAGTTCTAACTCATTTTCTCTATAGAGTGAGGAGGAGTCGGGACGAGGGCCGGCTGGGTTAGATACCCTCAGGGTTAGATACCGGCTGGGTTAGATACCCTCAGGGTTAGACACTGGCTGGGTTAGGCACCGGTTGGGTTAAGCACTGGCTGGGTTAGAGACCGGCTGGGTTAGAGACCGGCTGGGTTAGAGACCGGCTGGGTGTATGACTGGAGTTTGGAGGTTAGTTCACTCCAGACTGGAAAGCCATGAGATGTTTCCACAGATAAAATCAACTTAAAAGAGGCCGGGGTTTATGCGGGGTGATGGATAAAAAGCAATGGTTCAGAGGGGGAGGAGGCGGCTCATTGGCTTAGAGGATATAACAGAAAGAGAGAGAACAGGAGAGAGAGGGAGAGCATGAGAGAGAGAGTGAGAGAGAGAGAGGTAGCAAAAAAAGGAGACTGATGTTGGAAAGCTGAACTGGGCCAACAAAACCATGACTCTGAGTGAATCTGCCATATTACAGGCATCTCACTAAGTGGTGTAAATACATAATGCTTTGTTAAAGTTTATTAAAGTGCATGAACCGTGACCTCAGCTGATGTCCCCATGACGTAAGGTCATGTAAGCATTTTGGTAAGGTCTGCGCTGCACAGACCTGTAGGGTAGTCTGACCTTAATTAAGGGACAGGAGTGTCTTCTCTAGAATGAAACCCCTGATATTAACTGAGAGATAAATAAATTGAGAAAGAGAGATAGAAATTGCAGAGGCTTTAAACAACTCAAGCAGAGTAGAGGTAAAGAGACAGGTCTACACAGACAGGACAGGTAGTGAGACAGGTCTACACAGACAGGACAGGTAGAGGGGAATCTACACAGACAAGACAGGTAGAAAGGGGGTATAGAGAGCACACACCGATAGGACAGGTAGAGAGGGGGTCTACACAGACAGGACAGGTAGAGAGGGGGTCTACACAGACAGGACAGGTAGAGAGGAGGTCTACACAGACAAGACAGGTAGAAAGGTGGTCTATACAGAGGAAGGGAGGGCGGTCTATACAGACAAGACAGGTAGAAATGGGGTACAGAAAGCAAGGTTTACACAGACAGGGCAGGTATAGAGAGGGAGGTCTACACAGACAGGACAGGTATAGAGAGGGAGGTCTACACAGACAGAAGCAGTAGAGAGGGGCAGGTCTACATAGAGGTAGGGGAGGAGCATGTTGAAGGTGTGGTCATGTGAGTGAAAATGAAAAATGCAGGTGTTGAAAGGAGTGAGACAGTGAGAGGATAGGAAACAGAGGGAGGATAGAAAAGAGAGGGAGAGGGAGAGAGAGAGAGAGAGAGAGAGGGAGAGAGAGAGAGAGAGAGAGAGAGAGAGAGGGTAACGGAAGTGGGTCACAACTGCATTGACAGAACAGAACGGATGACAAGCGAAAAACGGTACCCACTTCAGTGGGGAAGGATGAATAAGAACATGGCTCACAAACTTCAGCTTACTAAACGATTTCATCTCCAAGTACTGACAGTCTGCGCGTCTGCAAGCTGCAGGCTGACGGATTCAGTTTGGGGAATTGGACTATTTCAGTGTGTCAAAAGATCTGTGTATCCATCCACTGAAGGCAAAGATATAGAGCAGAGAACACACAACATTCTTCCCAGTCCCTCAGTCCCCACACACACACACACACACACACACACACACACAGGCACACACACACACACACACACGCACACACACACACACGCACACACACACGCACACACACACGCACACACACACCCACACACACACACCCGCACACACACACACGCACACACACACCCGCACACACACACACACGCACACACAAGCGGAGAACCCAGCCTATCAGTTTATCAGTTCTTTATGACCGTTATTGTTGGTCAGACTTAACATCACTGAGCAGTTTCACGGTTACTGGATCAGAGTCCAGGCCTCGTGGTACGCTACTGAAGTGCCTGTGGGGCAGTAGGACTGGCAAGCTTGTATCTGTTCTCTCTCTCCAGTGGATGTTTGTGTGTACGCATGTGGGGGCTGGCTAGCACTGTCACGGTGGGAACCACAAAGTACAGGAGCTCACCAACACCAACACTAACAGAGAAACGGACAGCTGCGATTGGCCGCGGCGTTGGCGCGCCGACGGTCCAGCTGCCTCTAACCTTGTACGCCACGCGTGCCGGGCAGCGCTTCCCCAGGCCGAGGGGCGGAGACATGAGCCGCAGCATCGCATACATATCACAGAACCTGATCCTGCCGCTGCAGATCCCGCCCCCCCGCCCCGCCCCCAAAACAACAAACAAAACAAACAACACGGGATGGGGCGGACCGGAGAATGGGTGGGGGGGGATGGGGGTGGGGGTAGGGGGATGGGGGGTGGGGGGGGAGAGAAAACAAAAACAAAAAAACAACAACAGGGCAGTGGGGGGAGGGGAGTCCAAATTGAAAAAAAAGACAAGAAAGAAGAGGCAGAAGTTATTGGATTGGTCGAGGGGGAGGAGCACAGAGAGACTAAACCCTCCCGATTGGCTGGGTCTGTGGGCGCACAAGTAGAGGTCAACAGGGGCGGGGGGCTGGGATTGTAGTCCTAGAAAAGCGAAATAAACATAAAAAAGAACCAAAAACCTGTTCTAGGAGATCGTGAGCGGTCGCATAAAACAGCAGCAGGCGCTGGTACAGGCGGAGGACACACTGCTGCTCTCTTTATGGGCGATGGTAGTCACGTCAATGCAGTTTTAGGCCCCCCTCCCCACAATCCCCCTCATAACCCGGAACTAGAACAATGCACACTGCTACTTCCAGGAAGCCAAGACATCGTCCCACAGCAAGCACAAACACACGACAAGATGGCTGCTATTGTTGATCAGGGTTTGTTGTTGTTGTTGGGTTTTTTTGGTTTGTTTGGTTTTTTTTTTTGCAGCTTGGTTTGGAATGACGGATCGTTTGGCTGTGTGCGTCGGAGCGTCGAGCGTTCCATGGCAGTGCGCTTCATGCTTGACAGGGTCTGCATTGTCCCACACATTCTCATTTGTCATATCAGAATGCATAATAGAGATGGTGAGGAAAATAAACAAATGGAGGGGGAAAAAAGAGAGAAAGAAAGAAAACTGTGGAGGAGAATCCAAATAAATAGAAAAGGAAGAGAAGCGGCATTCATTCCAGTCTCCACTGCGAGCAGGTGCTGAACTTTTGGTTTAGAGGGTCCAAACCTTGCAGGCCACCCTATGGGGGCATTTCTTGCCTAAGCCCAGGGGGGGGTCGATTACTCGCAATAAACTGTACAGATCCTTATAATGAATGCGCCCACTGCAAGAAAAACACAGGGAGGTTAGAGGGGGTGCACACACAGAAAAAGAGAGAGAAAGAGAGAGAGAGAGAGAGAGAAAATGAAATAAAGAGAACAGGTATAGAACAGAACACGCATCTGTTGTGAAATCCTTCCCCACGCGGAGTGATGCGCCGACATTTGAAGCTGCAGAATGTTCTGGATGGTTGGAGCCCTTCGCCACTGCCCCTACACCCCATGCTTTACCCCGGTGAGGGCGTCAGAACTGCTGCAGACTCACATAGGGTCAAGTCAAAGGTCACATGATACCAAAATCTGGAGGGTTTTTTAGTACTAATTATGGCTATTATGAAGATATGAATGCCGGACACTGTCCTGAGGGTCCTAAAGGCTGGGTGGGACTGTGGGTGGGGCTGTGGGTGGAGCTGTGGGTCCTGACTGTCCTAAAGGCTGGGTGGGGCTGTGGGTGGGGCTGTGGGTGGAGCTGTGGGTCCTGAGTGTCCTAAAGGCTGGGTGGAGCTGTGGGTGGAGCTATAGGTGGGGCTGTGGTTCCTGAGTGTCCTAAAGGCTGGGTGTAGCTGTGGGTGGAGCTGAGGGTGTAACTGTGGGTGGAGCTATAGGTGGAGCTGTGGGTCCTGAGTGTCCTAAAGGCTGGGTGTAGCTGTGTGTGGAGCTATAGGTGGAGCTGTGGTTCCTGAGTGTTCTAAAGGCTGGGTGTAGCTGTGGGTGGAACTGAGGGTGTAGCTGTGGGTGGAGCTGTGTGTGGGTCTCTAGTTTCCCACCAGAAAAATCTGCTTAATCAGTAAGGTGGGAGTTTGCTGAAAACTGTTCCAGGTCTCCTGATGATCTGGACTCTCTCTCTCTGAGTTTTGGTGAAGTTCGTGATGAGGGTGTGTTATTGCTGGGATGCTGCCTATGTTGTCTGTACTTCTTTTTGCGTCTGTACTTCCTGTTGTGTCTGCATTACCTGTTGTGTCTGTACTGCCTGTTGTGTCTGTACTTCCTGTTGTGCCTGTACTACCTGTTGTGCCTGTACTTCCTATTGTGTCTGTACTACCTATTGTGTCTGTACTTCCTGTTGTTTCTATACTTCCTGTTGTGTCTGCATTACCTGTTTTGTGTGTGTACTACCTGTTGTGTGTGTGTACTACCTGTTGTGTCTGTACTTCCTGTTGTGTCTGCATTACCTGTTGTGTCTGCATTACCTGTTGTGTGTACTACCTATTGTGTCTGTACTACCCATTGTTTCTGTACTTCCTGTTGTGTCTGCATTACCTGTTGTGTCTGTACTACCTGTTGTGTCTGTACTTCCTGTTGTGTCTGTACTACCCATCGTGTCTGTACTTCCTGTTGTGTCTGTATTGCCTGCTACATCTATACTTTATAATTCAGCATTCATATTGAGTTCCTCTACATAATGGTTAGAGAAATAGAATGCAGACATCATATTTAAACAATGAGCTTTACCTCTAACTATGTGCAGCAGGACTTCTTAGTCAAAACTTAATCCCTCTGAGGTCTGTGGACAAGCCAGTGCTTACATGAGTATTTTTGTCATCATGTCCAAGCTGCTATGGGGTCTCTGGGAAACAAACTCTTTGAGCCAGCATCTGACATTTTAAGGTTGACTGTTCGTAGCTGTCTAGTTGGTGGTTCTGTAGCTTCTCTGTCTGGTGCTGACCACTAGACTCCTGTTGGGAGATGAGAGGTCTGGAGGTGGGTCCAAACACTCCTTAACGACCACACCACTCCCTCAGCAACCGGGTTCAGTTTTGGAACAGGTGTAGCTGTCTGTCGGACCACCTGCAGAGCTGCGCAGAGGGGTGACCCCTCTCACTCAGACAAGGCCAATGACTTAATTGAAACTGCATACAGTGACATGACGAGGCGATTTAACCTCGGCAAAATACGGGAGGCGTATTTTGTGGAGGTATGTATGCAGTGAAAGCAAGACAGGACGGAAGGCGGAGCCTGCGGAACCACGCCTGCATGAGCCAACCAATGGGGGAATTAAGTCATTGTAAGGTCTGCTGTTGCCATGCACAGAGACTCCCCGAAGCCTTTTCACGTTCAGCTCTGTCAAAGGTCCGCCCCTCCGCCCCTCCGCCCCTCCGCCCCTCCGCCTCTCCGCCCCATGCTCTGAGCCTGATCTCCGTTCTTCATTTCACCTTCCACACGCCCTGCTACATCTTCTGGAGGACTTTCTTTCTGCGTGTGGCATCCAGTATTTTTCCATTCGCTGGTAAGGCAGTGATTTTGGACTAAGGGTTTTGTATCAGCTCTGCCTCTCTGGTTTTCTCTCTTTTTCTCTATTTCGGCTTCCTCTGAAGCGTTCGCTCTGCTTGGTTGGGGTTGGGAGGTGGGTGGGTGGGGTTGGACTGACAGAGAGAGTGTACGAGTTCCAGGAACCTGCAGACCGGAAGGAGGCCGGGAGGAGGCCAAATGGGGACACTACAGGAAGGTGTCGGGGTGCAAGTCTTGTCTGAGACATCACTCTGGACAGTCAGTGCGGGGACGCAGAACTCCGGATGGGCAGAGACAGACACTCAGAGGGTGACCCGAGTTGTCCATAGCACCAGAGCCAAACCATAGCAGTACGCCCATTCCCAGTGGATACATTGTTTATAGCTGTCTGTATTAGCCACAGTGTTTATGGCTGTTAGCCACAGTGTTTATGGCTGTCTGTGTTAGCCACAGTGTTTATGGCTGTCTGTGTTAGCCACAGTGTTTATGGCTGTCTGTGTTAGCCACAGTGCTTGTGGCTGTCTGTGTTAGCCACAGTGTTTATGGCTATGTTAGCCACAGTGTTTATGGCTGTCTGTGTTAGCCACAGTGTTTATGGCTGTGTTAGCCACAGTGTTTATGGTTGTCTGTGTTAGCCACAGTGTTTATGGCTGTCTGTGTTAGCCACAGTGTTTATGGCTGTGTTAGCCACAGTGTTTATGGCTGTCTGTGTTAGCAACAGTGTTTATGGCTGTGTTAGTGCTTATGTGCTTATTCTTATTATGCTATTGCGCCAACTAATCTAACTGAAAGTTTTAGTTAAGCTACATATTTAATAATAATGGTATAAAAAGTGTGTGTGTGCCTTGTAAATGTAATTTGTGATTGTGTGATTATGTCGGAGAGAATGTGTGTGTGTGTGTGTGTGTGTGTGTGTGTGTGTGTGTGTGTGTGTGTGTGTGTGTGTATGTGTGTGTGTTTTTGCTCACCAGGCAGCAGGGTCATACTCTGCCCATATCCTCACATACTCATCCAGGTGATGAGGACCCAGAATGGAAGAGTCCCGCGTCAGGTACTCAAAGTTATCCATGATCACAGCCACAAATAGGTTCAGCATCTACACACACACACACACACACACACACACACACACACACACACACACACACACGTTGGGTTAAGTACTAAACTAAGGCAGAAGAACTGGGGGACTGGACACATGTCAGGAGGACAAAAGAGAAGGTCAGAAGGTCAAAGTCACCAGGAAGGAGCAGAGGAAGATGAAGGACACAAAGTAGATGTAGGCGAAGTTACTGCCACACTCGTCGTTCTCGTTCCCCGAGGCGGGGTCACAGGCCATCCCGC
>NC_137519.1:3985000-3990000 GCF_041902795.1 Electrophorus electricus
GGAAAAGTATGTGAGAAACACAGTGAGAGAGAGGGAGAGAGACCTAAAAACATCTAGTGGGAGAAAGGCGTAAATCAACTCAAATATACAAATAAAACCAAAACAGGCCTAAAATTACAAATAAAAACACTAACAAAACTAAAATATTGGAATAATCATAACAGAAATCTACAGCAAAACTATAACAGTTATCATCCAATCACATCTTTAGAGCATAATCTACAAAATGCACTGATCTGTAGGTCCAAGCAAACATCAGGGAATGAGAGCAGAGCAGGTCAGTATGCCGCCACGGTTACAGCCCACGCATCCAACAGGAGCTGCTAACAGCAGGAGCGCCAAGGGGTGCTTGGCGTGCGTATCGCACTGAGCCAAGCCATGTTGAGCTCCGTTATGACTCAGCACTTGTCATGCCAGCATAAGAGCCTGATGGCCACTTTATTAGCGAGGCCCGCCCCTTCACGATTGGATCATCCCTGAATGGAAAGTGTACACGTGACCCCAGAGTGCAGCATAAAAGCGGTTGAGCGAGTTTTCGGTAGATTCGTTTCAGTGTGAATCCACGTTTGGATGGGAGCGGTTTCCAACGAGGCGTAGTCGTCGAGCTGGGGGCGTCCAGCAGAAGGGGTCCTCGACCACTCGTCGATGAAAGTGGTCGGAGGACGTCAGGAATCGTTCTGACGTGCAGGTGGTGCACAGGCAAGCAGACCGCGGCTGAAAGAAACGCTGGAGCTCCAACCGATGTGTTGGAATGCCCAACTCATCCGTCCTTAGTATGGATGGGCTATAACGGTAGACGACCCGTTCGCGTGCCACTTCTGTCTAAGGGAAACAGAAAGGCAGGACTCCAGTGGATAAAAGTGCGCAAAACCTGGATCAGTGAGCAGTGGAGAAACATCTCCTGGTCAGACGAATCCAGATTTCAGCTGCACCGATGCTGATGGAAGGGTCGAAATTTGGCACAAGCAGCATGGATCGATGAGCCATTCTGTCAGGGGTCAAAGGCTCATGTGGCGGTGAAGGAATGGTGCCACCCTGGGTCCTCTGTGCATGGAAGTTAGGATGGCAGGGTTTACCAAGTTCATCCCTTCAACAGTACAAGGGTGGTGTAGCCATGGATTGGCTCCGTGAACATGGGAATGAGTTTTCCTAGCTTCCTTGGCTTCCACAATCCTCAGCTCTTAATCCTATCGTGCATCTCTGGGACCAGGTAGAATGTTGAGAACAAGTCAGTGCCTACATCCAATCTGCAGCAGCCGCGAGAAGCTACCCCGTCCGCATGAGCCGAGATTCTCGCTGAGCGATTCCAACGCCTAAGTTCTGAAGGCCAAAAGAGTTCCGACGTGCTACAGGATGGGTGTCTTTAATAAAGTGGCCATTCCGTGTATATCGCTTCTCTCTAGAGGCAGGTGGCGGTACTGCAGCTGCACAGCACAAGCGGGTCAGAGGTGGGAGGGGGTGAAAACGAGAAAGGGAGAGTCATCATGCAACTTTTGCTAAAGTGCATGGCATGCAGGCAATGACATGAATCCTGTGTGTGTGTGTGCCACAATCCGTGATATTCGTGCATCCTGATCGGCAGCCTTCGGAGAAGCACATTCCAGAAGCACATGCTTTGGGAACAGGAAGCAGTGGGAACAGGCAAGGGGAAAGGGAGTCTGGGTAATGCAGTCAAAGTCAGAGAGAAAACTACAAACCAACCAGATTCTACATGTAGGTTTCGGAGATGAATGTGCATGGATGGGTGTGACATCATGGAGGGTGGGAGAGTAGCGAGAGATGTTCATAGTGCATTTTTCATTGGTTTGTTTCGGATTGGATGGGTTTATCAGAGTAGGGACGCCAACAAAGCAGATTAAAGAAAGCATGTAAAAAGAACAGGAACAAACAAAGTCGTTATGGATACAGTCGGCAGGCTGCTTAATCACACACAGACGCTGGCCACTACAACAACTACAACTGCTGAATTCTGCTGGAGATATGTTAGATATTTCATAATGTCTGTAATGTGTATGAAGGGAGTGCTGCTTTGTTACGAATCTCAGAACCACTGGGACAGCCCGCTCAGTACTGTCTCAAATACAGCTCTATAAAGTCAAACTAATCACACACACACACACACACACACACACACACACACACTACAAATAACACACCACAAATAAATATGAAATACTGTCACATGCACATGTAGAGAATCATGTTGCACGTAAAACACAAAAAACACGAGCGAAACATGGAAAACATGTTTAAACTCTGCTCGCACTGTACGCCCACCATAGCAGGGCTATTTCTCGCACTGTACCTCCACCATAGCAGGGCTATTTCTCGCACTGTACCTCCACCATAGCAGGGCTATTTCTCGCACTGTACGTCCACCATAGCAGGGCTATTTCTCGCACTGTACGTCCACCATAGCAGGGCTATTTCTCGCACTGTACGTCCACCATAGCAGGGCTATTTCTCGCACAGTACGTCCACCATAGCAGGGCTATTTCTCGCACTGTACGTCCACCATAGCAGGGCTATTTCTCCCACTGTACCTCCACCATAGAGGGGCTATTTCTCGCACTGTACGTCCACCATAGCAGGGCTATTTCTCCCACTGTACCTCCACCATAGAGGGGCTATTTCTCGCACTGTACGTCCACCATAGCAGGGCTATTTCTCCCACTGTACCTCCACCATAGAGGGGCTATTTCTCGCACTGTACGTCCACCATAGCAGGGCTATTTCTCCCACTGTACCTCCACCATAGAGGGGCTATTTCTCGCACTGTACGTCCACCATAGCAGGGCTATTTCTCCCACTGTACCTCCACCATAGAGGGGCTATTTCTCGCACTGTACGTCCACCATAGCAGGGCTATTTCTCGCACTGTACGTCCACCATAGCAGGGCTATTTCTCGCACTGTACCTCCACCATAGCAGGGCTATTGCTCGCACTGTACCTCCACCATAGCAGGGCTATTTCTCGCACTGTACCTCCACCATAGCAGGGCTATTTCTCGCACTGTACCTCCACCATAGCAGGGCTATTTCTCGCACTGTACGTCCACCATAGCAGGGCTATTTCTCGCACTGTACCTCCACCATAGCAGGGCTATTGCTCGCACTGTACCTCCACCATAGCAGGGCTATTTCTCGCACTGTACCTCCACCATAGCAGGGCTATTTCTCCCACTGTACCTCCACCATAGAGGGGCTATTTCTCGCACTGTACGTCCACCATAGCAGGGCTATTTCTCCCACTGTACCTCCACCATAGAGGGGCTATTTCTCGCACTGTACGTCCACCATAGCAGGGCTATTTCTCCCACTGTACCTCCACCATAGAAGGGCTGTTTCTAGAAACCATTATATTTGCCATCTTGATTATAGTATTCATCTTTTAAAAGAAATTGCAAGGGCAGTTTTGAGGCAGTAAATCAGTCAGATTCTGATTCAAACAATTGCTCTGATCAATTGATTGGAGAAAGAATGACCCAGTCAGCAAGAAATTATGGTGTGTGTATGTGTGTGTGTGTGTGTGTGTACAGTAAGGTCCTGTCTCTCAGCGATGCCAGACTGGGCGGGGTCAAAGCCTAGGCCCCGCCCCCTAGGACCTGCCATGGTTTGACAAGGTCATACCATTTCACAAAGGAATCCATTCTCTTTACACTTATATAACAATATAGTCCTTATAATAATGATATAGTCATATAATGAACACAATAACACAAACCTCTCAGTTCAGCTCGATCTAAAGTAGAGTGGAATACTCACCCCAAACTCGGTTACTAAAATATCCATGATGCTTCCGAGAATGGAGACGAAATCAAAAATATTCCAGGCATCTCGGAAATAATTCTACAGAGGGATCAAAGGAGGCAGGCGCATTAACCAATCATGGTGCACTAACTAGGTCATGAAGGCAGTTCCCTAGCCAATCACATGGCTGTCGTCATGGAGACCCAAAGAGGTCAGCATGGCAAAGCATGTTTAACCAAACTCCTGGTTCTAACTATGCAGCGCAGTTTCTGAATGAATAAACAGTGATGTTTTAGCTACTTTCTATGTCCTCCTCGAATGAAGTGTGCGCGTGTGTGTGTATACAATACACATGTGTTCTTATGTACCCATGATTATGTGCATATTTCTGTGTATGAACTGCGCGCGTGTGTGTGTATACAATACACACGTGTTCTAATGTACCCATGATTATGTGCATATCTCTGTGTATGAACTGCACGCGTGTGTGTGTATACAATACACACGTGTTCTTATGTACCCATGATTATGTGCATATCTCTGTGTATGAACTGCGCGCGTGTGTGTGTATACAATGCACGTGTTCTTATGTACCCATGATTATGTGCATATCTCTATGTATGAACTGCACGCGTGTGTGTGTGTGTGTGTGGCAGTAAGACTCACTCGGACTCCGAAGGCGATCATTTTCAGAATGCACTCCATGAAGAAGAGAATGGTGAACACGATATTTAGGTTCTTCAGTACTTTATCATACATTTCTGGAGCGTCATGATACTGAACACACACACACACACACACACACAGAAACAGCATCAGCACACTGTAGACAGAAAAGCTATAGTAGCTCACACATTAAGTCTAGTTCTTAAGCAAGTAAATAAACTCTAGTCAATAGGGCTTAACACTCATCTCACTATAAACTCATCTCTGGTCTGCATCCATGAAATCTCTCTCCCTCTCACTTTCTCTTTCACTCTCTGTCTCACTCTCATCATAGAACACACAATTACCAGTCAGGTAAAAAAAAAAAAAACCCAAGAAGCCAAAAACACATGGACAATGTAAAGTGGGGGGTTAAGCCCTCTCCCACTGACCCTGGCAAGGTGTGTCAAGTCTGCTGGTCCGAGATCTCAGCAGCGACTGCAGTGTTTAAGCAGGAAGAAGAGGAGAGTGGTACCTTCATCATGAGGACGATGGTGTTGAGCGTGATGAGAGACATAATGCTGTACTCGAACGGTGTCGACACC
>NC_137519.1:3992500-4005000 GCF_041902795.1 Electrophorus electricus
ACACTACCTCTTACTCTTGGTTCCCAACTCTGTGTAACTGTGTACGTGTGATTGAGAGGACTGGATACATGTAACTAAACAACTACAATGAGAGAGAACAGTGAGTCTATAGGCTGACTGCTGGGTGTGTGGCGGTGTGTCATATTTTAGGTCCTTTTACATACATTAAGGTATGTAGTCCCATCTGTATGTAGTATGCAAGTATGTCATCCCACTTGTTTATCATAGAGGTAAGTAATCTTACATACAGGAATTATAGAGGGGAATAGCCTCCCACACTGGGAGTAGAGAGGTGAGTAATATCCTGCTGGGAGTGTTTAAGGGAATGTTCTCACTCGGAGAGTGTACAGAAGAAATAAACTCACCTTCACCTGAGGTATGTATACAGGGGAATAATCCCACCTGTAGGTCACATAGAGGTGAGTAATAGCAACTATGGGCACATATGCAGATGAGTGATCTAACCTGTGGGTATACAGAGGTGAGTGTTCTCACCAGCAGGGCAAACAGAGGTGAGTAGTGTCACCTGCAGGACATGTAGAGGGAGGTAACCTCTCACCTCAGAGATGAGTCATTGTATATCCCGTCACCTATGGGATATACAGGGGTGCACCGTCTCACCTGCAGTCGTGCTCAAACTCTTTGGACTCATCGGTGCAGTAGAAGAAGCGTCCCTTGAAGAGCTGAACAGCTATGACGGCGAAGATGAACATGAACAGCATGTAGACGATGAGGATGTTCAGCACGTTCTTCAGAGAGTTCACCACGCAGTCGAACACCGCCTGGAAACAGAGGAAAGGACTGTCGTCCAAGGTCACAGTGGCTTTGCCAAAACCGAGTTCCCAGCGGGGCGCCTACAACCCCGAGACCGAGGTGAGGCTTCTCACGCGGGACTCGTGCGACTCGCGGGCCCGTGAGTGGATGTCTACCTTTAGTTTAGGCAGTCGCTTGATGGTCTTGAGGGGTCTGAGGACCCGTAGCACTCGGAGAGACTTGATGGTGCTGAAGTCTTTCCCCTTACTGCTACCCCTGCGGGACAGAGGTCAGAAGGTCACGGGTGGTGTAGCAGGGGAGGAGTGCGCCCTGGCGCAGTGAGGGCTCACTCATACACCATGACCCCCAGCACTGCGCTTTTCCCACGCAGACTTGCGGGGTTTTCCTTTCTGTTTCTTCCCACATTTAACATCTTATTTACGCCATTTCTTCCTTCCGATGTAGACCTTAACATTTATAAATCCACGTCCCCCCCCGCCGCCCCCCCCCCCCCCCCATACACACACACACATTTCTTTGGCATTCCAAAAGCAGAGCATATTCTGACTGTCATTAACAGACTATCAGGCATTTCCTAAGCATTGTTAATGGACTGTCAGGCATTTCCTGCTCATTGTTAACAGACTGTCAGGCATTTCCTAGCGCAATGCCAAGCCAAGCCTCTTTCTTTCTTTCTGTTAGAGTGTTTGGGGATGAAGGTTTGGGGGGTTGAAGGATGGGGGTTTGTGGGGTGTTAATGGTGCCAGGGGTCTGTGTGGGGTACAGAAGGGCAGCTGGTTTGTGTCCCACTGTGTCTTGCAAAAGCAGCTCAACCCAGGAGACCAAAGGAGTGTTTGGACACATCTTAAATTCACCAAGGAAAAAGTGCTCGGTAGGTCATGACAAAATATGTCTTTTTGAAAAATGATAAAACGTTGTTATTATTATTTTGAACGCTTCAGAGCCTCAAACAAACGGTGACGACTGTGGCAGGTCAACTTTTTAAACACCCGCGATATACTCAGTCAAGCTGCCATGTTGGCTGTTACTGTTTGGACCGAATACCTCAGTCATGTATTCCAGTAAAATAAGTCACACCACTAACGTGTTTCAAGCACACTTAGAATATGTTTTGAAAAGGCCTATATGAAAACTATCGTGATTCGACAGCATTAGTCTACCTTACTCACACTGACTTCCACCTTTGCTGTTTTCTGGTTTTAGAGGGTGAACGTCTAACGTTTCTTCGGACAGAATGGCTAAGTTAGCAGAGATGGACCCACAGATAACACATGAGAAAAGCACATGAGAAAAGCTTCTGTTGCAGTGATTTTGGACAATTTTAATTAACTGTAAATCACTCAGCGGGGCTTATGTTAGCACTTGCGTCTACTGCTTCTATTAAAATATTGAAAATAATATATAAAACCAACTATTATAGTTGACCAAATTGGCAGTAGCCTATTAAGCTTCATCTGAGAGCGCTCTTGCTTTGCGAAGCTTTCTTTCTCAGTGAAGCGCTGACTGACTCTCTGCGCTAACACTTACGCCATTTTCTGCCCTCTTATGCTGTAACGGGGCGGTGCACTCTCTTTTGAAGAGGTGGATGTCTCTTCTTTAAATTCGTTTTCTTTTCAGATTAGTGGGAAGGTATTCTGAAAGGGTCCTCCTAAAACTTACAAAAATCAATCTATGCTTAATTCCTTTAAAAAACATATTTTGAATACATATACTTCATTTAAGTATTCTGTATATGTACTGCCATTACTAGTATTCCATTACCCAAGCCTGCAGGTCATGAGTATATATGTGTGTGTGTGTGTGTGTGTGTGTGTGTAAGACCCTGCCTAGTGTGTGTATGTTTCCTACTAAGTACAGACCGTTTCATGACAGATGGACTGAGTTGGTGCCATGGCAACATGCCAGTTTATCAATAATCAATCCCTTACTCCCTCCTGACTGAGCTCTGATGGAGTGTGTGGACTACAATATATAAGAGTGTGTGTGTGTGTGTGTGTGTGTGTGTGTGTGTGTGTGTGTGTAGTTCATCATTACACAGCACGCATTCCAGAGCCAGGAAGAGGCATATATGGCAGGCAGAAGGTGAGAGAAGACAGAGAGCAGGACAGAAGAAGGGATGGTGGAATGTGGAGAAAAGAAAGAAAGAGAGAGAAGCCATCTCCTGAGCCAAACGGTTGCCGTGCGACAGGAAGAAGGGAAACGTTACCCAATGGTGCTCCTGTTCAGGGTACCACAGCGGAGACAGAGAGAGGATCAGAGACAGACAGAGAATTACACAAGCACATACACACACACGCACACACACACACACACGCACATGCACACACACACGCACACACACACACACACACACACATAGAAAAGAGGGGGGGAAAGAAAGACAAAAAGTAACAGTAGCAACAGGACAGAGGAAAGACTTGCTAAGGATAAACGTCGCTATGGGCAACAGAGAGGAGCGATGGTAGAGGTGAGTCCGGACTGGACGTTTCAGGCCAGACACACCCTGCCCCTACAACACACATATTAAAGCCTTAAACCGGGACCTGACTACACACCCACAAAAACTGCTCTGCTGTGTCCACTAGCAAAGAAACATAAATGTATAAAAATACTGTTAAATTAATCTCTGCAGTTAATTATACACTGAGCTTCTGGAATCGATTAAGATATCAGTTAAAAAAATGTGTATTATTATTAGTATTTAGTGTGTGATTACAGTAAGGCTCATTAGTAAGGCTAATTAAATTGGGGCGGACACATACCAGCAGACACACAGCTGTGCAGTGTAAGGGTGAGTTACAGCCGCCTTCTCTAAACTAACATACAAACATGCCTGCATCTTCGAGAGCTCAGATCGCAAGAAAAGAGACAGAACCTGCATACAGACCTGCTGCCAGAATCACAGGAGAAAACATGGGAATTATGGGAATTAGCATTAAGTTGGGGAAGTGAAAGCATCCTACCGGGGTCTGCACGCGCACTCACCTGAATCGTGCACGCACGCACACACACACACACACACACACACACACACACACACACACACACACGCGCGCGCACATGCACACACATGCACACAGTAAGTGTGCACTCCACTCTGTTCTAATCAATACTGCACGACTCCTCCTGTCTGACATATGGATTGGGACAGTCCCACACAGCAGCGGAGAGCTTTGTTGCCCAGCCAATTTCAGGAACACACACCCACACACACACACATACACCCACACACACACACACACAGACAGACGCACACACAGCATTCCTAATTACTGAGGCACGCTGCCACACTCTGAGCCAGAATGGAAGTGCAATTCAGAGCAATTACAGTTGAGCCAAGATGTCTGCAGCCCCGAAGCCGCCTCGAGATGGCAGTGTGTCACAGGAAGAGTAAGAGTGACTGGTAAGGTGTATGGTTCAGTAAGCAGAACACAGCACGTAGCGCTGAGCGACATGCAACGGCTCTCTCTTTAGGGGTCCTTCTGAAACAGGAAGATTCCACGTGTGCGTACATTTGTTGTTTGTTGAGTTGCACGCGGCTCCCCTGGCATGTTCAGCCATGTGAATGGACCTCAGCAAGGTTCACTTTTCTAATGCACTCGGAGTTGAGCTTTTCTTGTGTGCCTTCTAAAAACTGCTGGCAAAATAACTACTCAGATTGCTTCAAATGCGTGGCGTGCTCTTTAACAACATTCCGATATCTTTGCCCTTGGCTGTCCTAATTGTGATGAAATCTTAATTTCTATCTTTCTTTCTTTTCTTTTTTTTTTTTTTACTGGAGAGCTAATTTAGCATTAGCAAGGACCATATCTTGGGTCTTTTGGAGAAGGGAAGAGCCCTGAAACGTGAGATACAGACAGGCAGGCAGACAAAACCCGAGCGAAGAGCATGCGTCGCATCTTATGGTAGCTTTCTCTTCTCTTCCCTCCCTCCCTTGGCTGTATGTGAGGGCGACTCTGCTCCTCGGGGCGTATCTGTACGCGCCTCTCTGTATCTGTGTTAGGCTCCATCGCACTCAGCAAATGTGGGCCTCACTGACAGCCTGGCGATTCAAGAACAGAGACGGGGGAGGCGAGGCGAAGGAAAGGAAAGACAAAGATGGATTTGAAGGGAGGCCCAGACCAAAAAGAATGCAAGGCCTGAGATCCTACAGAGGGAGGAGGAGCGAGACGTGAGGAAGAGGAGAGTGAGGATGGAGCAAATGATCTGGAGGGCGAGAGATGAGGAAGAACGGGAAAGCTAGGTGGAATAACTGGAATGACTGGAGGACACAAACCCATCAGCCCATGTGTGTGGCGGCTTCTCGCATAGCCACTCCCGGCAACACACATGCTACCTCCACCTGTGTGGGTGTAGACCACCTACAACCTGGTTCTACCCACCTCCACCTGTGTGCGTGTAGACCACCTACAACCTGGTTCTACCCACCTCCACCTGTGTGGGTGTAGACCACCTACAACCTGGTTCTACCCACCTCCGCCTGTGTGGGTGTAGACCACCTACAACCCGGTTCTACCCACCTCCGCCTGTGTGGGTGTAGACCACCTACAACCCGGTTCTACCCACCTCCGCCTGTGTGGGTGTAGACCACCTACAACCTAGGTCTACCCACCTCCGCCTGTGTGGGTGTAGACCACCTACAACCTGGTTCTACCAACCTCCACCTGTGTGGGTGTAGACCACCTACAACCTGGTTCTACCCACCTCCACCTGTGTTGGTGTAGACCACATACAACCTGGTTCTACCGACCTCCACCTGTGTGGGTGTAGACCACCTACAACCTGGTTCTACCCACCTCCACCTGTGTGGGTGTAGACCACCTACAACCTGGTTCTACCAACCTCCACCTGTGTGGGTGTAGACCACCTACAACCTGGTTCTACCCACCTCCACCTGTGTTGGTGTAGACCACATACAACCTGGTTCTACCGACCTCCACCTGTGTGGGTGTAGACCACCTACAACCTGGTTCTACCCACCTCCACCTGTGTGCGTGTAGACCACCTACAACCTGGTTCTACCGACCTCCACCTGTGTGGGTGTAGACCACCTACAACCTGGTTCTACCCACCTCCACCTGTGTGGGTGTAGACCACCTACAACCTGGTTCTACCCACCTCCATCTGTGTGGGTGTAGACCACCTACAAGCTGGTTCTACCCACCTCCACCTGTGTGGGTGTAGACCACCTACAACATGCTTCTACCCACCTCCACCTGTGTGGGTGTAGCTCAGTGGTTAAGACACTCGACTATTCCAAGCCTCGCTGCTGCCTAGCTGCCACTGTTGGGCCCCTGAGCGAGACCCTTAACGCCCAGTTGCTCAAGTTGTACTCAGTCATAATCGTAAGTCGCTTTGGATAAACGTGTCAGCTAAAAGACCTCCGCCTATAGGAGAGCTATGCAATATTCGAATATTCATATATTCAAATATTCATATTGAAATATTTGCTGCATCTTGTCAGCCTCTTACCTACTCAGTTTGTTTTAAGTGACAATTTGGGATCACCTCTTGTACTCTTCTCCTAAAGTCTGGATTATCATAAATAAGATGCGATCACAAAGTTTTACCTCATCAAGATGTTCGAGACAGGACTACCCAAGTCCCGAGAGTCTACCCTCAGCAGGACTTTTATCCCTTAAGCGCAAGGCCATTCCGTCATTCCGGGGAGTATCACGTTGGGTAGGTGAACAAAAGCTTTTTACCGGCAGAGGGCTCGTTCCTTTATTTTTCTGACCGCTTGTCATCTATGGCTGATGTTGTTCAAAATCTACGTGTTTTCACTGGTTTTTCTTCTTTCAAATGAAATCTTTCAAAGAATGAATATTTACCGGTAAACCGATTTATCTATGACCAATCTGTTGCATTCTGTATTCCGAAATCCGGTTTTAAAAACGTAAAGCCTTCACTTTAAATATGTCACAACACACTTTGGTGTAAATAACTCCTCTTTTAGCCAAACTCAAATCTGACCTTTGTCCCATATTTCACTTTAGTGGGCAGGTCAGATGCCTTCACACAAACGCGCTACCAAGGATCTCGGACCTGCTTCGGTGCCTTCCTGTCCTCGCTAAATCTTTTCAAAGCAGATTGACAAGTTAATTACAAGCTTTATCTGGGGCAGAAAAGTACCCAGTATGCGTAGAGGACTCTTTCAAATACATAAAACAACAGGAGGTTCGACGACACCGAATGCTACCTTATGTTTTGTTATTAGGCAACTAATTTGCAAATTAATCTGGTTTATTGGATCCAGACTCCAGACTGGTGTGAAGTAGAATCCAGATCTTGCAAGACATCTTGCCTGCATGCTTTAGCCGCTTGTTTACTGATCCAGACAATACAACACATGTTGAACCCCCTGGTTCTAGCCAGACTTAAAATTTGGACCCAGTTACGAATGAAAAGAGGCTCTTTTTTCAGAGCCAGATTTGCAATAACAATTCAGTTTTTTTCCTGATAAATTAGACCCAAATTCTACAATCTGGTAGCAAAAAAATTAATAACCAAATTTAGCAACTTGTATATTTACAACTCCAGCAAGTTGCACTAAACAGTTTTCACCAACAACGTTACTTTCAAACTCCCCACTTTGCTCCTGACCTCTTGATGAAGTGCTCAGTGGATTATCTCTCAGAAATGTCACCCAGCTCTAGAGGATACATGCCCTATGCCTACTCCTTGCGCTGCTTTAGATAAGGTAACGGCTGACAGCATCTTACAGAGAGTAAATGACAACACCTCCTGTGCTCGATCGAGTTTAATACAATCTTAAGGTATTAGGTAAAATCTTCAATTATATATCTAGGTAGGGCCAAGATATGTTCGTTCTATTCTAATGCTGATAAAATGTATCTAAACTAACAGGTACACATGCACGCACATACACACACATACACACACACACGCACACACACACACACACACACACACACACACACCACCAGACACACACACAAATTCATGAAAAAACAACACTTCTCAGTAAGGCATCAGCTTCCTGCAGTAAGTGTTAAACTGCTTTTGCTAAACCAAGTTCCTCACTCTTATGTCTACGTTTCTAAGCCCACAGGCAAAGTTCAAGATTTTGCTGTGGTAGGAAGCATGTTGGAGGGAAAGTGCAGTAGCATCGTTTTAGATCACCGCACCATTAACGATAATAAACCCGGATAGCCCGTTTGTTGCCGGGGAGACAGGCTTTCCGCAGGTAGCTGATGGTGATAAAAAGTTTGAAACATTCCATGCCAGTGTTGCTTGAGCACCAACATGCCCCGCCCCTCACCTCCTATGGCCCCTCCCCCCCGGGCGTGCAGAGGAAAGAGAGCACGGTACCTGCAGGAAGGCGGGGCTCTGGCCACTCCACACGGAACACACCTGGGCACTAAAGGGCTATAGGTGCCTGGAGGCCACTCCCATACTGGGCCCCACCGAGATGGGGCCTCATATAACCCTTTCCGCAGGGAGGTGGGAGGTGGGAGGTTAGGGGAGGGGTGGGGAGTGAGCTAGGTGCCGATGAAGACAGAGGAGGAAGGACCTCCTCTTCGGCCTCTGTCTCAGTTTACAGACGATTACGTGTATAAGATTTGCCCAGTGGATAAACCCAACCGAAACTCCTAGACAGGAGTTAATAAAGAGCTAGAGAGAGAGACACCGAATGGCCATAATGAACACATCAGGCTTCCTCTGCACCCAGAAGAAACTGTGTCTGGAGTTACAAATCAGACTAAAGACTAATCTGTTGTTGTTTGGTTGTTTGTTAATGTGTATACACAACAAGGGCCAAGAGAAACATACAGACACACAGACACGGCGAGGTGGCATGAAAGACAACATAAAAGCTCGGAGTCAGTAAGTGTGGGAGGAAGAGTGAGGGAGAGTGTGGAAGATAAAAAAGAGAGGAACGAGGGAACTGAAAAGAAAACAAATAAGGAAAAAGAAAACCGACGAGGGACTTAATCCCAGAACAAGAGGCAGTGCCCCGAGGTGTGTGTGGGTGTGTGGGTGTGTGGGTGTGGGGGGGGGGTGTGGGGGGGTGCATGTGGGTGTGTGTGTGGGGGGGTGCATGTGGGTATGTGGGTGTGTGTGGGTGCGTGTGTGGGGGTGTGTGTGTGGGGGTGTGGGGGTGGGTGTGGGTGGGGGGGTTTGGGGGGCTGCGTGTGGGTATGTGGGTGTGTGTGGGTGCGTGTGTGGGTGCGTGTGTGGGGGGGTGCGTGTGGGTATGTGGGTGTGTGTGGGTGCGTGTGTGTGGGGTGCGTGTGGGTATGTGGGTGTGTGTGGGTGCGTGTGTGGGGGTGTGGGGGTGGGTGTGTGTGTGGGGGGGGTGGGGGGGGGTTGTGTGTGTGGGGGTGTGTGAGAGAGAGAGTTTGGTAGGAAAGACTATCAGAGTTATTGTGGTTAATGACTTTTGACTCTAAACTACTGAAAGAGAGAGAGAAGAAGGAAACAACTGAGTGTTGGACTGAAAAAAGATTTGTTAGAGCTTCACGGTGGCAGTAGAGGGCAGCAGAGTAACAGAGGGGTAGGAGGGGCAGCAAGCGGCATGGTGGGGCAGATCAGGGGTGTAAAGGGGCACTTACGTGAAGGCAAAGGCTACCAGGGCACCACTAACCACTATAAAGTCCAGAAAGTTCCACAGGTCACGGAAATAGGCACCCTCGTGAAGAACCAAACCCAGCACCACCATCTACAACACAGAGAAGAGAAATGAACACACACACACACACACACACACACACACACACACACACACAAACCCAGCACCACTATCTACAAACACAGAGAAGAGTAAATGAACACAAACACATACATACATACACACTTTTGCAAGCACCTTTACCTTGATCAACATCTCAAAAGTGAACACACCAGTGAAGACGTAGTCAAAGTATCGAAGGACCTGTGAAACACATGGCCTTCCATAGTCACTACAAGCACAAGCATTTACACACATATTACACAGGTATCAGAAACACCTTCTACGTGTGCGGGGAAGATGCTACAACCTGCTGCCAGCAACGGTTTGTACTCACCAACCTCCAACTTGTCAACCGCAACAGGCTGTTTTTAACCTGTTGCCTGGATATGGAACCCCACCCACAGACCACACCCACCTAAAATGTGTGTAACCAGTAATCATTACCTACACGCAGATGGGAAACTGTGTTCTATGGGAGGGGGACGTGGCTATCAGTCTAATGTAATATGAGTGATGTCTTTGTTTCTTGTTTTATAGCGCATAACACGTCACGGCTACACACAAACAAAGAGTTATTGTTTTCATCCATGTTATCCTTGGTAACACTACTGATAACATTGGCTTTTGGTTTTTTGGAAACGTTAACATTACCAGTGAATATGTGGGTGTGGCTTGCTGGCAGAGAAGGAGTCTCCTCAACAATTAATTCAAATTATTTAAATATATTTTTCCACACATCCCTGCAACTCTGTTTAAACACACAATGTTTCTAAAGTTGTTTACAATATGTTTGTACATTTTTGGGTTACGCTCAAGGTTAAATTACGTGAAAGAAAGACCATGGGAAATGTGGTTGTGCAATCAGACGCTGACCAGCGATGGGCTACAATTTGAGATTATATAGCTTTAGTATGTGTGAACTGTGTGTGTTTGCACAGGTGGGTGTCTTTCTGTGTGTCTGTGTGTGTGTATGTGTGTGCACTTTGCTCTCACATTGTTCTGTGGTGATTCGGGCCAGACGGGATCTTCAGCTGCCAGAGCAATGCTGCTCATGGCAATTACAGAGAGAATACACATCTCAAAGTAGCGCAGAGTTAGGATGTAATGGCAGCATTTACGGAACCTGAAAGACAGACACACGCGCACATTTTTTGTTTAACAGTAAACCAATACACCCCAAAGGGGTTGGTTGTGCAGGCTGCTTATAACAACAGGAACTCAAAAACAACACATACACCCACAGACAGCAGTCAAAACTTTCACACACACACACATTCGCCCTTTTGTTCTCACACACTCACGGGTTTGTGGGAGAGAGGATGAAGCAGGAGCTAAACGGGGGGATTGGTTTCGGTCCATCTTCGTCATCCTTCGCAGTCTCGTCCCCCTCCTTCTTTTCGTCCTCTTTGGCTGGTTCGGTGTTGGCATTCTTATTCACTGCGCGCATACACACACACACACACACACACACACACACACACACACTTAGTTATCCACCATTAACCATCACAGGCACAGAAGTAGAAGTTCTACACGATTAACCAATACATGCACACCCATATCCACCATAATAACCATAATTTCACACACACACACACACACACACACACACACACACACACACACACACACACACACACACACACACACACACACACACCCTCACTCCCGACCCTGTGACCTCACCCTGTAGCTGGGCATTGAGAGAGGGGTACATGGGAGGCATGTCTATGGCAGTGTACTGTGTCTTGACTGGGCTCTTCATCGGGTCTGTGAGGATGAGGGTGCTCTCCTGTAGCTCTCGCCCGCGCAGGTTCAGCAGGTTATTGGTCTGCTCCGGGTCGCGGTACGGGTCGTGAAGGAGTCGCACAGGGTCATGGAGGGCCAGTCTGCTGGCGTTCCTCAGGTTATCCAGATCCTCACTGTGCTGGCTGTTCGCGTACGAGGGGACCTGCAGCACTGGACAAGCAGTGCACACAACACCCTCCCTGAGAGAGAGAGAGAGAGAGAGAGAGAGAGACGAACGAAAAGAGAGAGGGAGACAGAGAGGGAGGAGTGTGTGAAAACAAGTGGGAGAAAGGCGTAGTAAATTGCACAGGTACCGTCATCTAATAACAACGCACACATGCGCACGCGCAGACACACGCTTGCGACTCACTTCCTCGAACAATTTTGGCAGCTGCGGTCCCTACTCCCTTGCCCGTCTCCATGGTTGCTGTGGCGATGCCTCCTCTGCCTCCTCTCCTGGACCTCATCCGTGTGTCCGCCCGCCCTCGCCCCTCGGTTGCGGTGGCTCCCACCCCGCTCCGCCCCGTCCTCCTCCCTGTGTCTGTGGGGGTGGTGTCGAGAGCACCTGCGCTGGCTCGCCTCCACCCCGTCGTCCCTGCAGTCGGGGCGGTGCAGGCCCAGCCGGGTGGAGTGGAGGTGGGGCTGGTAGCAGGGCGGGCGGTTCAGGCGGTCGTCGGGTCTCTGCGGGCCGGCCTCACCCGGCCGGGGCTTGTTGGTGTTGTTGTTGCGGTTCTCCTGAGCGTTGACCACCAGGGGGCGGTCTAGGTGAGTTTTCATGTCAGCATGGTTGCGGTAGTTCATCTGCGGGTAGACAGAAGAAGAAAGTCTTGTTATTGCAAGAGAAAATATCGACATGATCGCTCTGATACCTTTTCTATGTACAAGACGACGGGAGTATCGCAAGTACGCCTGGTTACTGAAAATCTGTTTTGATGACCCTTTTTGATTTAGGAGCTAGATGCGTGTAAAAAACAGCCCATCCTCACGTAAGTCGTCATAAATAAGTGAAGATGCTAAATGCATTTCTTAATTACACTGAACAACAAAACCTCTTTTCGGGGTTTCGGTTCACTGCCGACTGCCGACTTTACCAACATTCGGGGACGTTTTGAATCGCCGTTTCGTTGCCGATCGTGCTCCTTATGGCCATCGTTTGATAGGAAAATGGCTGTGGTCCCCAGAGAACTATGGCTGAATCAACAGTGGTGCTCCTAAGAGTTCAGACAATATTGCACGGTGTGCT
>NC_137519.1:4012500-4015000 GCF_041902795.1 Electrophorus electricus
TTAATTTTGTGTGTGTGTGTGTGTGTGTGTGTGTGTATGTTTGTGTGTGTGTGTGTGTGTGTGTATGTGTGTGTGTGTGTGTGTGTGTGTGTGTATGTGTGTGTGTGTGTGTGTGTGTGTGTGTATGTGTATGTATATGTGTGTGTGTGTGTGTGTGTGTGTGTGTGTGTGTGTGTGTGTGTATGTGTGTGTGTGTGTGTGTGTGTGTGTGTATGTGTGTGTGTGTGTGTGTGTGTGTGTGTGTGTGTGTATGTTTGTGTATGTGTGTGTGTGTGTGTGTGTGTGTGTGTGTGTGTGTGTGTGTGTGTGTGTGTGTGTGTGTATGTGTGTGTGTGTGTGTGTGTGTGTGTGTGTGTATGTTTGTGTGTGTGTGTGTGTGTGTGTATTTGTGTGTGTGTGTGTGTGTGTGTGTGTGTGTGTGTATGTGTGTGTGTGTGTGTGTGTGTGTATGTGTGTGTGTGTGTGTGTGTGTGTGTTCACCCGTTATGTTGTCATAGCACGTTTTGTGGAACTTTCCCGAGTAGAATTCCAGACCAATGATGGCAAACATAAGGATGGCCACAAAGAGCAGCACGCCAATCTGAAGTAGTGGAATCATGGCCTTCATTATAGACTTCAGCACCACCTGCAGGCCTGGAGGAAGAACAGCAGCTAGACTGACAAGGAGAAACACTCCACATACGCACGCCGAGCTTCACTATTGCCGATGCACTATTAACAACTGCTCACTCACAGAGCTACACACACTTACTTGGAATTCCTGAGACCAGTTTGAGGGGTCGTAGCACCCTGACAGCTCGAAGCGTCCGCAAATCAAAGTCTGACCCTACAGTGGACAAGATTCTTGGGGGGTTAAAAGAGAGAGAGAGTCAGACAGACAGAAGGGGGAATGTTAAGATTTTCTGAATTGTATATAATAGTTTTAACCAGTGTTTTTTTTTTTATTATTTATCTTATTTCATTATTGAAAACACACTGTATAGAGCAGCTACCATTACATAATGCAGCAACATAACATTAGACGGCCACCATTCCATAGAGCAGCCACGTTACAAAGAGCAGACACCTTACACCAAAGATGCCAGAGGGGTTCATCACAAAGCAATCATATTACACAGACTAGCTTCCTTCCACTACACAGTCCACCACCATTAAATGGATCAGTTACATTGGCAAAGAACATCTTACAGCTCTGTGTTGTAGGAGACAACACAGAGGTGCCCTAGTTTGAAGAAATTTGGGTCCTACGTAGAAGGCATGGCATGATATGGGTCACTCCCAGAGGAGACAGACTGAAAGGCAAACAGTTAGCCTGAGAAACAACAGAACAGCAGAAAAACACAACCGGCACAGCAGAGAGAAGTGCAGGCTCAGAAGGTGCAAGCCCTGGGGAGGACAGGATGACAGGGTGTTAGGGGAGGAGAGGACGAGGTATTAACAAAGAGAGGAACCGGGGACGAGGCTGGACTCTGCTGGACTCTGCTGGGAAACACCTGACAATCACTCCCAGTAAACTGTCTCTCGTGTTTACTCTATACGCTGTGGTTTTCTCTGTCGGGTTAACATAGCCCCTCTCTGTTTACCATATCTTATATCTAAAACACATGCACTTAGATGCACACCTACACTCACTCTCTCTGTCTCTTTCACGCACACGCGCACACACACATGCGCACACGCAAACACACACACACACACACACACACACACACACACACGTGCCAGTTGGTCATCTATGTGCATGCATGTGTTTGTGGCTATAACTGAATATATACTACCTCTTTAATCAAGTTGGTCCAGGGCCCCTGTGCCACATTCAACTGGACAATGTAGGATATGATGAAGATGAGGATGATGATGGCGGTGGAAGCCTCTCCCCAATCATCACACCACCAGGTCTCTCCCCATTCACCGTGTAACCATAGCAACGGGCAATTCCTCTTTTACGAAGTCTCCACGGTTACGGTTCCTCTCATTCATAACCGTTGCCACAGCAACAGGGCCTTTGTCATTGATGGAATCTCGGTATTGCTGCGGCAACGAGGCCAAGAAAAAAATGGAGGGGGGTGGGGTGGGGGGTCTCCCGCAGTTACGTACACCATAGTTACACTGAGCACAAACACAATTACACACACACAACACACATATGCACACACACCACACACACACATGTGAGGGTCGTATGTTGCCAGTGGAAGAGGATATGGGCTGTGTGTGTAGGGATGTATGTGTAGGGCTGTGTGTAGGCACTTCTCCTGATAAATCTGGGTCAGAACTGCTCTACATTATTCAATAATGTACACTTATGCATGCACTTTAGAGATTTGTGTGTGTGTGTGTGTGTGTGTGTTTGTGAGAGAGGGAGAGAGAGAGAGAGAGAGAGAGAGAGAGAGAGAGAGAGAGAGAGAGAGAGAGAGAGAGAGTGTGTGTGTGTGTGTGTGTATGTGTGCAGCCGTATGTGTGGTTGTGTTTGCAAGTGTCTTTTCCTTGTGATGTTTTG
>NC_137519.1:4025000-4032500 GCF_041902795.1 Electrophorus electricus
ATGTGAATATGGGTATGAATGTGAACACTGAATCTGGGTTTTATGTGCAAATTAGTTTGTTAGGGGTGCAAGATATATAACATTTGAATTACTGAATTATTAAGTTAGAATTATTATTACTCTCAGTATAGTAATTGTAATTAATAACAACCGACAAAACAAGATATAACTGCTTTGAACAAGAAAAAAAGTGGTGAGAAAATATAGCACAGCGCCTTTTCCCAGGAAGAAAATGGCGTTGGTTTTAACAAGATATTTCTGCCATGTTTCTTCACTGATCTACAGTCCTGCCCAGCCTGAGAACAGGCTGGTATATCCCCCCAGGCCACAGCCAATCAGGTGCCAGTGGGTGAATACTAGCACCTCTGTTCTGTGGTCTTCCTGATAAGCTTGAGTCTTGTGTGTACACCCGTATACCTGTGTGTTCCTGCGTTAGCCTCGTCCTGATGATACTCTGCTTCAACATGCATTTAAATATCTCTTCTTACACACACACACACACACACACACACACACTAACACGGTGGTGTCAAACACTGTCCTGTGACAGGTCAGTTTACACAGCTGCGGTTCGCTAAGCAGGGGCAGGCATACTTCCCCAAGCAGCAACGTGCTTCCTCCATAAAATGGATGACTGTGCACCAGTCAACACTGTCCGGCACTCCACCAAACCATCCAGTGGTGTCCAACACTGTCCAATACTGCACAAACGCATCAAGTGGTGTCCAACACTATCCAACACTGCAAAAAACCATCCAGTGGTGTCCAAAACTGTCCAATACTGCACAAACGCATCAAGTGGTGTCCAACACTATCCAACACTGCAAAAAACCATCCAGTGGTGTCCAACACTGTCCAATACTGCACAAAAGCATCCAGTGGTGTACAACACCATCCAGTTGTTTACAGAGAGGTGCAGCGGTTCATAGCAGGAAGAATGTGAAAGCAGAGTGTATACAGATGATAGTAAAAATGGATGCACCCAGCTATACAACAGTACTGATTAAAGCCTGGAGTGTATGTACTAATCTTGGCTTTATCCCTGTGTGTGTGTGTGTGTGTGTGTGTGTGTGTGTGTGTGTGTGTGTGTGTGTGTGTGTGTGTGATTGTGCATGCATGTGTGTGTGTGTCAGCAGTGCCAGGTTCGATAAAAAGGTCTAAGAGCTCAGCGACTCAGCAATGGGAATACGTCCCCGGGGACATTTAGGACCCTGGGGACAAGCTCCTCCCTAGTCATTGCCAGTGCAGAGCGGGTGACGACTCCAGTTCCAGTCAGGCCCTAACCAGAGGACGAAAGGACACTCCGGGTGATGAGGAAATCCACAAACGGCCGTGGCGAGTTTTATGGTTGTTTGGGCGTAGGAAAAATAGCGTCAAAGCACCTGAAAATATCTGCGGTTTCCACTCATCTGTTCAAAATATCCACTTTGTCGCTCTCTCTCACATACGCACGCGCACACACACACAGGTGCAGTTGGTGCTAATTCTGCACTCTGTGAACACTCTGAAGCATGCTGATTGAACAGACGGATCAGCGGGGGTCTCGCTTTCTGTCTCCCACTCTTTCATTGTCTCTCATTCTCTCTCTCCATCCCTCATGGGCTCCCAACCTCTATTCGTCTCTATCACTCACTGTCCCTGATTCTCTCTCTCCCTCTCCCTCTCTCTCTCTCTCTCTCTCTCTCTGTCTCTCTCTGTTTTCCTACTCTTCTTTACCTAGAGGTCATGGTCCATAGCCCAGCAGGAGAAGGAGAGGCTCAGAAGACCAGAGGAGGAAGAGAAACAGGAAGGAGGGGTGAACCCCCCCCCCCCCACCCCCCGGATGGAACAGACGGCGGCTGGCTGGGCAGGTGATGCTGATGGGTTTAGGATCACACATGATAATCACCCAGGTCACCCAGGGGGCCGAGGAAGGGGGGGAACCAGCCTTTTCATTAGTCAGCAGATTTGCAAAAGATCCAGTTTCGGATATGACTGAGAAAAGCAGGGAAAAAAGCCAATCTGGCAACAAGTCGTTGCAGTGCATCCACTGGAATATACCGAATCATTAGTGTGGTCATACAGCCCCCAATGAGGGCAATTAGGAGTATTGGAGATTTCCCCAACTACCAAATGGTTAATTAAATGAGGGCTTCTGCAGTTGAAAGTGTGTGTGTGTGTGTGTGTGTGTGTGTGTGTGTGTGTGTGTGTGTGTGTGTGTGTGTGTGTGTGTATGTGTGTGTGTGTGTGTGTGTATGTGTGTGTGTGTGTTCCCAGTGAAAGGAGAACGGTAATTAAGAACGCTCTGTTTTACTGAGGTGTCGTTGGTTTTCCTCCCTCCTGTAGAGGCGTGACAGGCGTGAGCCCGTTCCAATTAGCTGAGCTCAAACTAGAGCAGGACAGCCGCTCTGGTGACCCTTGACCTCGGCTCACAGATAAACGCCACTGTGGTCTTTCCTGTAACTGTTGTGGAAGTTTCTGTACTGTCGCGTTCCCCGTACCGTTATTTTTGGTACGCTGGTGGACCAAACCAGTGGGAGTTCCACTCTGCTGTGGGTGCATGCCCTTTGACATGACCGTCCTGCTGTGCGGGCGCAGAGGGGATGGCCCCTTTTACCATTTATATTAAAGACACAAGCAGAGAAGGTGAGGGATGGTCCGCAGCTGGTGATCCTGCCTCCTGAGTGAACCCTGCATGACCCTGCATGACCGTCTGAACTTGCATGACCCTGTGGGACCTGGTAAGACCCAGCGAATGGCCAAATCAAATGGAAATCTTTTGCATTCCTGTATGACGACTGAACTTTCCTACATCATACATTTTATGTTAAGCCTGCAGGACAGCAGAACAGAGGCTCACAAGACCAACAGGATTCAGTCTCAAGACAAAGTAAAGCTGTATAGAGGTTGCCATATCAACACAATAGGTTAAAATACTGCCCTTTGACATCAGAAGGGAGTGCTTGCCTTAATGAATATATTTGTGTGTGTGTGTGTGTTTGTCTTCAGTACTTTGGGGACTGTGAGCCTACCCTTCACTCTCTGATATGACTGGTTTCTGATATGACTGGTTTCGTATGTGAGTAGTATCCGATATGACTGGTACCTGACTGGTTTTGTGTGTTTATGTGTGCGTTTGCGTTTATGTGGTTACAATCTGATTGCAGGAGTGAGCCAATGGGGTTACCATGGTAACCAACAACAACTTGTTAGTTTCAGAGTCTGTAGTGATAAGCAGAGAGACAGAGAATGGTGAAGCCCCTCGTTTGTAGGAAGCCCAGGCAAACAAAGTGCTTATTCTAGACAGACTAGTATTATAAGAACACACACACACACACACACACACACACACACACACACACACATACATACACACACTCATACACACACACACACACACACACACACACACACACACACCAACCAGGACTCGGTGCCGCCAGTGGTCAGCTTTGAAGAGGGTTGGATAAGCATTGTGGGAAAATGCAGTATTAACAATGGGATAATACACTACATTAACCCAGCAACCAGCGACCCAACATCAGCGGTGTATATGTGCACCCGTCCATCTCTCTCTCTCTCTCTCTCTCTCTCTCTCTCTCTCTCTCCCTCTCTCCCTCCCTCTCTCTCTCTCTCTCTCTCTCTCTCTCTCTCTCTCTCTCTCTCTCTCCCTCTCTCCCGCTCTCTCTCTCTCCCTCTCTCCCCTCTCTCTCTCTCTCTCTCTCTCTCTCTCTCTCTCTCTCTCTCTCTCTCTCTCTCTCTCTCCCTCTCTCTCTCTCTCTCTCTCTCTCCCCCTCTCTCCCTCTCTCTCTCCCTCTCCCTCTCACTCTCTCTCCCCCTCTCTCTCTCTCTCCCTCTCTCTCTCTCTCTCTCTCTCTCTCCCTCTCTCCCTCTCTCTCTCTCTCTCTGTCTCTCTCTCTCTCTCTCTCTCCCTCTCTCTCTCTCTCTCTCTCCCTCTCTCCCTCTCTCCCTCTCCCTCTCTCTCTCTCTCTCTCTCCCCCTCTCTCCCTCTCTCTCTCCCTCTCTCCCTCTCCCTCTCTCTCTCTCTCTCCCTCTTTCTCTCTCTCTCTCCCCCTCTCTCCCTCTCTCTCTCCCTCTCTCTCTCTCTCTCCCTCTCTCTCTCCCTCTCTCTCTCACAGCATCTCTCCATTCTGTCTTCATCACTCGTTCTGTTCCAGCTGAATAAAGAGATGGCACCCTCGCCGATGTGACAGACTCTGTCACGCACGCGCGGTCTCTCCAGCCCAGTCACACTAACACACACCCACACACAGTCACAGATACACAGACGGACCACACGACTACTGGGTGCCGGCGAGGGGAAGATCCGGCGTCGAACCAATTGGGATTCTCCCAACAGGTAAGCGGAAAAGGCAAAGAGAGGTATGTAACTGGCATGCGGATGCTAACTTCCAAACTCCAGCAACAAACATTTGGTTTTCCATGGAGCAGAGACAACACCTGTGTAGTCCTCACTTCACTGGACTGGTTTGCAAACAAACATTATCCCAAAATTATCCCTTACTCCAAATGCAGTTGATTATCCAAGTAACCGATGTGTTTGGTGTCCAAATTGTACTTCAAAATTACCCCTTGTTTATCCAATCAAGTGAAGCAAATGGGTTGGACCTGTAACATTTCCACAGACCTCCAACACCGGCTCATCACTCTCCGATATCCCATAATGCCGTAGGCCCCTCTGGACACGTGCATCGGCGATGAATATCAGAGCAGCAGGCAGGCCGCGGTTGCCGTCTGACCCTACAAACAACAAAACAACAAACAACAACAAAACAACAAACACTGCACCGCAAAAAGAAGTCTGTCTGAGAGTACGCCTCAACACGGTCGGAGGTGCGAAGGACATGATAGGACATGATGAATTTAGCATGCAGGCCTCACATTGCTGATTGAGAGAAATGCGACTTCAGTTTCTCGTTAGCTACATTAGCGGCACAGCTCCAGGGTAAAATCGAAGACGCCACATTTGGATGCTGAAGGCGCCTCAGCTGGCCGGAACGAAAATCCTTATGCTGGCCGTAGCCTCGGCCCCGCTAGTCCCACCGCGGTGCCGGAGGAAAAGCTAGCATATGCTAAATGCTGGGGGGGGCGCGCGAGAGCATCGCTGGGGTCTGCTGTGCCTTTTCCGTCCTACTGGAGCGAAGAGTGAAAAAAAACAAAAAACCCCGAACCCCAAACCCGGAAACCAAGACCTTTCCAGGGAAAGGAGTGGTTAAAGGTTAGGGGCATGAACAAAACAGCGCCCAGCTGTGAAGCCAAAAAGAGCATTTCAGCACAGTGGCGAGTGTGGGATCGAGCGCTCGCGACCCGCGGAAGAGGGAGCACGACGCTTCTACGCAGAGCGTCTGAATTTAGGATGAATTATATATTTAAATTAACACGCTCATATGTTGAGTGCTTTCACATGGTCACAAGCACCAGATTGTTTCCACTAGCCAGGGAGGGGCAGATTTTTGTGTGTGTGTGTGTGCGCGTGTGTGTGTGCGTGTGTGTGTGTGTGTGTGTGTCCATGTCCTGTGTGACTGTGCCGGTGTGCCCTGTATGATTGCACACTGGAGCGTAAATGTCCCACATGGTTGGTGTGTGTATATGTGTGTGTGTGTGTTTGTGTGTGTGTGTGTGTGTGTGTGTGTGTGTGTGTGTACGTGTGCCCATGTCCTGTGTGACTGTGTTGGTGTGCCCTGTATGATTGCACACTGGAGCGTAAATGTCCCACATGGTTGGTGTGTGTATATGTGAGTGTGTGTGTGTGTATGTGAGTGTGAGTGTGTGTGTGTGTGTGTGTGTGTGTGTGTGTGTGTGTGTGTGTGTGTGTGTGTGTGTGTGTGTGTGTGTGTGTGTGTGTGTGTGTGGCGTGATGTTGAGTTATGGCACAACTCCCCTCCGTTCACCTGGGGATTCTGATCCTTAGAACAGGTGTCACTGTTTTAGCTGCCACCAGTGCGTGTAAGTGTGTATTTGTGTGTGTGTGTGTGTGTGTGTGTGTAAGTGTGTGTTTGTGTGTGTCTCTACTAATGCTACACATGGCCACTGAGATATGACTTGTGATGAAATACAACAGTGCATACTTTATTCTCCATGAAAGGTAGAAATATGTAACTTCATAATTTTGACATATATTTTTGTAGTTCATGAGAACGGTCCAAAACGTGACATACTACCAAATGGAATTCGGTCATGTTATTGACACAAAGCAAAGGACTAATATGTGTGTGTGTGTGTGTGTGTGTGTGTGTGTGTGTGTGTGTGTGTGTGTGTGCAAGTACATGCGTATGTGTGTTTGCTTGTCAGCAAGGCAGCCCACTTTGTCCCCTAGCGATCTACAGTGCCAAGCTCAAATCTCCATCATGCTCGGATAGACCTTGCACTGCTATAACTCCTTCAGATGTTGTTTAGATCTCTTTTTGATTAAAAAAAGATTCATTTCACCAGAGGCCACTGTTGTGTAATGGAAGCTCAATTAGTATTTCTACAAGTCAGGGCAAGTTTCCTGGAAGTTAGAGCTGTTTCTGCTTTATTAACTAAACATCATCTTCTCTCTTGGCTCTCCTGTGAGGTTCGATCCCAAATCCTGGGCAAAGACTCCTCACATTCTGTCTGCTCACCTCTGTAATATGATTGAAACGTTAAGTCTCTCCGGCTAAGGACATCTTCTAAATGTACAAATGTAAATGTCATAAACTCCTCCTCCTCAGCTAAGCTCCTGCTCTCGCAAACCCCTTTTCAATCCGCTCTCCTAAACCTCTTAGCCTTTCCTCTCCGAAACCCCTCCTGCCATCTCCGAAACCCCTCCTGCCATCTCCGAAACCCCTCCTGCCATCTCCGAAACCCCCCTCCTGCCATCTCCGAAACCCCTCCTGCCATCTCCGAAACCCCTCCTCCTGCCATCTCCGAAACCCCTCCTGCCATCTCCGAAACCCCTCCTCCTGCCATCTCCGAAACCCCTCCTGCCATCTCCGAAACCCCTCCTCCCATCTCCGAAACCCCTCCTGCCATCTCCGAAACCGCTCCTGCCATCTCCGAAACCCCTCTGAGAACCGTCGAGCTGTAACGTCAGCCCAGTAGACTGACGCACCAGGTCGCACCGCAGCCTTTTGCGACCACCCCACCCACATGCCATCCGCCTCCACGACGCTCCGACCGCTGACGTAGACGTAGACGTAGAACGTGACGTTGGCTGCGCGTTTTGGCTGACGTGTAACCCAAACACCTGCGCTTGCAGTCTCTCTCAGTCCGTTCGGTGCGTTTCTCAAGTCATTAACATTTTGTGTCTTTCTACAAACCACCACCATACAACGGATTACCCACCAAAGCCCATAACTTGCTCAAAAGCCTTAGTTTATGTCTCAAAGGTAAATAATTATGTCAATGACAGGTCATTGATTATGAACAACACAGTCAAATTGCTTAGCTGTGTTGTTGGTGTAACGGTGTACTCTGGAAATGTTTTCTGATGGGTAAGGTTTGGTTGACCGTGTTTGAAAATGCACAAGACTGCAC
>NC_137519.1:4047500-4050000 GCF_041902795.1 Electrophorus electricus
GAGCTATGTACTGAAACAGTCAAGTGTTCCTGTGTTCCTGTGTACTGAAATAGAGCTGTGTTCTGAAAAAGTCCCTGCATACTGAAATAGAGCTGTGTACTGAAACAGTCCCTGTGTGCTGAAACAGTCAAGTTGTAAGGGTTGGCACCAGGCCAAGGCCCCCTCTGGCCACCAGAGGGAGGCCTCGAGTCAACCACACCACTAATCAGGCTTAACACCCAACAGCTGGGCTAGACCTTATATAAGCCCACTGAACCAGTCATTCAGTGCTGGGTCTTAGTCAAAGTTCTGAGCCAAGCTCCTGGCCAGTAACTTAAGGTTTTGAGGTCTGTGAGCTCTTGTGCTACACCTCACTTCTCTTGTGCGAGGGTGTCTGTGTTTTCACACGTCCCTTCCTCTCTTCAGTTTTCCCTCTCGAGTCTGTCTCTCTCCAAAGGCTTCCCTTAGCCATTCAAGTTCCTCCCCATTTTCTTGTTTTGTTTGGGAAGTTTTAGTTTGAGTTTTCCCAGTGCATCAGGGTTGCCATTTCTTCCCGTGGCGTCCTTTCTTCTCCCTTTTTTTTCCACGCTCGGCGTGGTGTTTAGTTTTTCCTTTTGTTTTAACTGACCCAAGCTCTAACTGTTCGGCACACGGACCCACCATTGTTAGAGCGTGGTTGCTCACCCAGCTGACCTGGGTTTGAGACCACCTTACACAAGTGTTCCTGTGTACTGAAATAGAGCTTTGTACTCAAAGTGTCCCTGTGTACTGAAATAGAGTTGTGTACTGAAACAGACCTGGGTGCTGAAATAGCCTTACGATACAGAAATGGTCCTGTTTTACTGAAAACTACTGAACTCTTACAGCACAGATGTGACAGAGCAGCACTGAAGCTTGTTACTAATAACTGTTAATGGAGTTGTTTCATTAGGCACATCACGCCGTTAAAACAGCAGCCTGGTGTTTATTATCCCCAGCAGGCACTGGGACCTACTCCATGCCAACTGCTGCCTGCTCTCACTGAGCTAATACACACACACACTCACACACACACACACACACACACACACACACACATGTAGACACACACACACTCATACACACACACACACACACACACACACACACTCACACTCATACACACACTCACACACACACACTGTATGTAGAACACAGTAATTACTGATTACTGTCTATCTGCCTCTGTCTACATCACAGTTCCTACTTCCTACTTCTTGGGGCGTCCTGTTCATCTCTGTGTGCCTCACCATACCTGAGCATCTCCTCAGCTCTCTGAGATATAAGAGTTATACACATAGTGCAGACAGAAACACAGAGAAATCCTCTGTGTGTGTGTGTGTGTGTGTGTGTGTGTGTGTGTGTGTGTGTGTGTGTGTGTGTGTGCGTGTGTGCCTGTGCTATTTGTCTATGTGGATGTATGTGTGTGTTTCCTGGTTTTCATTCATTTTGAGCACAGAAATGTCAGGACTATGCAGGGAAAAGCTGGTGTAAGACACATTTTGCTGGCCATGTTGGTCCTCACAAGGGAAAGTGATTTTTATGAAAGCAACCTGTGTGTGTGTGTGTGTGTGTGTGTGTGTGTGTGTGTGTGTGTGTGTGTGTGTGTGTGTGTGTGTGTGTGTGCGTGCGCGCAAATACAGGCAATTACCCCTCTGAAGGGCTACCATATATTTAGATAGAAAAATAATATAGACATATTTCATAAATTAAAACAAAACAAATAAATTGGCCTGTTTATATGCCTATATGTAAAGGTCATTGTTTTTGTTTTGTTTTGTACTTTACATATGCTCGGTTACCATAGAATGCATTTCTATCCGAGTGGATCGGCTGCAAGGACTAACTGCTGTGTACATGTCTGCATGCCCCTTCTGGGGATATTCTGAAGGGTTCTGTAATGTTAGCCGATCAGCAGAACGACAGGAAATCCGACCAATGTATGATTTTCATTACATGGGTGGGCCTATAGCAGCGATCTCAAAAAGCAGCTACAGCTTTATCAGTTAAATGTCACTGCACGTGCTTCCTAAGTCAGCTAACTTCCTCGACATTCAGCAGGCATTGGAGTCCCTGACTGAAAATATTTTTTCGAGGTTCCTCCTCAAAGAAAACCTCCCAATAACTCAGTGAGGTCGGCCAACTGCATCTATAAATCTTAGCCAGAAATAAAAAGTAGTTTTTGTGAGGTGGAGCATAAGAAGTGTGTCCGGCTAACAACTGGCAGGTAGCGTACATGCCACTTTTGTTATGTGAGCTGTAGTTGCATTTTGTGGACTGCTGAAATTTATTTTGTATTTTGTTTTTTTTCTTTTTGGGGGAGACATTGAGAGTAGGAGAGCGGAACAGAAGTCTTGCACACCTCTGGTGTAAACAGTGCCCTACAATCCCAGATCAGCTATGAAATGTCAAATCAGTTTACGCACACAGACACTGGAACACAAACACGTGCAAAAAAAACCACACAGACTCACGTACACAAAACGTCACGTACACACCCCCA
>NC_137519.1:4055000-4165000 GCF_041902795.1 Electrophorus electricus
CACCTGAAGAGACACAGACAGCTAAAGAGACACAGACAGCTGAAGAGACACAGACAGCTGAAGAGACAAAGACACCTGAAGAGACACAGACAGCTAAAGAGACACAGACAGCTGAAGAGACACAGACACCTGAAGAGACACAGACAGCTGAAGAGACACAGACACCTAAAGAGACACAGACACCTGAAGAGACACAGACAGCTAAAGAGACACAGACAGCTGAAGAGACACAGACAGCTGAAGAGACACAGACACCTAAAGAGACACAGACAGCTGAAGAGACACAGACACCTGAAGAGACACAGACAGCTAAAGAGACACAGACAGCTGAAGAGACACAGACACCTGAAGAGACACAGACAGCTGAAGAGACAAAGACACCTGAAGAGACACAGACAGCTAAAGAGACACAGACAGCTGAAGAGACACAGACAGCTGAAGAGACACAGACACCTGAAGAGACACAGACACCTGCAGAGACACAGACAGCTAAAGAGACACAGACAGCTGAAGAGACACAGACACCTGAAGAGATACAGACAGCTGAAGAGACAAAGACACCTGAAGAGACACAGACAGCTAAAGAGACACAGACAGCTGAAGAGACACAGACACCTGAAGAGACACAGACAGCTGAAGAGACACAGACACCTAAAGAGACACAGACACCTGAAGAGACACAGACAGCTAAAGAGACACAGACAGCTGAAGAGACACAGACACCTGAAGAGACACAGACACCTAAAGAGACACAGACAGCTGAAGAGACACAGACACCTGAAGAGACACAGACAGCTAAAGAGACACAGACAGCTGAAGAGACACAGACACCTGAAGAGACACAGACAGCTGAAGAGACAAAGACACCTGAAGAGACACAGACAGCTAAAGAGACACAGACAGCTGAAGAGACACAGACACCTGAAGAGACACAGACAGCTGAAGAGACACAGACACCTAAAGAGACACAGACACCTGAAGAGACACAGACACCTAAAGAGACACAGACACCTAAAGAGACACAGACAGCTGAAGAGACACAGACACCTAAAGAGACACAGACAGCTGCTGACGAGTTCGGGCACCCGCGCACAATAGGACCTCATTAGCCTGTTCCACTGCCCTCCTTTTTAGACACGGTCACAATAACGTGGCTAAAAACACTCTGGAGATATCGATGTCGGAGGCCCCGCTGTGCCTTCACTCAGAAAGGCCAAGACGCCGAGCCCACACACACTCATGCGCACAGTGGCAGGCAAGCCTCTCAGCATGTCACTCCAGACGCAGATGTTTCCATTATTTAGTGATGTACATGTCAGTTCCAATGCAGCCCGGCGCTTGGACGATGGGTGATGTGTGTGAGCTTTGTCTGATTGCACACATGTAAACAAATTCTCCATGTTTGGCATTAACCAAACCAGGTTAGGGTTATCATTACAGTAACGTGTAATAACGTGGTATACGTTACAGGGCAGTGACACACAGGTCCTGCAATACATTACAGTCAGAAGAGTCTTTAGGTTTACCAGAGGCAGGGCAGTGGAGTCCTACAGTTAGACTACAGACATACAGAGCCTCTCACACACGGGGTTTGACTTTAACTACTTAAGACACTCAGTAAGGAGACACTGTCAGGGTTTTAGAAACACATAATATAGACATGTAACATTCCCAAAGCTGCAAAGCATCCAGCAAACGCCACAATCCAGAAAAAAATTATTTGATGCTAATACAAGGCATTATAGTTTGTTATCACAACAGTGAGTAATTTAGCACAAGACACCTTTACTGTTATATCATTAGTGCAGTTCTCTGAAGGAAGATTGGATAAGATTGTATACACACAGGCACGCATGCACACATGTACATGTACACATACACACACACACACACACACACACACACACACACATTGGGTTACACATTTCCTGAATCATTTCAAATTAGAAATTATAAAAGATGCTATAGATGCTCAGGCAGTACCTAAGACTACAGACTCAAAGCATATAAGGGATATAACACACACACACACACACAAAACATTTTGTCTGAATAAATACCATTAGGTTCACCATTTTAGGTTTAAACTTTTTGGATTTATCAATCAGGGAAAGCTGTTTAATGTCACAGTTGCTTAATTGCTCGCACTGTTTTTGCAAATGGAATAAAGCGACTAACAGATTTTATGACTGCTTACACACAGAAATTTAAAATAACAGTTAGTGAAAGCTGACACTCACGTATCAAAACCTCAGCCCAGATCTGCATGGCTATAGGTACTCTCTCAGTCTCACACTTTTTGCAAAACACTTTGGAAGGGCAGTGGAATCACACAAAGCTACTTAAGGACACTCATTAGGAGACACTAGCAGTGTAACGGGGCTCGAAGCCAGGTCAGAGAGGTGACGATACCGACACGCTACTGGGTGAGCCACCATGCTTTAACGATGGTGGGCCCGTGTGCAAAACAGTTAGATCTTAGAACAGGTAAAACAAAAGTAAAAAAACAAAGGTGGGGAGTTGAACCCCGGCCACTTTGTTGTGAGGCGAACGAGACTGTGGCAGCCGATAAATTACTTGAAAAACGGGTGGGGGAAAAAAGAAACACCACGCCGAGTGTTGAAAAGGGGAGAATAAATCACGCCTCAGGAAGAATGGCAGCCCCAATGCACTGGGAAAACCAAACGAAAACTTCCCAAAGAGAGAGAGAGAGAGAGAGAGAGAGAGAGAGAAAATTGGAGAAGAGAGGGGGAGTGTAAAAACACAGGCACCCTCGAAGAGCAGAAGAGAGGTGTAGCACAAGGGCTCACAGAGCCCAATACCCAGAGTTACCGGCTAGGAGCTCGGCTCAACACTTTAGCAAAGACCCAGTGCTGAGTGACTGGGTCACTGGGCTTATATAGGTCCAGCCCAGCTGTCGGGCATCAAGCCTGATCGGTAGTGTGCCTGACTACAGGTCGCCCCCTGGTGGCCAGAGGGGGCCTTGACCTGGTGCCAACCCTTACAATCAGGGTTTTATAAACACAGCTCAAACACTGTTGTGAAATCATGTCGATGACACAACAATGGGTCTCGTCTCCAATCGCAATGAGACGACATATCAGGAAGAAGTCGGTGCCCTGACGCATTGGTGTCTGGAGGACAGCCTCTCCCTCGGAGTGGCCAACACTAAAGTTCAGATAGTGGACTTCAAAAAGTGGAAACCACGTCACATCTCTGAGAACCTCACGAGGATGGAGCGCTCAGACAAGATAGCAAGGAAAGCACATCAATGCCTCCACTACCTCAGACGGTTAAAGAGGTTCAGCTAGAGCTCCTGCATCCTATACCACAAGGTCACGGGGGTCAAACTTTCCTCCCTTGCAGGTCATCTATGCAGAGAGCCACCTGAGGAGGGTGAAGGAATTTATCCAAGACTCCAGTGGGTCACCCGAGCCACTCCCTCTGCTCTCTGCTTCCGTCGGGCAGACTGAACCTCAGCACGAAGGCTGTGGAGCTGTCGGCATAAAGATGGCTGAACTCTGCCACCTTCCCATGATGCCTATGTATAGTTTGCATTATTTATTACTATAATCATTACACTTTTATGTACACTGTGCATTGCACAACACCCACTTGCAAAGTGTTTATCACGGAATGTCCAATGTCTTTGTATTGTGCAAACTGTGTATAGGGATTTGTGCAAAATATTGATATGGAAATATATCAGGTATACACTCTTACCAATACGTGAATCAATACACTCATGGTTGTATCAATATTTATGGATGTTTATATTCTTCACCCAGAGTGTATGTACAGAGACACCTGTGTTCCAGTTAAATTGAAGTATTTAAAAGGTCTTGCAGGTAGCAAAGTTGCGTCTCAAAATTTAAAAAATGGGCCGCTTTAGAAAACGCATTCGTCGATAAAAAAAAATGTGACTCAGAATGATTACTGCCAGCGCTATTCACGTCTGCTGTCGTTTATGTTTTTACTCTTGATGCTGTGCTCCTTTTGTTCCTTATAATGTCTAAGAAAGAAGCTCCATTGGAACGCTCATGTCTCGCTCCCTTATGCCTCCGCTGTAAAAGAATGCGCAGTCAACTGACAGGAGCGCAGTGAGTGGCCCTCACTGGCCGAACGTTTGGGCAGCTCAGGCTGCCGCCCCGAGGAGGCAACAGCAAGACTTAATTGCCTCACCCACTGTGTGGAGAACCTCTGAGAGCCCCTGGCAGACAGAGGGTGTGCGTTATCCTATTATCTCCCCCGGGGTCTACCACGGGGACCCCAAAGGCTGCGAGGGGTTAATCTTTCCAGCCTCGGATACCGGACCATGCCGAGGTCACTTGTGTCATCCCGTTGGTTCACGGGGAAGGGCCAAAGCCAGGGGAACTGCACTGGTGTCCAGCTCCTAGCCACTGCTGAGTCCAGCACAGGGCTGACGAGCACGGGAAGAGAACAGACAATGTGAGTGGCATCCCAGCCTCCGCTATGTTCCTCATCACTGTCAATCACACACAAGGGGCGTTCACTTCCTATTCCAGCCGTAACAGACTCCATGCACCAGACCATGCCTCACACCTCAAGATCCGCGCCATCCTGTTTCCATCCTCGTTAAGTGTGCAAGCACTGGATGCTGGTCCTGTCGACCAAGGCATCATCACCCAGGTCACCCCCTCAGTTCAATCAGACCTCGGTGATGCGAACACAGAACACCTTTCGCTAGATTTATTTGCATCTCTAGCAGAACCCATCGCATTAGGGCTCCCTTAGACGCACACACCGCCTTACACACATGACCCCCACATATCCTGGGCATAAAACACTATTATTCAGTGAGGCCCTTTGTGTCGTCCACGGGCACACAGGGCCTTCCCTATTCCAGACACACTCAGTCCCACTAAAGCTGCCCAGCTTCCTCTGCACCGGGACCACGACTGCACCATCACACTGCGGGAGGGAGCCGTTCCACCAAAATGTAAGGTCTACCCCCTCTCGCAAGAGAAAGGGCGCCTCACCAGCCTCTGCGAGTGTCTTCTTTCGCGAGTGTCTTGAAGAAAGGTGAAGGGCTGGGGTCTCGTGTGAAGCACTTGCCACCCGCTCCTGCTTGTCCCGGACGCCCTACCACAGCTGCAGAGAAGTTACAGTCTCATCTGTATTAAAGTGACGCATAGAAGACCGCTTTTAGTATGGCCTCAGGTGACTAGGAATACCCGGTCCTGCCATACAGCCTATCCACAGCACACTCTGTCTTGAGGGCCTTCGTTAAAGAGGTCCAACGGAGTTTCCCGAATAGATCCATCGTCGCTTACATCTTGATCTATTCATCCTCCTACGGCCGACGTGTGCATGACGTGTGATGTCACACTCTCCTGTGCAATAATCTTGACAGCAAGCTGGAGAAGTGCAAGTTCCACCTCCATGAGGTGAACTTCCTGGGGTAGATAATCAGGGAGGACCCTGTACCCATGCAACCCTGTAAGTTGGAAGCAGTGACTGGGTGACCACAGCCCCAGACATGCTCTGAACTACAGTGTTTTCTGGGGTTCGCGAATTTCTACCGGAGGTTCTTCCGGCACCTTCAGCACACTGGCCAGGTCCCTCACCAACCTGCTCCAGGGGAAAGCTCCACACCTGAGGTGGATGCTGAAGGTAAAGGAATCATTCACCAGGCCCAGTGGACAGGTGAGAAAGGCAAGATAAGGCAGGCAAGCCATACTTGTTTTTGCGACAACGTCATGCCGAGGCACATCCCACTAGGAACCTGAATTAAACCGGATGGCTCAGTTGATAACATCTCGCTTCTGGTGGCCAGCAATGCACAAAGACATCTTCCAGCATGTGTTGAGTGTGACTTGAGCACAACATTACGCACTCCGCTGGCTGGTAAGCTGTTCCCCCCTGCCTACACCACAATGTCCTTGGTCTCACCTGGCCATAGACTTTGTTACAGGCCTGCCGGCGTCGGAGGGGAGCACAGCCATTCTCATGGTGGTGGATCGCTTCTCGAGGATGGTACGCCTTATCCCTCTCCCAGTGCTGCTGGCAGCCCTAGACGCAGCTGTCTTCTCGTTCCGTCACGTCTTTCGAAAGTTCAGGCTGCCGCAGGACATCACATCAGACTGGGGAGTATGTCGGACCACCTGCAGATCGTGTCATAAGCTACTCGGAAAATTGAACATCACGGTAAGCCTCACATCCGGTCATCACCCACCCAGTGGACAGGTAGAGTGGGTAAATCAAGAACTAGAGAGGTTTTTGAGGCTGTATTGCCAGGAGTACCCTGACACATGGTGCTCTTTTCTTCCTTCATCCAAATACCCCCGGAATTCTGTTTCATGTGGGAACGAAGCTAACCCCTTTCAAGTGTATTCTAGGTAAGACTGCCACTCTAGGTCTGGAAAATCTCCGCTCTTCCCCTGGAATCCCCTGACATCTTGCCAGTCTACTGCACAGGTGTGGCATCAGAGAAGCGAATGTGTCTGGGTGGTCCGCCATAGCCGCTATAGACGCGTTCAAGAAGGACAGCAGATGGGAGAAGAGGTGAGTCCCCTGCAGACCAACCCAAGGACAGAGTGGGCGTGGCTATGAATGACCCCAAGTAAGCTTACCGACCCCTACATGATTGTTGGACGGATCAACAGCATCACCTACAGGTCGGGCATTCCAGGGAGCAGCTGTGGCGTCCACGTCTCGTTGGCCTTTCTCATCTCTGCGTGATTCCAGGAGGAGAGGGCAGCAGCTGCAGTACTTGGTGGATTGGGAGCGATACAGTACAGAAGAACGGAGCTGGGTGCCCTCATCACAGATCCTGGATCCCAACTTAATTGCTTCCTTCCATTGTCTGTATGTCACAAGCGCTGCGCTGACCGGGCAGGCCACGCTCCCGGAGCCAGACGGGATCCTGGGGCGGTGGGGTCCTGTCATGGTGTGCCGGGCACGCATCCAAAGGGGCACGCCCACTGGGACACACCCACACACCTGCACCACGCCTACTAATCAACTGCACCTGCACCTTACCTTTAAGTTTCTGCCTATTTAACGCCCACAGGCAGCAACCTCCAGTGCTGTGCACTGCTCCAGTCTAGCGTGCATGCCTCGTCTGAACCTACGGCTGCCAAGTGAACCCTCAGGAGTGATTACCGGCTGAACTATTCGCTTCTGCTTTTTTACTCTCGATGCTGAGCTCCTTTTATTCCTTATTATGTCTAAAAAAGAAACTCTGCTGAGACACTCGTGCCTTCCTCCAACAATCCATTAGTTAAAAAAACACCTCTTTAAACTTGGGTGGAAAACATTTATTTAATTTAACTTATAATTGCAAGTGATTGCAAGTGATATTAGTTATATTGGTAATATATTAGTAATATTCAGGCTTAAATCCTTTTCTGTTAGCAGGAGGTTAGAAGTTATTGGTGGTATTCAGAATTAAATGTTTTACTTTCTTTTGCTTTCTCTATATTGTGACTTTACATTTATGCTCCCCATTGTGTTGTTGGTCTTTATTTGTTATTATTTATTAATGTATTGTTATTAATAATAATAATAATAATAATAATAATAATTTTGGTAACATTTACCTTAATAAAAATGGTTTGTATAACAGACTATTAGGCCTTGTATCGTACTGTATCATGATGCCTATATCGTAATATGTATCACTAGCAATACCCAGCCCTCATTGTTCAGTGTATATTGTATAACATCTATGAAACAGTGTCTGTCGTTGAGTGTCTACTTTCATTTTATCTTAGTATTTTAGTCTAATTGCCGTTTTCATATGGGGATTCGAATCTGATTTTTTCTCACGCCATTTCCCCTGTTCAGTCAATCCTGTTCTGCTGTGTGATGTCTTGCCCAATAAGGAGGGTTCACAAATCATGGCTCCTGATTGGGTGTGGACACTAAAATACACATTGTGAAGAACGCTGGGTAATTTAGTGCCTTTGCTGTCATGCCCTCAGTTCAGTCCTCTGCAGGAACAGTGGAAGAGTGTCGCATTCGTTTATAACATAAATGCTGTGAAGTCAAACTATTTTGACACGCTGGTGGATCAGAATAGCAGTGTGCACATAGACACACACAGAGATGCACACACACACACACACACACACACACACACACACACACACACACACACACACACACATCATATTGCCTGAAGACATTCCTCCAGGTTCACTTTTTTGGACTCATTTATTGATCAGGGGGGACTGTTTAATGTCATAGTTGCTTAATTGCTGGCACTGTTTTTTGCTAATGGAATGAAATTATTTATAGTTTGTTTGTTTGTTTGTTTTTTATGATTGCTTACACACCAAAATTAAAAACAACACAGTTAGTGCTATTAGTAAAAAGCTGACACCCAGGCACCAAAACCTTGGCCCAGTTCCACACAGCTATATGCACATTCCCAACCTCACAAAGTGTTTTGTAAAACACTACACACCTCTATATTAGACACAAAAATCGAATTTGATACACGTTTAAGGGCAGTGACACACAGGTCCTGCAATACATTGCAGCGAAGGTCTAACACATCCAGAAGGCTTCCACAGTCAGAAGTGTCTTTAGGTTTACCAGAGGCAGGGCAGTGGAGTCCTACAGTTAGACTACAGACACACAGAGCCTCTCACACACGGGGTTTGACTTTAACTACTTAACACACTCAGTAAGGAGACACTGTCAGGGCTTTATAAACATATAACATAAAAGTGGGTTGACCATGCTATAAAGCGTGGATGGACATTGAGAGAGGCATGTAACATTCCCAAAACTGCAAAGCATAACATATAACATTCCCAAAGCTGCAAAGCATCCAGCAAACGCCACAATCCAGAAAAAAATAATTTGATGCTAATACAAGGGATTATAGATTGTTATCAGAACAGTGAGTAATTTAGCACAAGACACCTTTACTGTTATATCATTAGTGCAGTCCTCGGAAGGAAGATTGGATAAGATTGCATACACACAGGCATGCATGTACACAGGTACACACACACACATGCACAGACACACACACACACACACACAAACAAAGCATTTCGCCTGAATAAACTCCACCAGGTTTATTGTTTAAACTTTTGTTGGTCTTGTTTATCAGTCGGGGAGGTCTGTTTAATCTTATAGTTGCTTAATAGCTCATGCTGTGACAAGCCTGCTGTTTTTGCAAATGGAATGAAATGATTTACAGGTTTTTTTTTTTTACGATTGCTTACACACTAAAATTAAAAATAAAGGTTAGTAAAAGCTGACACTCAAGTTAAAAAAAAACTGGCTATAAGCACTTTCTCAGCCTCATATGTTTTTCAAAACATTGCACACACTTGTCTATATTAGACATGAAATCTAACAAGAGCTCACATCCTTGACATTTTAAGGCACTGCCTTTCAAAATACAACATCTGATCAAGATCTGATCAACATCTGATCAGGAAGAGAGCATGGTTGGGGTTAAACAACATTATGGCTGGGGTTATAAATCCAGTAAAGTGTAATAACGTGTTACATATGTTACAGGGCAGTGAAACACAGGTGCTGCAATACACTGCAGTGAAGGTCTAACACATCCAGGAGGCTTCCACAGTCAGAAGTGTCTTTAGGTTTACCAGAGGCAGGGCAGTGGAGTCCTACACTTAGACTACAGACACACAGAGCCTCTCACACACGGGGTTTAACTTTAACTACTTAAGACACTCAGTAAGGAGACACTGTCAGGGCTTTATAAACACATAATATAGACATGTAATATTCCCAAAGCTGCAAAGCGTCTAGCAAACGCCACAATCCAGAAAAAAATAATTTGATGCTAATACAAGTGATTATAGATTGTTATCAGAACGGTGAGTAATTTAGTAGAAAACACCTTTATTGTTATATCATTAGTGCAGTCCTCTGAAGGAGGATTGGATAAGATTGCATACACACAGGCATGCATGCACACATGTACACACACACACATGCACAGACACACACACACACACACACACGCACACACAAACAAAGCATTTCGCCTGAATAAAGTCCACCAGGTTTATTGTTTCAACTTTTGTTGGTCTTGTTTATCAGTCGGGGAGGTCTGTTTAATCTTATAGTTGCTTAATAGTTCATGCTGTCACAAGCCTGCTATTTTTGTAAATGGAATGAAGTGATTTACAGTTTTTTTTACGATTGCTTACACACTAAAATTAAAAATAAAGGTTAGTGAAAGCTGACACTCAAGTAAAAAAAAAAAAAACTGGCTATAAGCACTTTCTCAGCCTCATATGTTTTTCAAAACATTGCACACACTTGTCTATATTAGACATGAAATCTAACAAGAGCTCACGTCCTTGACATTTTAAGGCACTGCCTTTCAAAATACAACATCTGATCAAGATCTGATCAACATCTGATCAGGAAGAGAGCATGGTTGGGGTTAAACAACATTATGGCTGGGGTTATAAATCCAGTAACGTCTAAAAATGTGGTACATATGTTACAGGGCAGTGACACACAAGTCCTGCAATACACTGCAGTGAAGGTCTAACACATCCAGGAGGCTTCCACAGTCAGAAGTGTCTTTAGGTTTACCAGAGGCAGGGCAGTGGAGTCCTACAGTTAGACTACAGACACACAGAGCCTCTCACACACGGGGTTTGACTTTAACTACTTAAGACACTCAGTAAGGAGACACTGTCAGGGCTTTATAAACACATAACATAAAAGTGGGTTGACCATGCTATAAAGCGTGGGTGGACATTGAGAGAGGCTGGACAGAGAGTTCGGCCCAAACCCCGGCAGATATACTGTTGCAACTGTATATCTGGGTAACAAGAACACCTGAAAAACAACTTTTCTCTTCCATTTACAGCAAAATCGATACAATTCAACCTGCTATATTCGCAACATCGTTTTGGTATCCGTTTGCTGCATTTCATGCCTGAAACAATGTATGCTGTCTTGTGATGTTTTATGTATGTCGGGTTGTCCACGTAGGAGTGAGGGCCGAGATCAGGGCCTCGGTGATAAACTTCATAAACTATAAATTCAGCAGCAAGATGCACTCTGGAAACATCTAGCACCATTCTCTCATTCCCCCCCACCCCCACATTCTTCTTATGCTGATAAGATGAAGTTCATTTCACAGACATTTAACTACCAAACCTAACAAACACCACCAATAACTTCCTAGAAAATTACATCTAACTACCTCACATGTTAGCATTAGCCAGTGCTAAATGGCCAAAGAAACAAAGGATAATGATTTTCTAAATAGTTACATTTCCCTTGTCTGCAGTTTGGCCAGACAGCTCCCTCTTTTAGGAAAAGTTTTATTGCCAGCCCTGCATTGTACTGACCCAGGTTGGAAAAGCAGTCAGACGTAAAGTGTTTAGCTCATATGTGCAGGTTTTTGCAGACTGTCACTGGGACGTTGCCATCAAAACTAAACTTTATCCACTCAGCTCTTCTATCCCCTGAGGCTGGGGGTTGATGTCGCGCTTTGTGCTGCTCTGTACCGTGAGCAGTTCCTGCGCTCGGCTCCTAGCTTAATGCTAGCGGGTCCAGTGCTTGTGGCCAAAAAAAAGGCACCTTCTCAACGGCAGTTCTTGAGCCATGGGTGTAGATATACAGATGGAGGGCAGGACTATTCTAATGAGTCCCCCTGTGACCTTGAAAAGGGAGACAAATCTGAATGGTTTGCTTTAGCCCAGGGTTTCTGACATAGGTAGCCCACAAGAAACTGCCTGGGTTATCTTATTTCACAGTTCATGTGTTGGCAGGCACTCCACATAACCAAATGTATGTGCACAAACACTCACAAAGTGAATTTTTCACAATATGTCCCTTTTAAAAAATACCACATGCAGATGTAACAACCCTACTGAGAGCCACTTGAAAGAAGTACTCACATAAAAGACCTGTGGCATGAATAAGTGAACTACACAATATTGTCGTATTTTCTGCGAGCTTTGTACATGGACGCGGAAGCAATCCAGCATAAATGTATCTTCATAGATGAGGCTGGGTTTAACCTGGCAAAATTTAGAAGCGGGAAGAACATCACTGTCCACAGAGCTGTTCTGAGTGTCTCAGGCCAACATGGCTGTAATATCATGTGCACTGCAATCACGCAGAACAAGGGTCTTTATCACCATACCAACGCGGGTCCTTAAAACACAGCCCAAACAATCACATTGTTAGACAGATTACACACCAGGAGATCAAACGCATGCAGAACTGATGAGATACAGCGTCATATGGAGCAACGTATCTTCCCAACAATGTGCCCTGCTCCCAAATCGGTTTCATTAACGCCCACGGTTTTCACACTGATACCTCCCACGATAGCTCTCTCTCCTCCGCCCCGCGGAGGCGGTGACAGGTTTACCATCTCCAGCCCTACGGCAGGACACCCCTCACTCCAGCCGTGGAGCAGAAGCGCGAGTAAACTGATGCAGGGTCTTTGCAAGGATGGATTTGCTGTCCAAGATTCTTCCCTCGCTGTTTGGCGAGAGACGGCGTAGACTGTGATGTAAACAAAGTGCTATGGCCAGATCCTGATCCAGCTAGGTGAAGAGGTGATGCATAAGCTTTTTTTTCAATTTGGTTTATTTGCTGTCTCCACAAATCTTTTTGATGTGTTTATGTGCTATATTCTACTTACAATATGTTCTGTTCTAATTATCACTGCAAAATGTATTGACTGATTTTACCATGTAAAGAGGCATTAAAAATTTCATCAGTGTGTCGTGCGGGTCTTGTTTGTGTTTGGTTAACATGTTCACGCAATTTACTCGAAAAGTATCTCTTTGTAACTGGTTTAACCAGAACTGGACCGCATGAACCATGTGTGTGCCATACGGTAACATTTGTTTTTTTATAAATAATAGTTTAGTTTTGAATGAAGTGTTTTATTTTGCCAAAGATCTTGTATTGTGGCTGTGTGAATTGTGTTCTAGCATTTTTGACAAAATGAGCCCTCCTTTAAAAATTTTGCTTAAGCAATAGTAGGGCTACATTTGAATTATGTTACAGTTCACTTCTCAAGAGATTAAAGGTGCGCTATGTAAAACTGGCTACCCTAACCCAGCGCGGATCTCACATGTGCGTACACATAGTTCGGGGTTTGGAGGTCTGTTCCGCTCTCATGTGGCCCTTAGGAGTTAGATTTAACGCAGGATAAAAACTGACCAAAAAAAGTGCTTTGGCCTCAACCGGATTGGAACGCTTGCGTAGTTCGTGAGGCTAACATAGCCATTTTTATTCTGTGCTTTTTATACGTTATTATTTATAGCCTGTGCGTAACTGACAGTTTCTCAAATTCACCCCCCCACACCCCCTTTCAGATTATGGGAATAACGACGAAGAAAAGAGAAGACCACTGACGCAGATATTCTGATAGTTCTGTGATTAATTGGACCAGACAGACTGAACTCGCCAAAACGATTTTAAAAATAAATCTCCAGAAACACGTTTAGGCACCGACATCTTACCCCGTCGAAGTCCTACATTGCTTAAAAAATAAAAATAAAAAAATTAAAAACTCTTAGGAGTTGTTCACATCCCGACTTTGATTCGACGCTTCTGAACTCACCTGGATGTTTTCAGTGGGTCCAAGGTTCCGTGGAGTGTGGACCCGTACCTGTCGTGCCTGGGTAATGATGCACCTGTATGATAAGCTCGGAAACGTGGACGCGAGTTCCTGTAGATCAGTAACCATCACATCCACGTTGCACAGCCGGAGAAGTCTGCCTCGGATTATTTGCGGGAAAGCATATTGCTTCTGGAGGTCCTCTGTAACTAAGTTTCTGCATTGTCGTAATTGCGGATGGGATTTATTGACAGAAATACGAATTCTTTCTAAGTGTCAATACGTCCGAGTCGCAATATCAAGGTTTACGTTGCTGCCATGCCGTTAATGCTTTTAGTCAAGGCTCTACTTACTGTTTTGCGTTGTGAATTGTGGCACAGCGGGTCGCCGGCTGACCGGAGAGAGGGTGCAGATCTTGCACGTTTAAATCAGTGTGCAAGGTTTAGGAGCAACCTTGCGCGTGGGGGAAGCACGAGCTCATTTGACAAGGCTGTCGTGGGTAAGATCACCAACTCTCGATCTTGCGAGAAAACCGAAGAAATTAAATGCAAGCCAAGTCACCTTAACGACGGGGCTGCATTTTGTGTTCGCAGCCCTGTTACTGAATGGGATGAATTAGCTAGTGCATTTGAATAAGAGTTAGTGTTGACTCTAGACGTCGCCCGCGAGACTGAAATAAAGCGCGTGCGAGAGTGAAAGTGGTAAAAGAGGAAACCGGAGAGGCTGGTGGCACGGACCTGAGTCAGCGCGCGTGACGGGGAACGTGAATCACGAACCACGCTCCAGTCTGCAGATGTGCAGAGACATGCAGAGACGGACACAGTGGGGCACAGCTAGGTTATGCATTCCACACAGTGTCCAGATGGGACACTGCACGGGAATTCCGTGGAAGAAAATTGACTCTGTATGCTGCTGAGTCTTTGAATCGACTGACGGTCTCTAAGAACAAGATATAGGCCTACAATAACGGTTAACGCAATAACGAACATATAAGCGAACAGCAGCTGTGCCTCTTCTCACAGACAAGAATGCCCCATTTAAGTAACTTATATTTCAATGATAAGTCAGAAGTTTGTAACTAATGGCATATTTTTTGACAAGACTGTCACCCCCTGAAGTAGACGATGGCGTGACGGAGACTGTCAGTCAAGAAGGTTACACACAATTAATTGCTATACACAACATCGGTGCTCTGGCTATGGTGCCAGAGAACTGGCTCATTGGTCCAGTGATCAGAGCGCACATTCAGCGGAAGTCTGCGCTGTGATGTGGCGATCTTTGACTTCTGTACAGCCCTGGCATGAAATAAGTATAAATGGTATTTTTTAAAGGTAGCAGTGGTGTGAAACCCATCAGTGTCATTTAGTGTTTTTGCTTCAATGGCCAGCTTCTCCCATATCAGAGGAGTCAAGATGGTAGGTTAGTCTTAGCAGCAAGGGGTAATTAAGAAAGCAAGCCATCACTCAGCCTGAGCTGAATTTCATCTCATCTGCAGAGCACAGATCATCACAGCAGCTTTTAGCAGAAGTCTCTGACAACAGCGTTACGTGCAGGCTAAATGCAGACTCCATGGAGGCCAAGAGCTCATCCATCAAAACCTTTGTCATCGTATGATGAGGTGACGGGCTTTATCACGTGTACAGGAGCCTTTCATGTAATGAAAAAAAAAAAAATCCAATATTACTAGCAATATGCTGAGTCTAATTATAGTATTCTTTACTTCCATTTATTGGTATTTTCAAAACTCCAAGGATAGTACTGCACATCAACTCAGGCTTCGTCACCAGCACCTATAACTGGTCAGTCTTCATCAACCATGAGATTCAATTCCTCTGGACTTCCTTATGTGCAGAATCTGTGTAACTTAATATATTAAACATCCAAACTGGCCAAACTGTCAAAGCAGGCTTTTACATAATAAGAGGACATGACTCACTCCTGCTGCCAGTCGCCCAGTAAAATGTGCTAGAATTACTTTCCTGAAGTACACAGTCAGGTTCATTGTCCAGGGTCATAATCCAGGCAGAGCACGTGCGCAAATCAGGCTTCAGTCCAGCGTCCTCTACACACTACTGCACTTTGGAGTCACTTGCCCTTGGAGGGTTGTGTGCTGAAGTTTGGGGTTGGGTTTGCTTGGTTTTTTTTTCAATCCTAGTACACCACCTAGTGATTGTCTGCCTTAAATGCACTAAACTAAAAATTTAATCGAATTTCATAGAACCTACTGAACTTAACTGGATTGAATCTACCTCCCTGCATGCAAAGGATGGAGTCACATGTTTAGGAAAATCTCTGACAAGTCAGGTAGAAACGGTTGGTCAAAAGATTTATAAAACCTCACATTTATAAACACAACAAAATGAAAGGGATTATAAATAGAAAGAAGAGCTATTCTGAAAACTGCCCTTTGGGCATGGCAGCTGGGTGTGGATCCTGGAGGAGTGTGTGGGCTGTGAAGAGGAGTCTGGAGAAGCTTAGCCTCCACTGAACGGCATCCAGCGCTGCCGTCTCAGCTAAAGCCCAGTAAAGCGGCTACCAGATCAGACCAGCCTTCTGCTTAAGCCCTGCCTTCGCACCCTGCTGGGAGGATGTGTGTGTGTGTGTGTGTGTGTGTGTGTGTGTGTGTGTGTGTGTGTGTGTGTGTGTGTGTGTGTGTGTGTGTGTGTGTGTGTGTGTGTGTGTGTGTGCGCGCGCACGCGCGCATGTGCCAATTACATTAAAACAACTTTCTGGTCGGCCTAAAAACCTAACCTAGTGGAACCTAACCCAAGCAAATCTTCTCTTCTCTTCTCTTTAACTTTGTTAGAACATGGACAACAAGCAAGAGAATGTACTCAGCACACACCATTGCTGTGCAAATTTAAAAATGGCCATTTATTTCTTATATTAACATCTACAGTGCAATAATTTAGGATCCCATGAGAGCCCAGGTGAGACTGGAATGGTAAGAGGAGGGGCAGAGCGGGAGGAGGGGAGGAGTAGAGTGGGAAGAGGAGGTGCAAAAGGCAGGGGAGGGGAGGGGAGCTCACGCATCGCTTGACGCCGCTCACTGTAGTGTCCACCGGAACAGATGAACGGTGGGAGGATTAGTGTTCCCCGCCGCCACCCAACCGTACACACACACACACACACCCGCGCGCGCACGTGTGTGTGTGTGTGTGTGTGCTTTTGCATCACGGTCTGTCTCGTCTGCTGCTGTTCTGGCTCATCCTGTGTTCGGAACTGTCGTTACCATGGAGGAGACATGGGCTGTGGGTTCTGCAGGTATGACATCACCACAGCTGATATAGACAGCCTGGAGAGGGATAGAGGGAGAGAGAGAGAGAGAGAGAGAGAGAGAGAGAGAGAGAGAGAGAGAGAGAGAGAGGGAGGGAGAAGGAGGGAGAGGGAGAGAGAAAAAAATCACAACAGGCAGCGAACAACGTACCTCATACTAAACACAAAGGGCAGTGTAGCATAGGTCACCTGGACATGTTTCAAACACGTCCTGGAGGGCCACAGCCCAGCAGTGACTAGTGTCTCTCCTCTTGCAGCAGACCGTTATAAGGTCCCGTGGAGTCTAAACCTCAACGGGTCAGATATGTTTCGATATCTTGAGGGGGACCTACACGATATTAGGCAGATGTTTTTTAACTTTCCCACCGATTGTGCTATGTTGTTTACATCTGATGAGTGTAAACATAAATTATCACTGCTAGAATCTTTCAGTTCTTGCTTCCACAAGACGCACCAATAGAGTCCCCCTTTCCTCCAAGCCAGTGTCCTGCGTCCAAAGATAGGCACACTCCGGTCTCAGTGTACCCTTCTACATGCTACAGGCATGCACAACAGTGCTGATTGGCAGTCTCTCCTGGGAAAGACCTTTCCAGATTGGTTAACAGAGGTGCACGGTGCAGAACTTTTGAGGTGCTCGTTCCGAAGCCCACTTTGGTCACGGACACGTTTCCTCTCCCCACAGAACAACCTTTTTAGTGAGAACCACCGGGAAAATTATGACAGTTCAGTTGAACTAGAAGGAAGTCGACAGAATCTTAAACTAGCAACAACAATCATCGCAGTTTCTCTCCAGTATACACAGTATAGCCTCAAGGACATAGAAAATATTAGCTGTGCCCCATACCCCCCCCCCCTGCACACACCTCCGCACACATGCGCATGCACATGCGCACGCACGTGCGCGCAAGCATATCCACACACCCCTAAAAACACACGCATGTGCAGGCAGACACACACATACACACACACAGATCCATGCTGAACTCACATAAAGCTGCTCATCATTTGCTTGGTGTCTTCTGAGCTTCGGGAATTGGCGAAACTGATGAAGGAGCAGTAAACAGCGATCCAGGCACACCACTTTAGCTGCACATGCACACACACACAAACACACAAGCTCAGCAACAAATTCTCAACAGTGATACAATCCATATCAGCACCAGTAAACCAGTCAAAGTACACCAGTTTAAGCAGAGCCCTGGTGACTAGGCAGGAGACCTGTTTCTGAATTCTGTCAGCATCGTTCAAATGTTAACAAATCAAAAGGCAATTTCTTCTTTTCCTCGCATGACTGCTGACCTGGGCATGTTAGCAGACCTGCAGTATCCAACACTCCAGTATGGGGCAAAGATGGTCACATGGGTGTAGGAAGTGTTTACACTTAACTATGCATCCCCCCTTTCATTTTTAGGCAACCATCATACAGCAAACAATTATTGCCATTAAAACGTGAAGGCTTAAAAAAAAATAACAATAAATAAATAACATTTATATTATATATAACAGAAATCTGACAATACAGTACAGTATTGCAGGTCGACTAAATAGAGGTCTGATTTGCTTATTCTGTTGTAATGGGTACAGTTACGGTATCTACCCGGCTCCACACACTCAGGAATTCATGCAGGCCTTCAAATGAATAAGTGAATGAATTAAGAAAAGAATGAAGACTGTAATCCAATATCGTACACCATAAAATCTCCAACCTCCACTCTGGCTACATAAAATCAACTCCTTCGTGTTTGACCGATATTTCGATTTCAGATGGAGCTGCACCGTACACGTTTCGTGCTCTGCGTAGACCGAGCGCGTCTCACGGTCCCGGGACAGTAACGCTAGTTTACAGCGATCTGGTTACGCATGATGATCATTAGAGGATCCACACGAGACAGCTACTACGCCGCCGTCTCCATTCGCTCCGCTGCGAGTGGTTCGGAACCGCTCGGACGGAGGTTCGGCGGCTCACCTTCAGCATCAGCCCACACATACTGAAGATCATTCCGAGTAGGTTCATGTAGTCTGGAGTGGGGTCCTCCAGTGTGGGGTTGGTGTCTGTGCTTGGGGGCTTGTAGCTGCACGACAAGAAAAGACCTGGTTTATCAATGCCGTCGCTTTTTAACTGGTTAAACTGGTTAAATCGGTATGAGTTCGTATGTAGGAGTGAAGGACCTCCGTTATTTAACCCAGCTATGCTATGCTATGCGAGCTAGCTAGCTAGCTAGCGAAGATGATCAACAGTTAGAGGTGTTTTACTAAAACAACGCCCACATTTTACTCACCGAAAAATCTTGTTCTGTCTCCGCGGATCTGCCATACTGTTCGAGCTCATAATATTCAGCAATTATTGACCCGTAGTTCTTCTTTTTAGTTAGCTAACCTAGCTAAACATCCGTAAACACAGTGAAGTCGAAACCGGGGGGCAACTAGCCCCCTGAGGAAATGGCCTTCTTCTTCATCTTCAGAAGTAAAAGGAAGCCACCATTAATTCTTACTGCCACCTAGTGGTACAGATTTGTAAGAACTATGTTGTATTATAACTCGTGTTTTTTTGGCACGTACTACGTTTCTACCTGGGATTTCGATGGCGCCGTAGGTAAACTGACGTTGAATAACGAACACAAACACAGCATGCATGCACAGTCTAAGCCTTGCATCTTGAGTCAAGCTCAGTAAAATGTTGAGGTTTTTTCCAGTGACACATGCAAAAGACACCTGAGCATCAGTCACTGAGGTCCATGTATCAAGAAAGGTTTTCCGAGCTTGTAGAATAATTCCCTAGGAGACTTGAGGCTGACATTGCTCCCAAAGGTGCTTTAACCAATGATGAAGTGACTAAGCAACATCTGTTAGCCAGGATTAAATTAAAAGTTAAAAACACATTACCTTCCATCAGTATGCTGAGACTCAGCTTTTAGCTGTCTATTAGCTCCCTCTTTTATTGTCTATGAGACAATAAATGCAAAGCCAGAATTCCAAACTTCCTTGTTATTGGGAATGGTGAAATGTGTAACATGGGACGATGGGATGCAAACGAAGAGATGAGTGGCGTTTATTTAGGACAAATCATTGGTCCAGAATGAATAAGCCAGAGGAGCGAGACACAGAATCAAAACATAACCAAATGGAAGAAAGTGAAAACAAAGATAAAAACAAATAAACTGGATCCACAATGAAGCAAACAAAGACCCCAGTGAACCGAGATGAAATTCTAACATAGCAACAGAGACTACATCCAAAATGATCAATGATAGCACGGGGCTCCTGAGCTGGTGGAGGCAGAACGATTAGTGCGGGCTGTGGGACACCACACTAGACAACACCGCGAACCGAAGCCAGGAGACAATAGGAGCAGGGCCGTCCAGTGAGGGTCAGGCAGCCTACAATAAAGCCTCCGACAACCCTCAGCATGGACACTACAGCAGTGACTAGCAACAAAGCAGAGTCCTGGCAGTGCGGCCTTCGGTTTCCGCTGCCTCTAGAGGAGCTGAATGCGCAGTGTCAGAGTCAGTTGGTGGAACTCCTAGGAAGGTTCCTCGTGTGTGAAGCCACCAGCGCTTGACTGAGGAGCTGAATATGAAGCGTCAGTGCTGGTTGGCGGATCCCCAAGAGCTGTGGGCAGTGCGCACAAGCAGTTGCCATTTCTGTGTGGACTATTGGTGGCTCAGTGATGTTACTAAGCCCGACTTGTACTCACTCCCACACGGTTCAGCTTGCTGCACTTACATAGCAGGTATTAGGATTTAGCACCATCCCCCAATACTACTCGCCAATAACAGACACTAAAGAGAATAAAGCACTAGGATTCAAAGTTACAGCTTTCAGGCTTTGTAATGCACCAGCCACAATTAAACATTTGACGGAGCACAGGTGTCAAGAGCAGTCTCGTGGTTTATATCGTACGTAATGAGCATGCTGGCTCCTGCACCTAGCTTCAGAAGTGCTCTCGGAAACCGGTAAGGACAGCCCCATGCAGGTCCAGCTGTACAAACCATACACTGGATAGGATTCTGCCCCAAACTCCAGAGGCCAGGGGAGGTTACCTGCGTGGTAATGGAGTCCCTGGGTGAAGTCGTATATTGTGTCTGGATGAGATATCGGACTGTCATGGTCTACAGAGACCAGCCCAGGAGGAGGTCACTGCAGCTATAGTTTAGATTGAATGTTAAAGATGTGTTAATGAGGTAAATGGTATAATGTGGTGTGTTGTCATTCCTTTTCCCTGTATTTTTTAGTCCAGGTAGTGTACGTTTCTCACAGTCCCCGTGGAGCTTTCGGTTAATCGTCCTCCACGCCCCCCATAGTCTTTGTCTTTTGTTGTTCTGTTGAATAATCAGTGCATTACTTAGCACTGAAGATGGTCTTTCATGGGCGTTCACTGGGGCTGCAACTACAGCTTTGATTAATCGTATGTGTGGCGATTGTAAGAACTGTGGAAGACTTCAGTTTTGTTTTGTTTGTGTTTGTTTTTTTTGAAGTGCTGAAAAAAAAAATCTGCCACCCGCACAAACGCACATTATCAGGTTTTGGTTTGTTTTTGTTGTTTTGTCTGCTGCAGAACTAAAAGCATTCAAATAACCAGCTTGTTAATAATAAAATAAAATGCTTGTTTTGGGCTCCTTTACTTCCAATAACATACGCGCGTTTAACAGGAAACATTAAGTGTCACGTAGCATATGGATTCAGTCTATTTTAAGGACAGAGTAGACGTTGCTAAAAGGTTTTCCAGTACACTGACCCAGTATAGCACTGCACACTGGCCCAGTACGACTCACTTTTCCTTAAACTAACCACAATACACAGAATGAACGTCAAGCACTAATCCGCATAACAGAGGTACTGCAGTCTCCAACCCCCGACTATCTGATCACCCTTGTCTCTCACTCTGCCTATCTGATCACCCTTGTCTCTCACTCTGCCTATCTGATCACCCTTGTCTCTCACTCAGCCTATCTGATCACCCTTGTCTCTCACTCAGCCTATCTGATCACCCTTTCTAAAAGGGAAGTGTAAAATGAACAATCACTCACTCGCACAACACCCATCTGAAGTACCGCCTCATCGGCTGTCTCACTACAACCCTAAAAGTTCGCGTGTGTCCAGTAATCGTGACCTGCACTCGCCGCTTATGCTGCATGGTCTCGGGAATGGCAAGAAGCGCAGGACCGAATGCGTGGATCGCGTGGATCGCCTCGAGGGCGCAGTTGGCGTAGCCGGAGAGCGGGCGCAGGGGCGCGCGCGTCCTTCTTCCAGCTTGGTGTCCGTTTCGCACGGTAACAGCCGCAGCGTGCAGTGACTAACGAACTCCAGGTAGGCGTTTGGAGCTTTGTTTCCGTCGTGAAGTCTCTTTAAGGTGTACTTTTATCGTATTCATGAAATATGCTGATTTAAAAGTTATTTTAAGTTCAAGCTACCGATCGAGATATTGGGATATTTAAGGAATAGTAAACAGGGCGATCAAATAAACCAAAAAAAACAAGGAACATCAATAAAAATGTAATATAGTGTGAAACTGTAATTAATAATATATGCTTTAGTGATTGATTTAAAATATTTACATTAGTTTCTGCATTTCTGATACAGCAAGGCTGGTCTTTTGCAGTGTGTTTGTACTACTCAGTAGTGCCTCTAGCGCACTTGGTGGTTTGTTTCCTCGCCAACATGTTTGGGAAGGGTTTTAACTTGCGGTACATTACGAGTTTTGTTGGATAATTTCCCGACTTATAGACGTTCATTCAATCTTGGCTTGCTAGCTGTCGCTTTGCTGAAACCCATCGTAGAACTCCCGGCACGGACACCGGATCCGCGCGGGACGAATATACCCGGTGCGCTGTAGGGGCCTGCGCGCGGGATATGTTCGCCAGCGCTGCTCGTTCTGACGGGGGATCTGAATCAGGCCTGACAGCACGGCTTTGTGTTTCTTAAGAAGGACTTCACAGTTAGATGAATGTGGTGCGTTAAAACAAGCAACTCCTCATCCAGATTCCACTGCTCCAATGCAGGGTGAAACAATACTGCAAAACTCTATTTTAAAATCGTTTTTTTCCTGTCATACTGAAGCTCTCTCTCTCTCTCTCTCTCTCTCTCTCTCTCTCTCTGTCCCCCCTCTGTCTTTCTTTTTGTCTCATTCTCTCATCAAATTTTCATGAGTGTTTTATACTGTATTGGCAACAGCTGCCCCATAGACAATAATGTCTCTCTTCACCTCACAGACACACACACGCACGCTAAAGCAGGCGTATACTGAAATGCACATGCAACATACTGTACATATACACACAAATGCAAATTTCAAACACTGTATTTGCTGTATCTGCTGTATTTGAAATAGTTCTTTTCATTCTTTTTTAAATTCTGTTCCCCAGCACATTGAACTTAAAATGACTATTGCCTTCTGGAGTGTAGAAAACAGACCAGATTATGGACTGGTCTGGGATCAGTGCAACTCTGTTGTGTAACTCTTTCCATCCTTGCATTCCAAACCACGGGCCGTGGGGCAGTTTCATCTCTGTTGCTGACCCAATGACTGCGATGTTGTCAGCCGGTTTGACGTTGCAGGCATCACCCAGCCTAGCCTCAGGGTCAGCTCGTGAGCTCAGACCACCTGGACCGGGCTCAACCCTTCCTTCTATACTGGACACTTTAGGCAGCACTGTTTTGCATCTATGTGCGCAGGGCTTCAAAGGAAATTTTGCATGTGTCTATGACCCAGATTCGATCCTTTATATTGTACAGTTATTCCAGAGTCGACATTATTTTATTTCTCACGCAGAGTTAAGTAGAAAAACTGAGAATAACATAACCCCATTGAAATCACAGTTAAATCTGTATGTGTGTGTGTGTGTGTTCACCTGTCTGCCTGTAGGATGCGTGCGCTGCTGTTCTTGCTGTCGCTGATGTGGGATCTGTGGTCCACACACTGTAATCCCACTTTCCTCTGTCCCACCAACTGCATTTGCCACCTGGAGCTCCATTTGGCCACATGTGCCGGCGCGAACCTGACGGACCTCCCGGCCGCCCTGCCTCCCTACATGGAGCACCTGAACTTCTCCTTCAACAAGCTGGCCTACATCCATCGGCAGACATTCAGGTCGATGCGCCACCTCCGTACCCTGCTCCTGAACGACAACCGGATCGGGGGCGTGGCCGACGGTGCCTTCGCTCCACTGGAGGCGCTGCTGCGGCTGGACCTGAGCCGGAACAACATCTCCCGGCTGGCTGGCGGCTTCTCGCTGGGCCTGGGTTCCCTCAGGGAGCTCTCGCTGGCTGACAACCGGCTCTCCGGCGTGGACGCCGGCTGCTTCGCGCACTTGGACGCCCTGCTGCGGCTGGACCTGCGCGGCAATGGCATCCGCTCTCTGGCCGCGAGGACGTTCGGAGCCGTGAGCACGCTGCGCTACATCCGCCTGGACCGGAACGTTATCAGCAGCCTCGCCGACGGCATCTTCTCCACGCTGAGGAACCTGGAGCAGCTCGGATTGCGGGGCAATGAAATTGAGCACCTGGACGCCGGCGTCTTCGCGCCGCTCACCAGCCTGGCCGTGCTGGACCTGGCCGACAACAAGCTGAAGAAGGTGGACTTCAAGGCGCTGCTCAGTGTCCAGGCGCAGAGCACGCACGTGCTCCTGGAGGGCAACCCCTGGACCTGCAACTGCGACCTGCAGAGAGTGTTCCAGAAGCTGCACAGCGTCCGCCGGCTCCTGCTGGACGACTACGACGACCTGACATGCAGGCAGCCCCAGGAGCTTCAGGGCCACAGCCTCCGGCAGGTGGACACGGGCCTGTGCTTCGCCGAGACCGTCACCGTCCTCATCATTACCATCACCGTGGTGATCACCGTGGTGGCAGCCATCGTCATGGCGGAGAAGAGCAGGGAGAAACGGAACAAAGGGAGACACTGGACAGAGGTGAGCGAGATGTCATTCGACTCGCAAGACTGAATGGTCATATTGAAAAAAATAGTATTACTTTCGCTGACACTGAACTCTGGTCAGCCGTCCGAAACACGGGCAATGGCAATCTGAGAGGAGTTGCGTCTTGTAACAGCCTATTTCTGTAGCCTACATGGTTAAAGTTCTGTAGCCTACATGGTTAAAGCTTTAAAACATCTTTTCGTATGAAATAGTAGTGAAACTATATTTATAATCTTCGAGTTTCATGTTTGTTTTTTATGAGCAAACATATTCCCAACTAACTGCATGAATATGACTGTATTATATATTATGATTTGTAAATGAATTATTTCAAGAATGCTGTGTTTTCTGGGTATTTTCTGGGGATTTGGGTATAACATTTCTGGGGTGAATTCTCTTAGTGGGTGGTTTTGAAACTCATCAGACCTCAGGCTTTTTGCTGTTCAGAGAAACGGCTCTGGAAAAAGTGAGCATGTGCGAACTAAACTATAGCAGACTGCGTGGGGGTGGTGGCTCTCACTCGCAGCAGGAGCCGGTTTTAAATGCCTTTTGATAACCAACCTCACAGACCAGTTCAGCAAGGAGCCCAGGTGATCCCTGCATTCTGTCTGCTGTACACTGGGGGGCGACATAGTTCATTTGAGCAAACGTTTCAGATTAAGGCATGCTGTGATACTGGAGTACTGGAGTCCGTTTTGCTACTGCATTTAACATGCCCTCACACATTCCACTGACGGCTTTTTTTTTTTCTTTTTTTTTGGACACTTCAAATGAACAGCTATTTATGCATGAAGCCATACAATACCTAAAATATCTTCATGTTTAAAAAAAAAAAAAGAAAAACTGTTAACGTTTCCTTTTCTGTAACAGGTTGTGTGTGGTGTCTGTCTGTTACTGGATTCCCGTGTCTGTTTATTTATCTGTGGGATATGTCTATACATTATTTCTAAGCATTAATACAAGTGAATAAAAACTATGCTGGTGTGAGGGTGTGTCTAAATGTCCAGTGATGGACATTCTCTCTCCTTCCTGTACCCGATCCGGTCCTCCAGGGGGCGCCGTGTGCCGTTGGCTAGCTCCTTTCTCCGGTGTTGATTGTAAAGTGTCCTCGGTTTCTGAGACCCTCATTCATTCATTCATTCATTCATTCATTCATAATAAAAATAAAGGGTGGAAGGGGACATAAGGACCAGATTTTTCTGTTGTAAAGCACTCGCGCTTAGCAGTAAGCATAGTTTGGCGATCTGATGAGAAGGTGAGGGTTCCAAAGAACGGCCACAACAGCCGCACACTGAGCGAGTTGAATATATTTTTCCATCGTGTATAACTTAAGCGGTTCCGTGTTAGTCACATTAAGCTAATTAGCTATCTTAGTAAATGTAACATCCACGAACGTTTACATCATAAATACATTATAAATACATTCTGTCTGTTTCTTCATTATTATTATTTTTGCAAGGACGGATGGGGAAGAGGGGCAGGTTGCCTAAGCAAACTACTGTGATCAGGGCCCAAATTTGGGTCTACGCTGTCTAAAATATTTGTATAATATATTTTTGAAATTTTAAGCGTCGTAAAAATGTGTGGGGGGGAGGGGGTGGTTGTGTTTGTCTGCTATTTGCTGTTGGAGACTGTCAGGTGGCAGTGCTTTCTGAGCGATGTCTACCCTTTCTAAGGCAGCGCTGGGAATTGCCCCAAGGTTAAATAGTGAAGCAACATGGAGGAGAGCATGTTAAACCTGGTTACCTGGGTGTAGTATGAAATATGGAAAGGCAACAGAAAAGGAACCACGACACGGAGGGCGTCCCCTACCGTCAACCTTGAGAAGTGCTCTGGGCAGTGTGGGAGCGCCAGCACTCCGCAGTGGAGATTGACGTGCACTCACGTTTGAGTTATTATGAAAGTCATTTGCTCCTTTGTCCGTATAGCACATTAGATTTTTAGGTGGTGTTTCTTTAAAATGTGTATAAAACAATTTTAAGCCTGAGACACACGCAGTTATAAAGATGTATATTTTTTGTTTTTAAAATCATCACTGTAAAAATGGAAAACATTAAGATGGGCTAAACTGAAAAAGCATGCGTATATCAAAGCTGCCCCTCCCCCATGATGAAGACAACCTATAGGCCTTATGAAAAACCCGAAAAGACTGTGCGGGAAGATGCATTTAAGTAGTTAAAACTCCATAATGCATCATAAGATCCTCTCCAAAACTTATCCTATATTTCCTTTTTAAATTGTTTTGGCTAGCTAGGAAGGGCTAACGTCTTTCATTATGGAACACCAAACGTTGCACACTGCAAATAACTTGGCCCATAATAATCTAGCTAAGATGTCTGTGAAAACAATACACACGTAAAGAATCAGGGTATGATTTGGATAACCCTGAGTACTGTAGTCAAAAGCGCAGTTCCAACACATTAATCCACAGGTCTGATTCCAATATTATGACATATATTAACAGAAGACTGTGTGTATAGCAACATGATGTGGGAGCGAAGCATTTACACATACGAGCTACTTAAGCCTTTTTTTTTTTTTTTTGCAGTATGCTTCTTTCCTGTGATTATTACATTCATCTCTCATCTAGTTCCAGAGAGCTGCGTGTAAAACATGACGTTGTATTAGTTAACACGTTTACATCTACATTATTGACATTTAGCAGACGCTCTTATCCAGAGTGACTTGCAAAAGTGCTGTCATCTACTCAGAGAAAAGTATCCGGGCCAGCGGACTAGGTTAGATTAGAATTAAAAATACCATTGAATTGCAATTCTGCTGAAATACAGGAATCCATGCGAAATGAGCATATGTACTATGTCAATCCTTATTATCAAATCTTGCAGATTACAAGGTTTCACAAGACCACTGCCTTCGGAACCAGTCAGAGGCTGTTAGAATAGCACTGAGAAAACTCAAGTCTGAAAATATGTGCACGCGAAATCATATTATTAAATCGATATGAAATGCTAATCAGTACTTAATTTAGGGTATTGTTTATTACAATGGTGTTGTCTAACAAACTAGCCCTTATTGCTTATTGCACTTATCATTGTCTGTTATAGAGCTTATATGTATTTTACACTTCTAGGCATCATCCCTGTATTTCTACAGTATTCTAGTTCATTGGTATCTTGGGCTCTATCCTACTGTACTGTACTAGGATGTATTCTGTGAGGAAATGACAAAGCACTTTTATAAGTCGCTCTGGATAAGAGCGTCTGCTAAATGCCGTAAATGTAAACGTAAGTACAGAATCAAATAAAGTTGACGAAACCAACCGCTGCGACCGGAGGTGCAGAAGCGATATCGCGGGCGTACGTCACGAGGCGCTACAACGTAGCGCGAGACAGGCGAACAGAAAGCGCCAATGGACACGGCGTATTAACCTCTTAGAGCGGCAATAAACATTTCTTTTTTTTTAATTGACTCCCGGTCACTGCTGGTCAGGAACAGCCTTGCGGTACAGTGGAGGGGTTTGGGCAGGGGGGCGCGCAGGTGTGCATGACACCGGATGCCTTAAAAGGACACGGGGACGGGGACGGTGTGGTGAGACAAGCTTGCATACCCTGCACAACACGTCTCTGTCCGCCAGACGAGGGACAGGACGGCATGCCAAACCCTTGAGTCGACTAAACGCAGCCGACTTTTCCGGTGGAATAATACCTGTAAGCAAAAAAATAAAAAATAAATAAACAGCAACAACAACAACAAAAAACCCCAAACTAAAACTGAAACTTTCCTAAGGTAAGCAGACAATATTATACCGTTCACCGTCACTATTCGAGTGGTATTCTTCATTATCGTTGAAACTAGGCGTGTAAATATTTGGTTTCTCTTAACGTTTTGGTCGTCCATCTCTTCTGTTTCCTGTCTACCTGGCGTGACAAAATGCCTTCCCTAACAGCAGCCTTTGCTTGACTCGCTTCGATTTTCCTGGCGAGTTTAAGGTCTTTCTAAAAGGGGGAGTCTGCCGATCATAAACTGTAGAATAATTCACTTTGTTCTGCCATAATATCACTTTATGGGAAGTGTGTACACTTCCGCAAATGCTTGCCGGTTTAAGACAGGGCGAATATTGTGTCGGTAGTGAAATGTCAACCACGTCACGCTTGTGATTTATCTTTTTGTCTCTATTTGTCTATAATCATTAGCAAATTATAAACATTCACCGAGATGTGCGCTTTCTCATACATTAAGTTCTTGTTACCTACTCTCTCAATTACGTTCATTTGATGTTTTATGTGACTGAAACCTGCGCTTCATGATTCATATGACCTTGGATTTTCTCCAAACTATAACATATTACATGATCCAGATTTTTATTGTAAATATGCATGTGTGTGTGCGTGCGTGCGTGCGTGCGTGCGTGTGTGAATACACACGCCATATTTCACGCTCATATTTCATTTTTCCATGCTGTCCCTGAAGAAATGGCAAATGACGACCGCATGGCCATTTTGGCTGAGGAAGATGAGGAAGAGCAGAAAACGAGCAGTGCTCTGTCAGAACGCTTTAACCGCCTCTCCTTGGCGGTCCAGGACAACCCGCCCACTGCCCCCGCATTTGATCCCGTTGAGTCCGACCTGGAAATCCTGACCGCAGAGTCACAGAATAACCTGAGCTGTTGCGACCGCGTGTGTCTCCGGATCAACCAGAACCTCCTCATCTCAAAAGTGTTCTACTTCTTTTTCTATGCTGCGTACGGCTCACTGTACCCCCTGCTGCCTGTTTACTATAGGCAACTGGGGATGAACCCCAGTTACAGTGGGTTACTGGTGGGGATCAGATACTTTATCGAGTTTTGCAGTGCCCCCTTTTGGGGTGTTGTGGCTGACCGTTACAGGAAGGGAAAAGTTGTGCTGCTGTTCTCTGTGTTTTGCTGGGTGGTGTTTAACTGTGGGATTGGCTTTGTCAAGCCAGCGGCCATGAACTGCAGGCTGGTGAACCCTGTCACTACAACTTTAACACCAACAGTAACCTCCACCAATGGGACTTCTGCACCAACGGTAACCTCCACTAATGGGACTTTCTCGCCAGTTGTAGCCTCCACCGTTGGCACTTTCCCACCGGTTCTAGCCTCTACAAATGAGACTTTCAGACGAGAGAAAATTTTCACCAATGGGACTTTATCACTAGCTGCTGCTTCAGCCAATGGGAATGGAACAACCCTCCCACTTGGCTCGTCCACCAACCTCACATCGGTCGATGGCTCTCGGCACAGGTTCAGGCGAGAAGCTAACATCAGTGTTAGCACGGCTCAGAGTGTCCCGGCTGGTACGGTACAGCCCACGCAGACGTTTACAGCACAGCCTGACTCAAGCTCCTCTACTTCAGCTGAAGGCAACATGAGTTCTACCTCAACACTTCCTCCAGTCCAGAGTACCACCACCGCCTCACCACTCCTCCCTACCACGGCCACACAGCCCCAGCACGTCATTGACTACAACCCTGATCAGGTGGAGGCCATCTTCCTCCTCCTTCTGCTCGTGGTCATCATCGGAGAGTTCTTCAGTGCGCCTGCCGTCACGATTGTGGACACGGTAAGTAGCTTTGGCGCTTTTTCGACACGCGGTGGTCGAGCGTTTAGAAAGTGCGTGCACATGCATGGTAGATTTGTAAATGCGCAGTCGCTCGGTGCGGGCGTGACGTTGGGCAGTGCTCAAGTATTTCTGGATTGTTTCCCAGGTGACTCTGCAGTACCTGGGCCCCCATCGCGACCGATATGGGCTGCAGCGGATGTGGGGTTCACTGGGCTGGGGCTTGGCCATGCTCACCGTGGGCATCGCCATCGACCACACGCACGGCGTCCGCGTCATCGCAGGCGTCGCTGGCTGTGTGCCGCCCGACTACCACAACTACCTGGTGGCCTTTGCTGTCTTCGGCGTGCTGATGGTGACTGCACTGGGCGTCGGCACACGGTTCCAGTTCAACACCCGGACGCCGGAGGAGGGCGAGGGTCGCCAGAACCAGACCGACAGCCAGACCGGCGACTGCCGGCCGGTCGGCGCAGAAAACGCAGCGCCGCCTAGTGGCGAGGAGTTCCGGTATATGGAGTTGCTGAGACTTCTGTGCGGTGTGCGGTACAGCACGGTGCTGTTCGTGGCCTGGTTCATGGGCTTCGGCTATGGGTACGTGTTCACGTTCCTCTACTGGCACCTGGAAGACCTGGACGGGTCGGCCACGCTGTTTGGGGTGTGCTCCATCCTCAGTCACCTGTCCGAGCTGGCAGCATACTTCACGAGCCACAAGCTCATCGAACTGGTGGGACACGTCAGGTATGAAACAGCGGGTAGTTGTGGCAGCGGGTAATCGTGGCTGTAGTTGTATGAGTAGTAGCAGCAATTAGGGATGGCCATTTCAGTTAAATGTGATATTCGAATGAGTAAGCCATTATTCAAAATATCCTCGGATAATTAATCCCCACCTTGACTTCGGCTTACAGACACACACAACAATGGGCAAAATGTCCAAAAAGGTGCCACTTAATATCTTGCTATTATTAAATATAACTACTACACAGACCACAAAAATCTAGAATAGGTTGTCTAAGAATTCAAATTTAAATTGATAGTGCAGTCAGTCTAAAAGAGAAATAGTTAAATCCAACTTCACACCTTGACTAACACTTGCCTAGTCGCAACATAACTTCTTTCGCCTCATAATTTTCGGCTCCAAAATCCTAAGTCTGTAAAGAGGCATTTAGCTAATACTACATATGATAAACTTCAGAAATTATGCTGAAAGTCTTGTTTCATTAAATCTGTATGGGTGTACAGTGTAGTTCCACTTAATATTTGTCATGTTCCTGCGCCCCTGTATGCTATAGTTCGGCTGTGCTACCTAGAGCGAGGCTTCTGGGTCACAGAATGGTTACCTGTAGCTCAGTGGGGAGCTCCAGTCCCGTGACAGTCCTTCTCAAACACATCGATGCACCAATACAGTAATGGTTAATTTGTACCTTATTGTGGGTGGTGCCAATATTAATAACTGATCATTTTCCCTTTATGCATTTTAAAGCAAGTTCAAACTATAATCTATATATGAAGTACAGCGAGTGTTGATCTCTAAACTAGATTAATTTGTTTTATATTGCCATGTCACAGGTAACTCAGACATGAGTGGAAAAATATTTTGCAGCAACCACAAAGGGGTACCAAACTAGTTCATTACATTTTTATTTTCTAACCTTTCCCGGTTTCTCAGATGTTAAACAAAAGGCTTAATCAGTAGAATACAAGGAAATGGTCATGGGCACAGAACAAGTGAAATTAGATGCTTGGCTTGTTAAATAATTGTTAAATGGTCATTAAAGATTCAGTCAGCATTGCTGGTACAGAGAGCACAGGGTGAGAAGAAGGAGCATCTCTGACTTCTCACAAGCGATCCTGTTACCTCGTGACCAGCGACGTGGGATTAACGTTCACCATCACCGCTGGTGGGAGGACCTAACACATTTTCTCATGCAGCTTGGAGCAAGAGTGGGAAATGACATTTGCTGCAACTCCAATGCCCAAATGGACAATCTCAGAGTCCAGTGTTACTAAACGTGCATTTAGATATCAGACATGCCGAACTAAAGACCTGGTGTCTAGTGATGTAACCAGTGTAACAAGGTAGACTGCAGTGTGGTGTGCTAGATTACTGTTCTAGGCAGGTAGTAGCTAAATGCAATTTAAATTCAGGTTTAGTTTATCACTTCTTGGAGAGTTCCATCATCTGTGTCCAGCAGGGGTTTCCCATCTGTCTTGGATCATTTGCCTCCTGGTGCAGGTGCTGCTGTGGCAACCATTGCTGTCATAGCGATCGGTCATGTATTCAACCTCTTCCTGCAATATTTCAGTTGCCCTTCAAATGCCATCAGTTATTGGTTGTAATTATCGTACATCATAGAAGGGATAAAAAAATTAAATTAAGAATGATCCTTATCTGCAAATAATATATCAACTGCAAATATAGTGCACCTCTAATTAAAATCTAAGATCCAGACTCAACTCTGGACAGTAATGGTTCATACATCGCATGGTTTTAAGTTGAGAGCATGACTTTTGGGAGAAGCTAAATTGCTTATTTAAAAACACATATATGTATTTACTATGCGATTTTTTTGAGCGTTCTGACCCATCCCTAGTAGCTACGTGTGTAATGGCAGTCATAAGCGTTACAGTAATGTCAGGTACAGGTGCAACAGTAATGACTGGTGGAGGCATAATGCTTATACTCGGTAGAAATGTAGCTGTCATCGGAAGATACAGGTCTTACAGAAATGATGCAGGCCTCCCAGTGTTGACTGTAGGAATGACTAAGGATCTCAAGCAGTGCAATTAAACAATAACATCCAGCACTCATGTACTATTGAGTAATTGCACCACTGCTGGCTCGCCGTGCTCACATGGTCTCCGCCTGCAGGGTGCTGTACATTGGGCTGGCGTGCAACACGGCTCGCTACCTCTACATCTCCTACCTGCACAACGCCTGGACCGTGCTGCCAATGGAGGTGTTGCAAGGTAAACAACAACGACGATGACAAGAACAGCTGTTCTGCTCTCGCTGAAGGAAAAGAAAAAATAAATCTGTTGCTACTGGCAAAGTACAGCTTTTCCGTCCACATGTCTTAAAGCTGCGTATCGCTGCCGTATAACGCATTGCTGGGTTTTTTTGTTTTGTTTTGTTTTTTAATGAGCCCAGCTTTGTTTGTACGCCGGCTGACTTTATAGTCGTCTGTATTATTGGTAATTATGATTACAGGCGATGACGGAATGCTGCTGTTGTATGGTTAGGGCTTCTAGATCAATCTCAAAAGAAATGGATGTTGTTTCAGGCCCACTGAGCACTGGTCACTCATTGCCAAACCCCATTAAGCATTAGAAAGCTCAATCCTGAGTCACTGGCTGTAGCATGAAATGGGCAGTACTGTCTCAATACTGTCTTGGCAATGCAAGTTTTACAGAGCAGTCACTGTTCGAGTTGATGGCATTGGTAATTTTTAAAACAGGAACAGTGACTCAGGTCGTGTTGCTGTGCTAGAACAGAAACTTTGTTTTCCATCACTTGCATGACTAATACAACTCCGTTAAGGGGAGTTCTAACCCCTTATTGGTGGTTTGGCTGTTAGAAGGGTTTATGGATTTTTTTTGTTGGTAAACGTTAGTAAATTGCATTGTATTTACCAGAGATGCGTAGGTACGAATGTGTGTGTGTGTGTGTGTGTGTGTGTGTGTGTGTGTTGCAGGCGTGACGCACGCTGCAGTGTGGGCAGCGTGCATCTCCTACCTGAGCGCTGCTGTCCCGCCCTCTCTGCGCACGTCAGCTCAGGGCATCCTACAGGGTCTCCACCTCGGCCTGGGCAGGGGCTGTGGAGCCATGGTGGGAGGAGTCTTCGTCGACTACTTCGGTGTGGCCCCCAATAAAAACACACACACACACACATCAATTTGCCATGATGTAACATCTGCCATTAAAAGTGTCTACAAGAAAAAAAATGTCTGCATTTCAACCCAGTTACTTCTAATGACTCATCACAATTGATTCCTCATTGATAATTTTTTCAAACTAAATCTGTTTATGGCTAGTGGGTGTAAAGAAATTAGTCATTTTAAAATGTGTTGTAGGAGTTTATTTTTCTTTTATGTTAATTTTGAGAGACCATTTGTGTGTGTGTGTTCTGTGGTGTTTGTGTTGTGTTTTTGTAGACAGTCATGTGTTGTGATTTGTGTGTGTTGTGCTTAAGTGGAACGCTTAATATCTGCAAAGGCTAGTTAGAAAGTTGTGGTTGTGTGAGGTAGTAAGAGTGTGTTTGTGTATGTGTTAGTAAAAACATGTATTGGTGTAACCATGTGCCTGTGCTTGTAAGGATGTGTTGGGGTCAATAACCGTGTGTGTGTGTGTGTGTGTGTGTGTGTGTGTGTGTGTGTGTGTGTTTGTTTTAGTAAGACCGTTATATGCTCATTAACACACGTCGTGTGGCTGAGTTAGAAAACGTGTATGTGTTAGTAAGTGGGTGGGTGGGTAGGTAAGCACAGGTGCATGTTAGTAAATGTGTGTTGTGTCTTCAGGCGCCGCCAGGACGTTCCGAGGGCTCGGGATGGTCTCTCTCATCATCCTCCTCCTCTTTATCTTCATCCAACATGTTTCCGAGAAGGACGAGCATGCAGGTGAGAGAGAGAGGGAGAGAGAATGAATGTGACCGTGCTCAATATTGCGGAGGGATTCAGTTCAGCTGCTGTGCCGTGATTGGCTGTGGTGTTTCACCGTGGTCTCCAGCTTCAGTTTGCTCTTTGACTGACCTCATGAACGTCCGTGAGATCAGATTCTCTGCAAGCTTCCCATGTTCGAGAAGTGACGGACGCTGCGTTTAGTTTGCTCTCTGTAGAGAGTGACAAAGCTTCGCTTTTTAACGATGATCAAGACCTTTTCCTTCACTTTACAGAGGACAAGATGCTCGCAGAGAACATTCCAGTTCCATCCAGCCCAGTTCCCATAGCAACCATAGACCTGGTCCAAAACCAGGAAGCAATGACGCACACCCCGAGGGCGGAGCCTAAATCCCTGGCTCGAAAAATGCATCACCAGGTGGAACTGGAGGACGGCAGCAAGCCGGCGTGGGCCCTCACTGTGTCGCCGTGGGTTACCATCACTTTTGCCGTGTTCCAGGTGAAAGAGATCATCCTCATGATGAAGAAGGCCCCGCCCACCGAGGCCCACCCCCTGCAGGTAACAAATGGGGAAGCTTAGGATTGTGGGTAGGGAGGGTTTGTCGTTGGGTGCGGCTGTTTAAAGGGGGAGAACGTTGGGTCTGTTTCTGCTTTGCGTTGCGTGTTTGCCTTAGAAACTCCAAGGTGAGGATGTGTGAGTAGGGAAATCTCCCAAATCGTGTGTGTGTGTGTGTGTGTGTGGGCGCGCGCACACACGCATCAGGGAATGTGTCCTGGTTTCTGTGTATTTAGATGTCTTTACTTTGCACTATTGCTTCTTAATGCATTATACTTTTTCTCCTTCAGTAATGTATATTTTTTTATATTATTATTTTTTTGTATATATATGATGCATTTTTTCCTCCTTCAGAAAACTACAGGAGCTTTGTCCTCTGGCAGGTGGTTAAGACTCTTTAGGAGAACTCCATGGATTTAGTCCTCACAAGTGCAGTAATGTCGTTCCCTCTGTTTGTTTGTCCAGGACACAAATGAGCCTTCTCCAGACTCCCAGAGCCAGGATGCACACCCCAGGAGTGTAGTGAGCACTGGCCAATCGGAAGGCTCTCCCGATGAAGCCCCGCCCCTACCAGGAGGACGGGCCCCAGCACCATAGCCTACCTCCCCTTCATAACCCCCCAAAGGACCCTGGGGCCACTGCGTCCTCCTCCTGGAGAAGTCCTCCCCTCCACCCCTCATAGCAATGAAGGACCCTTTTCTGACGATTTTAAGGGGAAAAAAAACCAAAAAACTCTTTTTAACGTTATGGAACATGATGTACGCGTTTTGCGTTCCCAGCATGGTTAGACGTCATTTTCCCGTACTTCCGTAGGTTTGTTTGAGTTCTTAGTACATTTTAAACGTCCGGTGTGGTGGTGGTCTCCTGCTGAACAAAGGCAGCTTAAATGGGAGCGCTGGTCGTTTCTTTCAGCATTGGAACGGTTTATTACGGTTGCTTCTGCCACGTCTTCCCCAAGCTCGGGAGTGGCCGAGTCTGGTTCTTTAGGATAAAGTCTCTTGCATTCAGGTCCTGTTCTGGCCCGGATCTTCTGTAGATCGTCATGGGTTTGGTAATTAGCTGACATGTGGGTGGCGATTTACAGCACAGAAGCACTAATCTATGCAAGTCCACAGCCCTCCAGATCTGCGAGTGTGTTCTGCCTTACTGTATACGGAGAGATTCTTGTTGCCATCACCTCAGATCTGAGATTTTGCCACCAGAGGGCAGTATTGTAGCAGGGATATTGGGCTATCGCTCACCGTGCACAGTAATATGCGGAATCTCATAGCTATGAAATGCAAGCCTCATAAAACTGACATGAATAAATAACACTACATTTTCTTAAAGCCAATCAGAAATGTGTGTGCTTCTGCGCCTACAGTGTACACACATCATGGAATGCATTTGTGTGTGTATAACAGACATACGGAGTTAAATGTTAAACTGTATATTCACAGATGCAGGGATTGCATTGAAAACCAGGATTTCTTTAAACTCAAAAGGGGACGTTGTTCGGCAGAGACGAGGGACATTCCCATTGGCCGTGGTGTCCAGCTACATAAGGATCTCCGTTTTCCGGAAACAGCCCTGTGCTCACTATGAAAGAAATGTATTTTGCTGTTTCCAAGAGGTTTTTCATTAATAAATCAATGTTTGTTGCTTGTTTGTTTTTGTTGTTTTTTTTCAAGGCCATAGGCCCCAGTTAGAAGCTTCCCCTGGTCCTGCACGCTGTCTAAGGCACCCATAAGCATTCCGTCGTGAATAATTACGTCACGTATATCTATGGTAAACAGTCATGGGCATGTGTTTGCGTTATCCCTTTTTTCCCACTGAAAATTTGGATTGGATTTTTGTTTCTTTATGTGAGGTCATCGTGCCTATGTATGAGGATTATCCACTCCGAGTTCTCACACAGAGTTGTGTCTGAGGTGAAGTATGCGTGAGAATTTTTTTTTGCATAGTTGACGATGTTGTGTTGGGTGTGTGTGTGTGTGTGTGTGTGTGTGTGTGTGTGGCTTAAGATGATTCCCACTCAGTAAAACTGGGAAACGCGTTTCTATTTTCCCTCCCTGACCGCTCATCATGCAGACGTGGCCGCTTTGAATTCGAAGTGAGGAAGGTTTTATAAAATATAAAACATTTTATTTTCCCGAAGACTGTAATGGCTTATTAAGATTTTTTCCCGAAGAGTCCTTAAAGGAGCATTTCTTAGTGGGGTGGCTGTGTGTACGTGTGTACGTGCGTGCGTGTGTAATGGAGAACAGTGTGAGGCTTTGTGTGCATCATTAACCTCTATACTCGGTCCCTCGTTGCAGAGTTAACGTGGGCCGCCACCGCCCATACGACCGTTCCCATGACAGGTGCATGCTGGGAAGCTGTGGGGGCGGGACTGGCGGGGGCGACATTTTATCCTCGTCTGCCCAAAACATTCAGAGGTCAAAGATGGGATTTTATTTCACAGTGGTCCTACGTTGTGGCAGGGGTAGTGCAGTGGATATTTGAATTGTGTAGGTTGATTTAGCACACGGCTTAGGGAGCATGTGGAGGGAACATAGCGAGTATGGGGGCAGAGGGAGGCGTGAATCGACGAGCAACAAGTCATCTGGCTGAAGATTTGGAGCGCACACGTCCAAACAGATGTCCATTGAGCTTTGGTTCCGGCTTCTCGATAATATGTAAATTTTAAAAAATTTAGTTCTTCTATAGTTCCGACAAAATGCCATAGCTGAGTAGAGCTCTTTTGGTAGTAGTTGTTTTTTTTTTTTAGGGGTTTTTGTTTTGTCTTTACAAAGAATGGATTTAAATGTTTTCTAATTCACAAAGTAATGGATTTCTGTGGAAGAGTAGGTAGGTTGGGAATAGTCTGTTCTTCAGTTTTATAAGATCTTATTTAGATCCAGCCTCTCTCCTGAAGATCTACCACCCTGTAGAGTTTAGATACAACCCCTCTCCTGGAGATCTACCAGGGTTTACCTTCGGTCCTGGAAACGTACTGCCTTGCAAAGTTTGCTTCCAGGACACAGGCAAGGAAACACTGCATCAGACTCTGCTGTTGTATACGGTAACCTGTTCTGCTCATCGTTTTCTCTCGGGTGGGTGGTGAGGGGCTTAACTCAACCGGGCTCTCTCTCGTCTGCATGTTCTTATTCCAACGAATCATGCCAGTCCTCTACGTCTCTCGAGTGGGATCCATATAAGGGCGTTTGCGCTTCCTGTCCTTTGATGCAGCTCTGCCGTTGACATCACTCTGGCGTCTCGACTGAGTCATTGTGTGCGAGGGATGCCCCTGCACGTGCCTGAGTAACATGGGACCTGCTTCAAACGACGCCTTGGCTTTCGCACACACACGCACACACCAAACGTAGTCAGCGGTGGGGTCTGGTGGAAACTCTGAGGAGTCACTGGAGACCCCGTTGACCAGATTAAGAGGTGTTAAATTAAACATAGCTCATCTCACAGTGCATGTGTGACCATAGTGATGAGGAGTGGGGGGGGGGACATACACACCCTCCAGCCTGGTGATATATGCACCCACCATTACAGCCATATGTGCATTCTACACTAATGCCTGTGTGTGTGTGTGTGTGTGTGTGTGTGTGTGTGTGTGTGTGTGTGAGAGAGAACACCTACGCATGAGACTGAGCACATCTGCGTAGGTGACAGGGTGTAGGTGGTTTGTGTAGGTTGGGATGCCTGACTCACACTGGCTCAATGTAGTAGGAGAACCTTTGTGGGGCCCTCGTTCACTTTCTCTCTCTCTCTCTCTCTCTCTCTCTCTCTCTCTCTCTCTCGTTCTCTCTCGCTGCTGCCCTCCTTCTCTCTCTCTCTCTCTTTCTCTCTATCCCCCTCCCTCTAGCTCTCGCTTTTTTTTCTCTGTCATTTTCCCCCATTTTTGCTATCCACCACCGCCGACGCCCCCCCCCCCCCCCGATTCCTGTCAGGTTTATGTTTTCACTCCAGTCAGAAATTAAACCTTGTCCACGCCTATAGAGGACTGAAGGGTATCATTAACTACCCTGCTCTTCACACACACACACACCCGCAGGGCCCCAGGAAGAATCCGCGTGTAATATGAGAGTCTCTATGCTGGCTTCTCCTTCTTTCAGAAGAAAGCCACGGTTTCATATTCCCCTAGTGATGGCTTTATTTTCACCCAGTGGCACGCCCGACTGGGCTGCGTGGGGGGTATTGGGTGATGTGGGGTGGTGGGCCCTGTCCAGCTCCAGTTTTGGAGGAGGTCAGGCGTTGGGACAACCCTGACCCCGCTCTAGGGATGAGATCGAGCACTTGAGACAAGGGTTCTTCACCAAGTTGACAAAGATTGCTGAGATGCATTTCTCTCTTCTTGGGAGGGATGGAGAGCTAAAACCCACGATGCCAAACACACTGACTTGCTGTTAACTTAAAGCGGTCGAAGCTCAGCCGAGTTCCTAAGCCTCGTATTTTTGCTCTAAATGTGCAGCATATCACTTACTTTATTTGTTAAGGAGGTCAGGGTGCGAACGACTGGAAAGTTGGTAAAGAATGTGGTCATCTGTGCACACCACAGTCTTCATTCACACGTGCAAGGTGCATGTGGTTTTGTGTTTAACCGGAAGATAATCATCTCCAGGATACTGCAGTCGTGCACAATATATCCGAATACCGATGGCATACTTTTTTTATTTCGAAACCCACTTTATGGCAAAGTAATAACATGTAGGTTAGCGTGCGCAGGTTTGCAGCACGTATGTCTGTGACTATTATCCAATGGTTTTCTTTCTTTGGCTGGAAGTTTTGGACTTGATGTTTCCTGTAACACTCGTTATGGCTTCTTATAACATCGTACATCTTCAGAGTGGTCGTACCCCAGACCATTCATGGTACCACATACCATGTATGAGACACATAAACCAAACTTGAAACTTGAAACTTGAAACTTGAAACATTCAAAAATAAACTGGAGAGGGGTGCGACTGAATGCAAATTTTACAGTCCATGATTAATTAATTGACTTTAAAATGTATTTAGAACTTGTTCAGAAATTAACTACCTAAATACATGTAAAAAAAAAAAATAAAAATCTGATACTAATCTGATTCTACTAGTGGTTACTGAATTAGATTCTCTTTCCTGGATTTTTTCGGTTTTTACACATCATTTTGTAATGTGCAGTTCATAGCAGTTCATAATTTAATATGCAAAAAAGTGAACCTGGTATAATCCTACAATTGAACAGTTTCTGTAATGTAAAGTTAAATATTTCAGTGGGAAGTGAGAAGAAAAGTTAAAATAGCAGTTTTATTCAATCTAAATTGATTTGCATATCTACGTCTTTTGCCCAACCGTACCCGTAAACGTACGGGAATGCACACCGCACGCTCCGTACACGCAAAGGTGGAGCGCGCTCCGGTAAACTCTGAACTTTTCCCCATGAGTACACGCGCTGTCCGGCTTCTCCCGACGAAGACGCGCGCGCGTCAACGGCTCGCGCCGCCCAACTCTCGGCATGCGCAGCGCAGCGGCCGCCCACGCGCCGAGTCCGCCCACGCGATGATTTGCGTCAACCAGCCGCGTGGGAGTGAGACAGCGATGTAGAAACGGAATATCCCTGCTCAGAACGTAGGGGAGGGGGGCAATAACACGGGTGTTCTCTCTCTCTCTCTCTCGCTCTCTGTCTCTCTCTCTCTCTTACACACACACACACACACACACACACAGCACGAACGCGAGCACTGCGCACCTTCTGTCCAGGCTGCAGACCGCACGGACGAGGCTCGCGCGTACCTCGCGAGATAAAGGTAAGTGAATCAAACTTCAAAGCAGCTGAAGCGGATACGAGGGAGCTGAGTCAGATATTTGTGCTGCAGGTCTCGGCGACGGTTTGAATCGGGAAGTGCAAACCGAATAACGAAACGCGCTCACGTTTGACACTCCGTCGCGTGCGGGGTTTTTGGTTATTTGTTTTTGTTTAGTTGGGGGGGGGGGGGTGTTTTGTTTTTTGGGGACGGGTGCGCACTCAAATCGGAGAGACAGCGAGAAATCACTTGGATTGATCGAAATCTCTTGAATTCTAATTGTGGAGATCGATACCCCGATGTGACGAGTTTAATGTTTCAGCCCCTGTTGTGTGCGCGACAGGCTCTGGTGAGGCGTAGCTCACTTATTGTATTATAACGTTTCGAGTCCCAAACTAAGTTTGAGAATGAAGAGTTGAATCAGTAAAAGGAAACCACAGTAATTAAGTACACTGGCGTGTGGTTTCCTCTCTCTCTCTCTCTCTCTCTCTCTCTCTCTCTGTTGTTTAGTTATGGCAAGCTTGTTGCCCCGCTCTGTTGGGGAGCTTCAGCTCTACCGCGTCCTACAGCGAGCCAACCTGCTGTGCTACTACGGCGCTTTTGTCCAGCAGGGCGGCGACGACGTCCAGCAACTCTGCGAGGCCGCAGAGGACGAGTTCCTCGAGATCATGGCCCTGGTGGGCATGGCAACAAAGCCGCTCCATGTGCGGCGCCTGCAGAAGGCGCTTCGCGACTGGGTCACCAACCCCACCCTGTTCAACCAGCCTCTGACCTCACTTCCTGTGTGCAGCATACCTGTGTACAAGGTCCGCGAAGGCTCGCCGGCTCGGCTGCCCGCCGCCTCGAGCCCAAGCTCTGCTGCGCTAGAGGGTGGAGAGAGCGGACCCCGGGGTGGGAGAGGTACCCCGGATGGGCCTCCGGGAGCTGGCGAAAGCCGGTCTCCACCCGCGTCTTGCTCGCCTGCCTCAAGTGGAGAGACAGCGGAGACCCTGGACCCCGGGGTGGCCGAGCATGTTTCCGAGTGTGTGGAGAGACTGGCCCCGACGCTGCTCAAGAGCAACCCGGTGGAGGTGAAGGAGCGTCTCCGTAGCAACAGGAGGCTGAGCAGGGCACTCAGCCATCTCGGTGCCCTGAGCGAGGGTGACCCACGGAGAGAGGCGCAGATACGCAAACACAGCGCCATCTACAGGCACCTCGACCGCAAGAGGGAAGATGGCAGACAGTTAACCACGCACGAGGTGAGTGTGTGTGTGTGTGTGTGTGTGTGTGTGTGTGTGTGTGTGTGTGTGTGTGTGTGTGTGTGTGTGTGTGTGAGTGCTAGTGCGTGCGTTTGTGTGTGTGTTTTTGCGTAGCTGACAGTGCTGTGTTGGTGTAGCTGACGGTGCTGTGTTGGTGTAGCTGGCGGTGTTGTGTTGGTGTAGCTGGCGGTGCTGTGTTGGTGTAGCTGGCGGCACTGTGTTGGTGTAGCTGGCGGCGCTGTGCTGGTGTAGCTGGCGGCGCTGTGCTGGTGTAGCTGACGGTGTTGTGTTTGTGTAGCTGGTGATGAACGAGGCTGCAGCACTACTCTGTCTGAAGGATGAGGCATTGCTGACTCAGAGAGAGCAGCTCTTCTCTCTGGCCAGACAGATCTCACGAGAGGTCACCTACAGACACAACGTCAGGACAAGGTTATACACACACACACACACACACACACACACACAATGAGGCACAAGAAGAACTAGCTACTTCGCATGGTTCACATACCTTAGTTTCTAAAGTTAAAATTCAATGTCCATTTTAGGTCTGGAGAAGATGATGAGGAGGAGGTGTTTGCTCCTAAACGAATTAAAATTGAGGTGGGTAGTGACTCTCTCTGTCTCTCTCTCTGTCTCTGTCTCTCTCTCTCTCTCTCTCTTTTCTCTTTGCTTTCTCTCTGCTTTCTCTTGTGACTCTCTCTGTATCTTTCTTTGTATGTCTGTCCAATGATTGAGCTTTTTTGTTTCAAGATAAGCATCCAATTAGTTCATTTTGTACTGCTATAGATGTCTTTTGACTTAATAAAAATTAAGTCATAGGACTTCAGATCTTATCTCTTCAGATCTAAAAAAAAAACCCCAACTTCCTATTTGTGCAAAAAAAAAAAACAATTTGTTAAAGTGTCCTTCTGTTTTTGCTCTGCATGTATACAAAGTGTTTGATCAGTTCAATAACTTCCATGTTACACAAAGCAGGTTTTTCTGGGCAGTGTTCTGCTCGTAAACCAGTGTAAACCCATGAGCAGCAGCTGAACAGGAGTCGGAACAGTTATGTTTCGTGTTTTAATGGTACCCTTTAAGAGTCATTCTTCAGGTATGGCTGATACAGGCCAAAATGTATCGTGATACTGGAAGACATCATTATATTGCCCACCTGTACTACCTTTAGGTGGGGGATGGGTTACAGTTACAGTTACAGGTGTAACCCGCCACCTTTAACGCATGCGAGCAAGACCTGAAGAATGCTGTTTTAATTTTTATTCAATCCATTTGGATTCACTTCATTTCAGTTCAGTTCAACAGTGCTTTTTAGGCATGACAAATATTCACGCTTGTATTGCCAGAGCTTTGTTTGAGAATGTAACTTGGTAAATAAAAGGTAGATTTAAATAGATTTAATAGATTTAAATTGTTATATATGTAAATCTGAAGATGACTCCAGGTGAGTAACTGCAGTGTACTATAGTAAGAGATGTAGAGATATTTAAAACTGGTGAAGTACGCAGAGTTTCCAGAGAAACAGGACGTTTGGGACAGAGGACATTCATCAAGAACTTTGCTTGCACAGCTGGTGAAGGACCTTTGAATAAAAGTTTCTGTTTTTCTGGAAACTGTGTGTTTTACTACAATTATTTATATATATATATATATATATATATATATATATATATATATATATATATATATATATATATATATATATATAAAATATTATATTATATTGCCAAAGTATTGCCAAAGCATTAGAAAGACAATGAGCTTGAACATATTTGGTCGTGGTATTATTATTTGTAGTAATAATAGTGCTGATCTTCAGGACGATGTGTGCGGTATGGAAGACTCAACGGAGCTCCTGAATGTGCAGCAGGAGTCACTGAGGGAGCGGCTGGTGGACACTGAGTGGAAAGGAGATGAGAGCATCAGGCATGCCCTACAGGTACCGTGGCCCAGCAGGCAGGCAGCAGTGACTGGGAGACACTGAGACGGGCTTCAGTCTCTGACTGGGAGACACTGAGACGGGCTTCAGTCTCTGACTGGGAGACACTGAGACGGGCTTCAGTCTCTGACTGGGAGACACTGAGACGGGCTTCAGTCTCTGACTGGGAGACACTGAGACGGGCTTCAGTCTCTGACTGGGAGACACTGAGACGGGCTTCAGTCTCTGACTGGGAGACACTGAGACGGGCTTCAGTCTCTGACTGGGAGACACTGGGCTTTGTAAAACAGATTGATTGACACATAATGTGTGGGCAGCTGTTAAATACCGAATAGTAAAATGCTGATTTAGAGATTTGTGTATGTGTGTGTGTGTGTGTGTGTGTGTGTGTGTGTGTATGCAGGTGCAGCTGCAGCTCCAGGAGATGCTTCAGAAAAGTGGGGCTCCTCAAGATTCCACTGGTTACGTCCCTGATCTCACCAACCCCAGCAACTCCTCACCAGGAGGTACATTTTAAACCATCTCTCTCTCTCTCTCTCTCAACAAGGAAGATAATGGGATCGCTACTCATTAGGGAGGTATTGATGTACAGAAGTAGTGGATGTCTTCAATTACATTTGTGCAGTTACTCTGTCACATCTGGTCGGGCATGAAACTAATTATGAAATTAGCCAGTAAGCATTTAATGTGTAGTAGGGACTGAACTTCCTCCCTCTCTCTCTCTCTCTTTCTCTCTCTCTCTCTCTCTCTCTCTCTCTCTCTAATGCTGTCTCTACAATGCCATCTTTCTGTAATGGAGAACTTAAGTGAGATTTCTCGTAACTGTTTTTTGTGTGCGTGCGTGCATGCGAATTTCCTCTGCAGCTGAGAGTCCTCAGAACTCGGGTGGGATCAGCCAGAGCATCTTTAGCGGGGACATCCCGCTCGGTCGGCAGTTAGCGCATGAGCTGAAGCAACACCTGAAACACCGACGGAAGCAGAACTCACAGGATGCACGGCGGCGTCATGATCGCAGCTCGGGGGCAGAGCAAACCATGACATCAGGTGAGTCGTTTACGCCCTCAGCCAGTGAGCTTTGGCTACAGCCGGAGTTTTGAGGGCACCGGGTGTAACGATGCCGCAGTATGATTAGCTGCTAATCGTAAAGGGCCTTCGGCAGTTAATTGTCTGGTGGGCTTTGTGTTAAACCTCAGAAACTGGAACGTCTCCAAGGGAACTGTGCCTCGTGGGCCACATGAAGATCAAAGCAGAGCCAGAAGAGCCCAGATAGCAGTGAGCGGCATACGTCGTGACGGCACACGTGAGAGCACGCGGGCCTCTGTGCGTGTGACCTGCTGCTGTCTGTCAGCGGGGATGTTTCACTCTTTTGCCTTAAAAGACCTAGCTGGCCTAACCATTATGTGGGTTGGCCTACATGCAACTGTGCACTAGTGGTTTTCTATGTTTTCCTTCTTTTTTAAGAAACTATCATGTTCTGTTTGAATACAGCCTGTTACATTGTGCCTGTTATGTTTTAAATACAGTTTCTTTGTAGGACATGATTTTGGAGTGTTTTAGATTCTAAAAGAGTTTTGGGGGGTTTTTATTTTTCACCACTGCACGTGTTTTTTGTTTTTTTGTTTTTTTTAATTTCATGTTTTAAATAACAAGGCCAGGTTTCAATAACACCAGACAACAGTCAGTTTTAATGTTTCTTGAGGTAATATACATGCCAGGCATTTGAACCAATGGCAGTATGCCAGTTTGTCCTCTGAATGAAGTTTGGAAGCTGGAACAGAGCAGTAGCACGTAACGATGTGTTGGTAGGTTGGTGGGTCCTTCTCTCGTCCCATGTTCATTGAATATAGTGTCCAGTGTTCAGCAAGAGTCCCTGTGTCTCGCCGTTCCGCTTTTTGGGCCGACAGTCCTCGACCTGATTGCTCCGATACTGTTCCTCTTCCTTCTCTTCTTGATCTCTTGGAAGCGCAAGCCGCTTGCCATCATCCCTCCCCAGGCCTTTGTGCCTGACGGGGAGAGTGAAACAGGCCCGAGAGTTTTTAACGACATGACCCGCGTATCATTGAGAAACCCTGGCCTGAGTGAACCCGAACACGCAGTGCTTATTCAGTCCTACTGTGGGAATAACGCAAAAATAGACCGCAGTCCAGTGCACGCAGCTGAGCGAGAGGAGTGCTGCTTCTTTTTTCCATTTGCTCTTATATGAAGTAAAATCCTTGTTGTCTCAACACTAATATATTTGAATCCCTAAAAATAAACTTTATTTTTTAAATACGAAAATTGGGTCAGATTTCTGTTTCGTTTGTCACCTATGCAACGTGAGCTGCTTTTCTTCTGCAGTAACTTTCTGTCGATTGTCACATATGACTTCTCTCTCATACCCTGGTTTTCAGATGCTGGAGATTTCTGCGTACTCTTCCTTCCTGTGTGTGGTTCTGAAGCCTGCTTGCATGCAAATCGCACACATGCACACAGACAGGGCGGGCATGTCAGCAAAGTCGCCCTGCAGTGTCCCTGGACATACATCACCGAACGCCCACCAGCCCTGTCGTGGGAGGCGCAGTAACATCACCGCGGTAACCCTGGCGTGTGGGCAGTGCTAAAACTTGTGGGCGGCGATATATATGTCAGCAGTGCTGGGCCTAGTCGCTCTGATGCAACACTATCGCTGCCTCAACTGACAGAGAATCAAAATTTTCACGAATGTCTATAAACGTGTATTCGCAGCTGAAAGTGTGTTGTCGTCCCCCGACACACAACCCTTTAAAGTTGCGGGAGGTGGGGTGGAGGCAGGAGATCCCGCAAATGATCCTTTCCTGCTCAGAAAATGTCCTGTCAGTGGGATTTATTCATTTGCTGAGAGACATTTAAAGAGCTGCTTTCAAAACAAAAATAACAGCCATGGTAACAGACGTCAGGGGGCGTCTCGGTGCTTTCTGAGAGCAAAACCAGCATGCTGTTCAGAACCCCTGTTCAGTACCCTTACTGGAGGATCAGCACCCTTCTCTCCTCTAGCGTGAAACAGTATCGGTACCACGGGTCAGAGGGAGGTTTTCAAGTAGGTGGGTTTACAAACACTATAGACAGCAGACACTGTTCATGTTCTGCTAGCAATGTGGCAGGTAAGATGTTAGCTGACAGAACAGATGCAGGCGAGGGGGGTGTGTGAGGTGGGCGGTTGTAGACGTCAGAGATACAAGATAATTGAGGAATTTTTCCTTTTTTCCACCACCAATTTAAATACAAAATGTCATTAATATCCAACAGCCTTCGGTTCGGGGTTTATAGAGCAAAGTATTTCTCTAAAAGTAAATAATCAGTTACGTATCGTATTTTTCTGGTGTTAATCCCAGACTCAGATAAGCCTTGTAGAAATAATGCACCTGTTTCCTGGACCCAGATAAAGACTAGACTAAAAAAGACTTTCAATGGTGATTCACCACTGACACCACTGAAGTGAAACAGTGTTATGTATATTTTATGTATTGGTTTTTATCTAAAGATACTGTGTCAATATCACCAGTTATTTACAGTTGTTTTCCCCCTTTCCAACCAAATGGGAAGGAAGCAATGTAACACAATTCTCAGTTGCATTACCAGATGTTTCTCGCTTTCGGTTACAAGCATGGCATTGTCCACAAGGTGGCAGAAAAGTGCATACAATTCTTGTAATGACGCAGTGGTTCAGAGCACTTTTAGGTATAGATCCGTATTAAAAAATTCGGAACACAGTATAGAGCAAGCATGCATCCAATGCTTAAGGGCATTCACATAGGCTATACAAGGCGTGTTTCCATGTTAGGCTCCCGCTCTATGGAGAATAAACTGGTTTATTTGAGGACTACAAATCAGTTGGAATGTTTATTTCAAGTGAGCTGCACTTTATAGAAAAATTATTAAAGTAACAAATAATCACTTCCATATATATCGTATGCTACTTTTTGGTGGTAGAAATGACTTTACTGGTATGTATTTAATTGGGATATATTAAGTAAGGAAATTTTTCAATTTAGGCTTCTATTTTGATAAATTAAGCTACAGAAGCTGGACATTTTCTAAATTAAATGTTTATTCATATAAGCTCAACAGTATTTATATGTTGTTAAATAGCAAACTGCATGAAATGGTAGCCTACCTCAGTATTTTCTGAAAATGTCTGAAATGTTTTCTGGAGCAATGGAATATATTCCCTGTCTTTCCCCACACTGCGATGCCACGGCCCCTACGATATATCTGGGAAAGACAGGCAATGCTTCAGCTCGCTGCTGGAGTAATGCAGCAGGAACAACAATCAAAAGGGAAGATGGAAGGAAGACTACTCGTTTCTGCAGTTCAGGAGCACTGTAAATAGGTGTGTGTGTGTGTGTGTGTGTGTGTGTGTGTGTGTGTGTGTGTGTGTGTGTGTGTGTGTGTGTGTGTGTGATGTATATAGGCCACCACTGGGACTGTTGTATCAGCTGGGCTCCATGTTTAAATGGCTTAAAATTTAGACGGGGCTCGCTGAAATTAATTCCTCTATGAAACTTCGTATGTAACCCTTTATTCAGCCATTCAGATTTCAGAATTTAATAGTATTCTTTTTATCTGTCGGTGTGTCTGTCTGTCTGTCTGGTCGCTCTACAGATTCTAACAGTTAAAGAAGAGCCTAATGAAATGAGTCACGATGTCCTGCGTAGCGCTTTAAAAAAAAATAAAATAAAGTTTTTATTGTCTTCGTTTATTCAAAGAAACCCAAATTTTGGTGTCATTTAAGAAAATATTACACCAAAGATGATCATTAATATCTTTCTTTACACATTACACAAAATCAACCTGTCAGTGTCTTCATTGCATCTCCCGGGCGGTTTTGCAAAGGACAGTACGATGGAGTAAAGATGAGTGACTCACATGTCCGCCAATCAGTGTCATGCAGCACAATCTACTGGCCAATAGCATTTCAGAACAGCCTGAAGGGGCCGTGCTTGTCAAGTGAGGAACGCCCCTGCGTGTTTATTCTTTGAATCGGCCCAAGGACAGAGACGAGCGACACCTCAGCGCATCTCAGTAGATGATTTATCTGTAGCCTGTTTAGATAGCGATCCTACTTTCAGTCACTTTGACAGTAAAAAAAAAAAAAAGCTTCCTATAATACGCGTGACAAGCCTGAAATGTTACAATTTAGGTTTACGGTGGCCTCGAGGAAGTTGTGCAGACCCGATATAAAGCGTCCCTTGTCAGATATTGCTGGAGATAAAACGACCCGACCTGCTCCTCGCAAAATCAGCACCGCCCGTACCGACCATGTCAGAGGCGTCGGAGGATGCGGTCCGCCTTGGAGCGATGCGCTGCGCCGACGTTACCTGTGCACCAAGGCGGACGGCAAAGAAACCGCCGCAGAGAAGTGAGTAACGTTACAGCTAATGGGCAAAACCGTCGGTAGAGTCAGACAGGTGGATAGACCACCAAAATGCAGCGTAGTTATTATCCGGCGGGTTTCCTATCTTAGTTCGGTCAACCGGCTCAGCTGAGTCGGCTCCTCGTTCACTCCCAACGGCAGAGAGGAGCCGGAGGTGGGAGGCCTCGCTTGTGACGTGTACCTTGGCAAGCCTTGGGGTGTCTTTTATGCCTGTTACAGGCTTGGGCGCTGTCACCTGGCTGTGCTTTTCACGGCTTTTGTGAGCTTTACAGCGTATATTTGGTTTTGCCGACTATTCTTTTAAATAGGCCCACCCCAAGCTACATATCAAGGCTCGGTTCTTCAGTTGTCGACTATTCTGTATAGGATAGCTAACGCTAGATCAAGAAGGCCTGTGACATCCTCTACAGATTTCCTGAGTTTTTCATTTAGTTATTTATTGCGCATATAGAACTTTTCTACAGGATAAGCTATCTCATCAAATTCCTTCAGCTGTAACTTTTGGCTTTCTGTGAAATAAATTGAGTGAGGTTTTGAGTCATACTGGCACTATATATAAAACTATTGTGCAACGGGGAGACTATAATTCACACAACTCTGTCAGTTGTCCTCTTTACTCGCTTTGCGTTAGTTGGAATAAGATTAATTCCTTTTAATCCAGTATTTCAGCTCTTTACTGCCAACTATATCTTCTGCATTAGAACTAACATACAAATCGCCCCATCACATCATGAGTTAGGAGAAATCAGCAGACTGTTCAGAGTGGTCCTGTGCTGTGGTTTGTAGCCCCAGGGTGCCTGGGCTGTTTGTACTGGTGAAGGGGCTGTTCACACGCATCTGAAACATGGTGCATCTGTTCTGCTAAAAGCAGAACCCGCAATAAAGTGTGGAAGTCTGGATGTGCTGGTGCTGTTGTGTTCTGTTTTGTTGGGTCTTTGTTAGGCGTGGTTAGGCTGTCTGTTCACTGTTCTCATATATATCCCCCAGAGACAGACAACAGATTGTCGTCGTCCCCCCACACTTCTCTCTCTCTCTCTCTCTCTCTCTCAATGACTGCTGAAGGTCAGGTATAGCTGTGTAATGCTACTGTGCCTCATTCTCTCCATCTGTTTGTGTGTGTCTGTAGTAGGGGGAGATGCTACACAATTATACATTGTGATTTTTTAGTCTGTGTCGTTGGTAATTGCAGAACGTACATTATTAACATAGCCTGCTTCTTTTAATCACAAACAAGTAGCACCACGTCAGGGTTCTTTGTCTCGTAACCAGCTGAGCCATTAATAAAACCTGTAACATTGGTTGTTAAATATGTGTAGAATTCCAACTCATCCGTTATATTGGCTAAAATAGAATGGGTATAGTTTTTGTTTTGCAGGCAGAAATCACACATTTCTGTTCGGATCCCTGCCAGACCTGTTTCACTGATGGCGACTCTGTTCACTGCTGGGCCCCCAGTAAACGCCCTGACCCAGCCCAGTAGCTAATGGTGTACTTTACTTCACTAGGAATAAGAAATGGTGTTAATTATCCTGGGAGACCTTTCAGAGATTTTGCTGTATCCCCCCAATAATTTACTAAAGGTCGAACCGCTCCTGACACACACACACACACACACACACACACACTCACACTCACTCTCATCTGGGGAAATCGCTCAAGACTGCACCTCATATTGTCAGACAGGATTTGCTTTTACATGGGGAAAAAAAAAATCTCTTATCTGATGTGAATTCCGTTAATTCCCATTCGCTTATTCCGATTTAGGATTACGCCATCGTTATGTTCCAGTAATAAAATAAAAGCATAAGTTACTTTTGATCTTTTTCTATAGGGTCTTTTTGTCTCTTATTGTATCTTATAGAATACTTTTTTCCTAATACATTTTGCATAATTTCTTCTGCAGAGTGTGACTGGGGGCTACGCTTATATTTGCTGGTAAACAAGTCTTCACGGTCACCCCCAATCACAAGCATTTCTCACTTTAAATGAGTACATCAGCATCAGCTGAGTAGGCCTATGCTAGCAACAAACGAGCTGAGTACACTTACATTAATCCTTACATTATTGTGCATGACGGGTTATTGCTCTGGTGTATTTATCTCTAGGTTTTCCACCCAGATGTGTTTGACCTGAACATTCTGAGTTTGGCCTCTAAAATCTGCATATTGTCAGTAATATACCACAGACTTTAATCAGCTCAGAAGTGTACAAATTAGCAATATGGCAGTAATATTTCAGTGAGCGGCAGTTATGGCGTATGAGTGGTGTCAGGGTTTAAAACATCGCCATTGTGATTTGATTCGAGGGCATAATATTTTCTGTGATCTCAGCATTCCCAGGGCCAGTATTGTGATGGCTATTAGCAAACGAACTGTTGGAATTCACCATGGAATGCCTAATCCGTTCTCAGAAACCTTTTTTTTCTTGTCCTTTATCAAATCAACATTCCACCTTTTATTTGAAATAAATACCTATGTTAAATAAGCAAAAATAGGCTACAGACCTCGTATAGTATGTGTGTCTGCTCTGTTTTATGGGCGGTTTATCAGGTTTGGGTCGATACAGACAAGTAGAGCCTGATGTGAGGTTAGTGTGTAGAAACAGGCACACGCAGGCCAGGCCAAGCCTGGTAGCTTAGGTTGTGTTCAATATCTCATTAGTGCCTGGGGTCAGGGAGTTCACAGGGCTGTATTTCTGTCTGGCTGTCTTCATGGCAAGTAAATTTAACTGTTTTCTGGCCCCAGACAACTGCATGTACATCCTGTTGCTTTTATTCTGTGTGTGAAGCACTCGCCCAAATTAAATGACTTGCCAGAGTTTTATTATGGGTGCTGTCAGATAGCAATGGGCGGTGTGGTGTTATGTTTTATGTACCGAAGATTGTTATGTATCTAAGATATTTATCTTCATTGTGATGACAACAGTGGATGTGGAGTTCATAATATAGACTACACTGTTATAATACGTTCGAGTATGTACAAGGATGGAAGAGTATAGCATGCACAGTAGATTGGCTCCGTATGCTGCTTGGTAGAACAGCAGAAACGCATTATTCTCACTGAGAGAGACTACAGAACCAAGAGAGACACGCACGTTCAGAGAGACCCTCGCACATGTCGGCGTGTGAGGAGGAAGAGAGGGCGGAGCTTAGGAGAAGCAGAACATGCCAGAGTGTACCATGTGCTTGAAGGAGATGCAATGGTTTGAGACACTGAACAGTGAATACCTGCACTTGGTGTTGCCTGGGGTCCAACGGCTGTCCAGGAGTGAGGTTCCTGTAAACATCTCCCCGTAATCTGTTGTTATCTAACGTGTGGCATGAACAGAGCAGTCACCAGGGTGTCGTCATATATCATGATCACCCCTCTGAACTCAAACTGGGCTGAGAGGACATGCACTAACAAGCATCATTCAGACAAAAAAAAAAAAAAGACATGAGAATACATTGGAATGCACACACACACACACACAAGAGTGCGTCTCAGGGAATGCGATCACAGCTCATTATCCGACCGGCGTGTGTGTAAACAACTGAAGCCAGGCATAATGCCCGTACAGCAGGAGATCAGTGGCTGCCGCTTGGCGGAAGTGACGGTGTCGCTTAGCACGGCACAGCATAGTTTAGCCCACTAGTGGAGGAGGGAGGGAGTGCACCAGCTGTCCTGCTCTATTCAAGAAGCCTTCAGAGCTAACGTGTAACGTCAGTCACTAAGGCTGCGTCCGAAACCACTTACCACATGCTACAAATTACTGTTCCTATTTTAGGAATATATATATTGTTTGTGCATGTGCAACCATATGAAAATACATGATGTAAACTGGCAAAACATCTGAACGGTATATTATTTTTGGCGTACTATGTAGTGTGGTAGTACACACGTCTGGACGAAGTAGTTAGTACCTCTGTATGCTGTATGCTTTACACAGACAGTCAGTGGTTTCATGTCGTCTCTTCCTAGTTGCCGAGGAGAGGCCATTTTCCATTACGTTTTAGCTAATGCCTCATTCGCACCAACACCGCCTGTTTGTACCTCGCATGGAGATTTACAAACAGAATTCACTTATGTGACAAAGACGCGTTCTGGGGTGGTACAGAGTAAGAAAATGCAGCCTGGCTGGGAAACGGCTGGGCTAGAAGATCCAGCGAGGGTCCCTGTGCGTGGAGTGAAACGCGCTTACATTCAACTCATTCACTTTAGCCACTTCAAATCGGGAGACCCTGCAGGTTAGGGCTGCACTGCTGCATTAAAAAACGGTCCGGCATCCTTCAGCCGAAGGTTATGGTACCGATATATGTTGCACTTAAAAGAGAGATGTGGTTTAGGGATACGCCGACCTTCAGTAGCCATGCGGAGTAGCCAAGGGGAAGGATTGGTCTCACTCAGGTCCATGAGTAGGGGGCATTAGCAAGGGAGCGAGGGGGAGGTGGGACACAGAGGGTCATCAGACAGGTACTGACAGGAAGCTGAGACAGCTGTCGTGATGTGAGGTGTCAACTGTCTGCTTACGGTCCTCTTTGTCAGCATAAAATCATGTCTATCTAAACCTTTGCTCGACGTTATGCCAGTATTATTTGAACTGGTATACTACTGAAAGTATTTTAGTAGAATTGAAAAGAAATTGATGCAATATATCTGAAGAAGATTCCAGGTGAGCAGCTGCAGTGTACTGTAGTAAGAGCTGTAGAGAAACAGGATGTTTCAGTCAGAGGTCATCAGATGTATTCGATATCAGTTATAACACCAGTGACGGCGATGACCGCGAGCTTGTACATTGATGTCATGTTGTGGTTTTGTACTGCGTGCACATTTTCTGAATGTATCTCTCATTCATTCTGCATATGTTCTCTCCCTCGGATTGACCTGCTTGCTTTTGCATTTGTGGTGTAAGTATCTAATGTTTTGTGGGGTTTTGTTTGTTTATTTTTCTGGTCACAGTAGTGTCCGTGCCATGCATGTCACGCCTAACTAGCCGTCATTTGTGTTCTCCTGGCATCCCTTCTAAAAATCTAGAACCCGTCCGAGCGGCTTTCCCTCATCCCATATCCCACCTCACAGAGGGACGCCCCATGTTCTGGAACCTTCCCAATCATCCGGAGATGACATCACCAAGACCCGGCAGGCTCCGGCAGGCCGCCCATTACTGAACCTGCTGCTCAGAATGGTCCAAGCTTAGTTTAAAGTTACTGGTTTACTCCTGTATTTAAAAAAAAAAAACAAAAACAAAAAAAATCTCTCATAATATCTCATAAATTAAAGGTGCAATCAGAAGTCCTGCTGAGTTTGTCTCTGGATGGTTTGGGCCTGTGGTAGGCGCTGCATTTATTTAAGATCATCTCCAGCATGGAGGAAAGTTCCTCTGTTGTGAAGCCAGAGAGGTCCCTCAATGCACTGCAGCACCACGGTAGCCCCTCCACCAGACCTTGAGTCCCATATTTCTTGTGGTCGCTGAATGTATTGAGCCAGCCTCTCATTCATATATACATTAGGTTTTGTGTCTTGCTTCATGTCGGCTTTTTGTTACTTTAACCCCAGTTTCTCTTCACTTGAGACAGTGTTTCTGCTGCCACAGTGTCAACCAATCAGTAATAATTGGCACAGTAATAATTAAATGTACATTTTTCATTAAAGGGTCACAGGTGCCCTTTTCAGCTGTCAGTTACTATCGTTTTTAACCTAATGCGTTTATGTTTAACGTGACTGACATTGGGAGAGGCACATTGAAACACTTCTCAGATCTATGGCGGTATTATAGGAAATAATGCTTATTATATTACAGCTGATGGTTACATATCGTCCTCTGCTGAGTGTGGGACTGTGCTCATCTCACTGTCTCTCTGCCTCGTGTGTGTGTGTGTGTGTGTGTTCATGTTCTTCAGGAGAAGGAAGGCAGGCATCTTGCCTAGCCTGGAAGACCTGCTCTTTTACACCATTGCAGAGGGTCAAGAAAAAATCCCCTCCCACAAGTTTACCACGGTAACAGAGCGCTCACGCACACACCTGGAATATGTTTTAAACGTAGATTTTGACATCAAATGAGAAGACAGCAGGTTGATTATTTATGTTCCAACATTAACATGAACGCCTTTTCTGTCCATGTTGATGTGGACGCTACGCAAGACCCCACACCTGCGTGCACCTCTTTCTCATTCCTTCCACCAAAACCTTCCCACACCTCCCCCTCACCTCCCTCTCCCACACACCCCTCCACCACACCTCCCTCGCCCACACACCCCTCCACCACACCTCCCTCGCCCACACACCCCTCTCCCACACCTCCCTTGCCCACACACCCCTCCACCACACCTCCCTCGCCCACACACCCCTCTCCCACACCTCCCTTGCCCACACACACCTCCACCACACCTCCCTCGCCCACACACCCCCTCCCACACCTCCCTTGCCCACACACCCCTCCACCACACCTCCCTCGCCCACACACCCCTCCACACCTCCCTCTCCCACACACCCCTCCACCACACCTCCCTCGCCCACACCCCTCTTCCTGCTTCTGTCATGCTGTCACCCTCCTCATGTAATAGTCTAAATCCTCTGCAGTGTCATCCCGAGAAGGAGGAGTCTCTCACTCTCACTCCTCCTCTGGGCTCCCTGAGAGAGTGAGTGTGTGTGTGTGTGTGTGTGTGTGTGTGTGTGTGTGTGTGTGTGTGTGTGTGTGTGTGTGTGTGTGTGTGTGTGTGTGTGTGTGTGTGTGTGTGTGTGTGTGTGTGTGTGTGTGTGTGTTACCCGGAAATACCCAGCCTGTGATCACAAAGTCAATGCTGGTGGAGAGTTGGAGGACAGCCAGCACACATAATGACCTGCCAACAGATGTAGTGTCGACCTGCACACCTACAAATCTCTGCGATCTGTTTAAGTAACGGTTTCATGATAAAGTGGGTGGAAACTGTAAACTAGCAGTATAACCACTGCCGCCCCAGTTAAGTGCATAAATAAATCTACACATATGACATCACTACAGTGTCAAATGCTACAGAATTCCCACACTTTTCTCAGCAGGACACATCCACACATCTGCTTTGTACTTTATAAAGATTGTACTTTACCTGAAAGGAGTTTTACAAAGCAGGACTTGTGTGGGAGTCCAGACTTTCTAATAAAAATGGCACTTAACTCTTCTACTGTCATGTTTGACTTTTGATTTACCTTATCAAGCTAACTGCTGTGTGTGCATGCCATGTGGGTGTGTTGCTGGGTGGTGTGTTTGTGTGTGTGTGGGTGCTGTGTGCGTATGTGTGTGGGGGTGGGTGCTATGTGCGTGTATGCGTGCGTGTGTGGTGTGCGTGTGTGTGTGTGTGGGGGTGGGGTGGGGGGTGTATAGGCGTTGAAAGCTACCGGCCTGCGTACAGGAGACCCGCGTCTGAAGGAGTGTATGGAGATGCTGAAAGTGACACTAAAGACTACGTCTGATGGAGCCTTGGACCGACACCTTTTTAAAAAGTACCACCTGCATACACACACTATTTACTACCTGTGTGTGTGTGTGTGTGTGTGTGTGTGTGTGTGTGTTTATTATAAAAATACCACCTGCATACACACTATGATCTACCTGTGTGTGTGTGTGTGTGTGCGTGTTTATTATAAAAATACCACCTGCATACACACACTATTTACTACCTGTGTGTGTGTGTGTGTGTGTGTGTGTGTGTGTGTGTGTGTTTATTATAAAAATACCACCTGCATACACACTATGATCTACCTGTGTGTGTGTGTGTGTGTGCGTGTTTATTATAAAAATACCACCTGCATACACACACTATTTACTACCTGTGTGTGTGTGTGTGTGTGTGTGTGTGTGTGTTTATTATAAAAATACCACCTGCATACACACTATGATCTACCTGTGTGTGTGTGTGTGTGTGTGCGTGTTTATTATAAAAATACCACCTGCATACACACACTATTTACTACCTGTGTGTGTGTGTGTGTGTGTGTGTGCGTGTGTGTGTTTATTATAAAAATACCACCTGCATACACACTATGATCTACCTGTGTGTGTGTGTGTGTGTGTGTGTGTGTGTGTGTGTGCGTGTTTATTATAAAAATACCACCTGCATACACACTATGATCTACCTGTGTGTGTGTGTGTGTGTGTGTGTGTGTGTGTGTGTGTGCGTGTTTATTATAAAAATACCACCTGCATACACACTATGATCTACCTGTGTGTGTGTGTGTGTGTGTGTGCGTGTGTTTATTATAAAAATACCACCTGCATACACACTATGATCTACCTGTGTGTGTGTGTGTGTGTGTGTGTGTGTGTGTGTGTGTGTGTGTGTTTATTATAAAAATACCACCTGCATACACACTACGATCCACCTGTGCAGACATGTACGTATGGTTATTTTTTCTCCATGTCTTTCTGTCTCTCTGTGTGCATTTGCGCGCCTTTTCACACGCAGGTGTGTCCAGACCAACATCGTGCTGCTCACTCAGGCATTCCGCAGGAAGTTCGTGATTCCCGATTTCCAGTCCTTCACGTCGCACATTGACGAGCTGTACGAGAATGCCAGGAAGCTGTCCGGAGGGCAGGTAAGGCGAGCAGCTGGCACACACGGCCACAAAACGCTGCCGCCAGTCTCCTCTCACATGGCTGCATTGCTTGTAAACGTTCCGCCTTCAAAACTGCACCTCGAATCTCTTAGCGCCTGAACAGAAGCAGCTACAGTAGTGCGGCACGACACACAGTCAGTACAGTATTGCGAATATTTTGCTTTATAGCCTTGATGAAACTTAGCCCACGTTATTTTTACCAGGTTATGTGAGACGTATAATTTTTCTAGAGGGTTTATTTGCGTTCTAGTGATAGTTTGGGGTTATTTTAATGTAAAGATATCACGATAGTGATTCGTATCATTACACCGCCTGGCCCTGTTCGCCCCCCCCATACGTCAGCGCAGTGTGGTCTGATAGGATGCCGCTGTGTGTTGCGCAGGTGGCGGACTACATCCCCCAGCTGGCGAAGTTCAGCCCTGACCTCTGGGCGGTGTCTCTCTGCACGGTGGACGGGCAGCGGTACGGTCCCGCCTTAGTTGTTGCGAATAAAAAGGGGCTCTTTCTTCTGCAGGCTGTCTCCTTATGCGCCCTCCTGTCCGTCCGTCCATCTGTCTTGTTTCTGTCACTGTCTTGAACTTTTCACCCTTTTCCTCCTCTCTCTCTCTCTCTCTCTCTCTCTCTCTCTCTCTCTCTCTCTCTCTCTCTCTCTCTCTCTCTCTCCCTCTCGTTCTCTCTCTCCCTCTCGCTCTCTCTCTCTCCCTCTCGCTCTCTCTCTCTCCCTCTCTCTCTGTCTCCCTCTCTCGCTCTCCCTCTCTCGCTCTCCCTCTCGCTCTCCCTCTTTCTCGCTCTCTCTCTCCCTCTCTCTCTCCCTCTCGCTCTCTCTCTCCCTCTCGTTCTCTCTCTCCCTCTCTCTCTCTCTGTCTCCCTCTCTCTGTCTCCCTCTCTGTCTCCCTCTCTCTGTCTCCCTCTCTCGCTCTCCCTCTCTCGCTCTCCCTCTCTCTCTCCCTCTCGCTCTCTCTCTCCCTCTCATTCTCTCTCTCCCTCTCGCTCTCTCTCTCTCCCTCTCTCTCTCTCTCTTTTCCTGTCTTCCTCTGGCTTTGTGTCCGTCCATCCATCTCTCTTGTTTCTGTCGCTGTCTTGAACTTTCCACCCTTTTCCTCTCTCTCTCTCTCTCTCTCTCTCTCTCTCTCTCTCTCTCTCTCTCTCTCTGTATTTTTTCAGACACACGGTGGGTGACACTAAAGTGCCCTTCTGTCTGCAGTCGTGCGTGAAGCCATTAAAATACGCCATCGCCGTGCACGACCACGGCACGGAGTACGTGCACCGCTTCATCGGCAAAGAGCCCAGCGGTCTGCGCTTCAACAAGCTCTTCCTCAACGAGGACGGTGGGAAACACACACCCACACAAGCAAACACATTCATTTCTTCATGAAACTCACTGTATTTCTTCTCTTTAATCAGATGAAACTGAACTACGGTCAGTTAGATTTCTCTGTGTTAGCTATTTAACCTATTTTATGATCTCCTTTATCGGTTTACAGATAAACCACACAATCCCATGGTAAACGCTGGCGCGATAGTATGCACGTCGCTTATCAAGGTAAGTTCCAGTTCCTTCCCACACTACTGTGATGGTGTTAAGACGCCCATCTTATGGTCCTGGCAGTTCAGGAAGTTAAAAAAAAACCCCGCAGATGTCCTCGAGTGCTGCTGTGTTTGGCTCTCTCCACCCCAGGCGACAGGCCCAGGGGCGGGACCAAGGGGCGGGGCCAAGGGGCGGGGCCCACCTTCACCCCCACCCTCAACCCACCGTAACTGTCAAGACACACCCACTGCTAGGAATACTTGTGCTGTGAGAGATTTATTTTACATGGGTTGGGGTGTAAGAAGAGAGAAAGAGTAGAGGAGGATAGACTGATAGAGAGGAAGAGTGTTTATAGTGTTTATGTATCAATGTAACAGATGGTGGCGAGTGAGGCTGATACTGGGTCTCCTACGTGCTTTCCGTGGTGAGAGAACTGCTTCTGCGGTAGGCGGAGCCGCTGCAGTAGGCGGGGTTAAACAGCTGCCTTCCTCTCTTTATAGAACAGCTTCCATTTGAATTTCACGCTAATCTCTTCCAGCATGGCAGTCAGTGTGTTAAAGCCTGATCCCAGACACACACACACACACACACACACACACACACACATTTGCATGCACACACACAGCCACACAAACCACACACATGATTAAATGAATTAAGAGGACCATGAGCTAGCTGTCTCTGCAGTGGCCTTGAAACCTTTGACCAGACAGTACAGGCCCCACAAAACCCGGATTATGTCATCAAGTCCTTGTGTATTTGTGGAACAGACAATTCTCAAGCATTCTCAAGCATTCACATTAGGACCTCACATGGGCCGTTTCCATGGAAATGTGTGATGTCTCTATAAAGACTATTTTGTGTTTTTGATTGTTGTCCCGTATTTTCCAGCATTAGGATCTGTGGGGAATTATAACTCCAACAGGTCAATGGCTTTGGTAATTTTTTCCTTTCAATTCAGTTTTTCTTCATTGAACAAATGACGCGTTTGATTCTGATGGACGTTATGGTGGGCTTCTTCAGATTTTCTGTGTGTAGTTATTTTTACCGATTCTGTTCAATAATGTGTCGTACAAATCTAGGATCAAGGATCAGACATGACTTTTTCATGGACAGGTTACAGGATAAGTTTTAAGTTACCATTTTTGTTAGTTTATTTTTCAGTGCTTTTATGACTTTCATATGCAAATATGAGATATATTAAAAACCATTTCTTCAATGTGGGGAAAAATTTGCACTTCATTAAACATTTTAAACTTTTAAAAAATGTATTTTAGTTACAGCATACTAATGAGCAAGTTAGTGGTGCACCCCGACATTACAGAACACACACACACAATCATTTCAGGTGAAACCAGGCCATACCACTTAAAGTAGTCCAACAAAAAATAAGTCCCAAATCAGCTACGTTCACAATACAGGTTTAAATGCTCAGTACCCTTTATAAGTGTGTGTCAGCAGTGTGAACGCACCTCTGCCCTGAGGGTAACCGCATGTAATTCTTTGATCTGTGCTTGACCCAAACGCATGCATGACCATCCACCCCTCATCAATGTAACAAGCGGACGACGAGAAATGGCGCCACAAGTATTCATCACAACGATTCTTTCCCGTATAGGTCAGATGAGGCAACCCAAACCCCCCCCCCCAGGCAAATTTCCACCCTGTAGTGTGAGCGTAGTCTCATGGGCTTGCTAAGGTGGCCTTACAGAGGTCCTGATGTTCCTCACACCATCACGTCTCACACACTACATTTCCTCATCTTTTTGTTGCATATAACATTCTTAGCAGTGAATACATCTTCTTTGGTAATAAAGTTTTAAAGTTTCTCATGTGGGTGTGTCCACTCTAGGCCAGGTCTCTAGATCTGGTTTATTCATGTGTAACATTTTCAAACTAGTACAATCAAATCTGCTTCAGTATTCTGATTATTCGAATTTCTGAATCCCCGTGTTGCATGACGGTGAACATACTGGATTTGTTCAGGTGCTTATATAAGAGTTTTACTTAAAAAAAAAAAAAAGATTGATACTGGTATTATTTTTTTGCTTTGCTGTGGTGCTTTTCTAAGGTCTAATTAACTTTGTTTGTTTTTGTCCCACTGTTTTCCAGCAAGGTGCTAGCAACGCAGAGAAGTTTGACTACGTGAGTACAGCTGCTCCCACTGTTACGGTTTGCCATCTGGCCTGCCCACGGTGCCTCCTTTCACAGTTTCATTATCTTCTAGCTATTAGTTACACTCCCCTCTGGCGTATCTTTTTTTTCTGTGCCTTTTTAATTGTCTGTCATTAGTTTCCCGTGACATTTTAATCGTCTGTCATTAGTTTCCAGTAATTCATGTTACATTTTCAGCATGTCAGTTGAGTAAGGGACAGAACAGATTGCTCCCCCTGCCCTGTGAGTTCAGCCTCTGGTCACTAAGTCTGGGGGTGGATGTTTCTAAAGTTAATTAAAAAAAAGCATGAGAAATCACCAGTATCTGTATAGACGACGGGGGTGTGATCCGCCCGTGTGCCTCTGTCGTGTCTCAGGTGATGAACTTCATGAAGAAGCTTGCGGGGAATGAGTACGTGGGCTTCAGCAATGCTACGTGAGTCGCTCACCTTTGACCTAACGCGCTACATACCACTCACGTGGCAATTAAAAAAAAATTTATTTTGTATTAGCGCCCAGAAGAAGGTTGATTTCTTATGTGACCGAAGGAATGAATGAATCATTTGCACATAAGTTGCACATCAGGAAATGTAATTTTCTTTCCAAGTTTTCAGTGTGCCAGCGTGGTTTTCGGTTGTTCGCTTTCCCAGATTTCAGTCGGAGAGATTGTCTGGGGACAGGAATTTTGCCATCGGCTACTATCTGAAGGAGAAGAAGGTGACACTTGCACGACTGCTGTTTTTACACGTTTGCAATGGTACCATCGTCAAGAGTAATGAGGCGGCACTTCTTCTTGATGCACTGATGATCTGTGTTGCCTGCATGTGCACTAAAATGTGTCCCCCCCTATTCTTCAGTGTTTCCCAGAGGGCACTGATATGACCTCTATCCTGGACTTCTACTTCCAGGTCAGAATGCCTTTTAAGAAGTGGATATTCAACAGGTTCAGCCATAATCACACACCTTGTATACTCAATATACCTCAGTACCCTCAGTACTTTAGTTTTTTATCACTTCTAGTACATGTGTTTTTACCTTCAGTGCCTTAAGGTTTACTATGTTAAGAGCTAGATATGAAACCAGGAAGCCTCACAACCCTCCGGAACGTTCCAGCAGAGTTTAAACAGTCATGGTTAAGGCTAAGTTTGAATTGGTATGTGTTTGTCACGTAGCTGTGCTCCATTGAGGTGACCTGCGAGAGTGCCAGCGTCATGGCAGCCACGCTGGCCAATGGTGGCTTTTGTCCAATCACAGGCGAGCGCGTGCTCAATCCCGAGGCCGTGCGCAACACGCTGAGTCTCATGCACTCCTGCGGCATGTACGACTTCTCTGGCCAGTTCGCCTTCCATGTGAGCCACACACACACACACACACTGTTCTGTGCACTTCCTCTTAGAAAGTCTCACATGAGTCTCAGTCACACAGAATCCTGCCTTCTTGTTGTCTTGCGTGCGTCCGTGCTGCAGGTGGGCCTGCCGGCTAAATCAGGCGTGGCTGGGGGCATCCTGCTCGTGGTGCCCAACGTGATGGGCATCATGTGCTGGTCTCCTCCACTGGACAAACTAGGCAACAGTGTCCGCGGCATCCAGTTCTGCACGGTACCCTCGCTCACACTCTCTCTGTTTCTTCTCTCTCTCATTCTCTCTCTCTCTCTCTCTCTCTCTCTTTCTAAAGGTAAAAAAAAGCTTTTTGTTCCAAGAGACAAGTGAGCCCAAGGATGTTATCTGAAGATGGAGAGAGAAAGACAGAGTTGCAGTTCCAAGTGCCAAGTTCAAAATGAAGACAATAAAAAAACCAAAAGGGGCAGAGATGCAAAGAGATATTTTTTTCTGTAAAGTGACTGGAGAAATCACTGTCCTGAACCAAATTTCTACTGACCAGAGCAAATCTTTGTATTTTAAAGTGTTATTCACATATAAGCACACATAAGCCAAACACAGGTGAACATATTCTCACATGAACGCGAAAGAGAGCCCATAATGAGACCCAGTGGTCAGCATCTCAGTGTTGCTCCAACTGACTCCTCCCCCTCTGCCTTTCTGTTAGGATCTGGTGCAGCTCTGTAACTTTCATAACTACGATAATCTGCGCCACTTCGCCAAGAAGCTGGATCCTCGCAGAGAGGGCGGAGATGAGAGGGTGAGTGGCATTATCCCCGCCTTCGCATAGCAATGCACTGCTGTCATTGTCATCTATGTATGTATGTGGCAATGTCAGTGAAGTCTTAGTGAAGTCTGGTGAATTAAGTTTAGTAAATACCTGTGCAGTCGGTCGCACTCAAGCTTACGCAAAGCTACAGAACGTATTCTGTATTAGCAAACGGAAGCGTTTTCTGAATGAGGAAAAGGGAACTGTGGCTCCTTGGGCTCTAGTTTCTGCCAGCCAATGGCCATTTCTAACACTAGAAATACTGACAGGAAATCTATAAGCTGATCAGCCTTATTTTAGATGTAGCATGCAAAATCAACATTTACGCTTCCCGTTGATGGGATACCACGTGCGAGCATGGTCACGAAAACACACCCCAAAGCCATGATTTTACGCGTTACTGATTTTTGCCTTTTTACCATTACCACAAACTGTGTACTGTACGCAGATTAATTATGATAATTACTCAGGCGACTTTACCCTGCATTTGCTGATCCGTTTCACAGACACTGGTTGCTGCATGTTAAATGTTAACTAAGCTTTCTTCAAGGGGAGTGGTTCTCTGGGCTTTGGGGAGGAGCTACAATAAGACTGTGTGTGTGTGTGTGTGTGTGTGTGTGTGTGATGCTGCATAGCGCTAGTGTTGATATGAGCACAGCTACGACACATGCTCAGCTGCTTTTCCTCTCTCCAAACGGGAACGTCGTCTCTGCTCTCTTTCAGGTCAAGTCCGTCATCAACCTGCTGTTTGCTGCTTACACCGGGGATGTGTCTGCGTTGAGGAGGTCGGTGCACTCACACAAACCTGAATCACTTATCTATGCCCATATTGAACCTTTCTGTTTGTGATGGACCTGTGTGTGTGTGTGCGTGTGCGTAGGTTCGCTTTGTCCTCTATGGATATGGAACAGAGAGACTACGACTCCAGGACAGCCCTCCATGTCGCCGCAGCAGAAGGTAGGCCTCCCCGCTCGCTAAGCAGACCCTAGACAGGCAGCTGCTCAACTCTAGATCCCCTAGTGAAGTACGTTTTTAAACACTCCACCCACACCCCGAGCGGAGCGGAGGAGCACGTGTACTGATCTGATCGCGTGGGACAATGGGTTACAGGTCACGCCGAGGTCGTGCGCTTCCTTCTGGAGGCATGCAAGGTGAACCCTGACCCTAGAGACAGGTTAGAGTGCTTCCACACACACACAGTTGTCTGCAGGCTACATCATTACCATTACTGCAGCGTGTACTTATTTTTGTCTGTGCACGCCTCCATCTGGACGCGGGCCCAGGTGGGGCAACACCCCGATGGACGAGGCCGTGCACTTTGGCCACCATGACGTGGTGACCCTCCTGCAGGACTACCACAGCAAGTACAGCCCCCAGGAGAGCACAGTGGCCGGCGACAAGGAGACGGCCGAGAAGAACCTGGACGGCATGCTGTGAAGCCCCACCCCGTCCATTAGGCTGCAAACACACACACATTCCTGAAACCCTCCCTAGCAGGAAGTGTATGTACGTGGGTGTTGATGTATCTGTGCAGCAGTGTGTGTTTATAACAGACAAATTAGCTTAAAAAGAGAATGAGAGTTTAGTTTGGGATCCTTTGAATCTCATTAGAACTTGGTTGTGTTGGGTGTGTGTTTTTGTTTTGTGGACACATGGATTGGGGGGGCGAGGGGGCTACACAGTTACTGGGTGGAATCACGCAGTGTCTGCTCATGGTAGGCTGGGTACCATGGTCTGGTAACTAGAAGGTTCACACTGTATAAATCTATTTTCAGTATATACTATAAAATCTACATTGTATTGTTAAAACTTCGTATATTAGTTTCATAGCTCTTTAATGATGTCACTGAAGTAACTAAAGATGGAGGCCTCCTTCAAAGTCTCCTGTGAATGGGAAGCTTTTGCAAAGTAGATACTTCCCAACAAAAATATCTATCTATCTATCTATCTATTTATTTATTTATTTAAAAACAGAATTTTAAGTTGAAGCAGCTTTTATCTTGTTGACAATTTTGAGGAAAAGTGTTGTTCAGTTCGCCTTGTCAGTAGTCGGTCTTGCAGTTCATAATTTATTCCACAGGGGAGTTGACCATGTGTGGACATACTGCCCTTCTTTTAAGGGGGTGTGTGCTGTTGGGGAGGAGACCCCTGTAGATGGGGTTGTTTTAAGGAGATGCACTGAACCCAACAAGAGAGGCTTCAGGGACCGGTGATGTCTGTGCTAATCTCTATGCACAAAGACGCAATGCAAAACTCCAGATTAATTTTCTCCATCACTCAGAAGAAACTATTAGGCAGCCGCAGAACCCTTTTTTGGCATGAGGCATGAATTCTGGCAAGAATAGAAACGATCTGATTGAGAGCAATTATTTATTTATTGTTATGTGAAACAAACACATTAATTTTATTTTTTCCCCCCATTCATTTTGAACTCAAATGCCTAAATAATGTGAAGTAAAAAGATTTTTTTTCTTTAGAAAAGGCAACAATCATGAACAGCAAGAATTTGCTTGTTTTATTCCTCCCCCTATTACATTCATCTTGGCATCTTTAACTTCAAGAAACATTAAATTTGGTTCATTCAGTTTTACAAATACAAATCTGTGACCGTGGCCCAGCGTGGCCTGCGGTGCATCAACCATGCAGAGCTGACAGGATGCATGCAGCTGCCTGGTTCCTGATATTGGCCAGTGACAGACTCTCTGCTGCATCCACAGTACTGCTTAAATGCATTAGAAATGGGATTTTTTGTTGTTTGATATTTATTGAAATCTTTGTATTAATAACCATAATTGGCTAATAATAATGAAGGCTTTCACCTTGCCCTGTTCCCTGTCTTTTTCAAATGAAAATGTAAAAAGAAAAAAGATATATATATTTTTGCTGAGTTAGGTATATGGAAGCACAGACATAGACTGCAAGCACAATAAGCTTATCTGTGTTGAACTTTTACATTTCCAGTGATTGCCTATGGTTGTTATATTGCTAGTGAACACCTAGTTTGCTACGTGTGTGTGCGCGCGCACGCGCAGCAAAAGCTCATTATTGCATTGCGCAAAAAGAAAACTAAGCAAACTAAATAGCAGACTGACTAACATGAACAGTTATATATTTTGATGTAGATGTCCCAGTACTATTTTAGTGATAGCTGTTGCTTGGTGAAGTAGTAGTATCCTTTTTATCCTAGGCACATAATCTCACTGGCTGTCCCCACTGTACTTTTAATGTATTATGAACGGTCCTGTTTCAATTTCTTACCCCCCTTAGCGAAACTGCTTTTACACAATTATCAGACTGTGTTACAAGATACAAGTATTTGTGTCACTGATCGAATATCAAATAAAAGACCATGCTGTCATGTGACCCAAGTCTGCCTCTTCACTTAGAATGTCAGCACGTAGCTGAACCGAACCTGTCTGGTTAGATGCAAGGGCGGGGTTATGTTTGTTTCTAAGATGAAAAACCATCTACTGAACCTTAAAAAACATGACTGTCTTCTGTTTTATTTATCGTTTCATTTTTGTTGGACTGCTTTTCTTTTACTATTTTTAGATACAAAAGCACCTTCTATGTTTGTACGAACTCACTCACTCGTTCACTCTTAGCAGAATAAATTTCCCATTTAGCACTTACCGAGTCTATAGAGAGGGGAGACAGACACAACCCCTCTAGAGCAGAACTCACGCCAGCATGTGTGTCTGCACGTACAAACTGTGTGCTTTAAGTAAAAGGCAAGGAATGCATATTACACTAGTATGCGCATACTGTACCTACTCTACTGGCTATATTCAAAGCTGCTTTTACAGTGCAGCTCTTTACTTAGCTGGGTACAGGGTACTTGTTGATTGCATGAATAAAATGCATGCTTGATGCATCATGTTGATTTAAAATCACTGCTTTCTGGCCTGTCTCAAATAAAATTGTCCTCATAGGGCAACTATGAAAAACACGTTTTACAATATCGGGTTAAGTGCTAGGTATGCAAGGTACAGGCTGTTATTTCAGCTGCTGCGGTGTTTGCCAGTAGCCTGCGTGTTCTGCAGCTCACTCAGCATTTGTACAGAAAGTCTTTTCAAAGGAAGGAAACGAAGAAGAGACGCAGGACCTCGGGTGGCGTGCAGGACCTCCGGGAGAAATGCCAGGACATCCGCTCTACCGCCTGTTTATTCAACAGGTCTCGGGAAGGCTACAACACAGCTATACGGGGGAGAGGGAGGGATAGCAGCCGTGTTACACTCGCCATCCTTATAAACTTTATAGGTATGTTTAACAAACAAGACAACAAAGTCATTAAAGTAGCTTTACCTCTCCCATTTCTCCAGTCAGGTCTCGAGTCTACAACAGAGTAAAGACGGGACTTAGAACATCTAAAGCTAGTTGTTTATTAAATGCAAGTTCCATTGACATTGCACTAACTCATTAGTCTTCAATGTAGAGTAGCCTGCTTATGAAGTAGAGACTCCAGTGGAGGAAGTTACTGAAAAGATCAGCGATCACAATTAGTGTGCTATAAAGACTAGTGATTACTTTGATAAAGTATTCTAAAGATTGGTGATCACATTGGTAATGTGTGCTGTAAAGAGTAGTGATTATTCTGATCAATAATTACTGTAAACATGTGACCACTACAGTAAAGAACAGTGTAAAGATTAGTGATTACTTAGGTGAACTGTACTTTACAACCAGTGGTACAGGAACTGTAGGACAGTGTAGAGATCAGTTTTTTCGCCAGTGAAAATGCAACTGGGATGGTTTTGTACGCACCATGCGTTCCAGCTCCCCGTACACCTCTGGAGACAGGGGCATGATGGTGTCGTTGTACTCTGACGTTTTCCTAGAGACAGAGCATGGAAGTTTAGATCTCTGATATCCTGTACTAATAGAAGGAATAGATGCATTTTCACCAAATTAAAAGTGCATTTAAATTTAAAATAAATTTCCTATAAATAATTAATATAGGCAGGGCAAGTTTATTTGTAGAAAACCTTTCATACACAGCAGCAATTCAACATGTTTTCACATACGAAAAGAAGATTAATTACATCCGGAGATCTATCACCTCAGGAAATAAAACTATTTTAAAGAAACGAAATTAACGATAAAATGAAAAATTTCAGATAAAAGTTGAATTAAAAATTTTAAATGGAAGTGCGGCATTCTCATCTTTTGCTCCTAATGAGAACTCCGGAAGCCGCATTATGAATCAACTGAATCTGTTTGGTCATATTTTTTGGGAGTTCCGTTGGGAAACCATTATAATCAGTTATTAAACCAGCATTTTATGTAAATGCTAAAACTGAAATCAAAGTCTATTAGTATGCCAAGGTTATGAGCTACTTTTTTAGATTTTAGGGATTTTGAGTCCAAAAAGGCAGTTAGTGTGTTCCTCTCGTTGCTTTTGCCAAATATATTAAATCACAGTTTTTATCTTTATTCTACTGCAGAACACTCTTATTGTCATCTGCATAGCTGTGGTAAGAAAGCCCAAAATCTTGTACAATTTGGCCTAGAGTAAGCATGTATAAGATATATAAGTGGCCCAAGAACTGAACCCTGGGGATCACCAAAGGTCACTATTTCAGAAACTTCTTCTATTTTGCCAAAGTAATTTCTTCCTTGCAGTAATGAAAAGGACTATTTCAGGACTGTTTTGAGAGTCCAACCCATTTTTCAAGTCTATCTATAAGTCTGTAGGATCAGACGCTGCATTGAGATCGAGCAGTACTAAAACTGATATATTCCCAGAGTCTGTATTTAAATGAATGTCATCAATTACCTTAATTAGAGCAGTCTCAGTACAATGAGTAGGCTAAAAACCTGACTGAAATTTGTCTAGACAGCTATTTAAAGATAGAAAGCCAGTAATTTGCTTGAAGATGATTGTCTCAATGATTTTTCCAATGAACAGTAGATTGGAAATGGGTCTGTAATTACTTAGAGCTGCTTCAAGATTTATCTTTTTAAAGAGTCCACACAACTGCATGTTTTAGTGAGTCAGGAAAATGCCTAATAAGGTTGGTCTTGCGTTCCAGTGAGGCCCACACATCCATACCGTGATGATCTGACAAGGTTACATCCTTAACATCTAGAGTGTGAGCACAGCAGTGTGTGCTAAAGCCACATGCTGAGAGAGACCAAAATAGTCCAGTATGGCACTGAGATCCTTGGCATAACTGTCCTTGAGATTGTCAATATGCATGTTAATCACCAGCAATTAAAAAATGGTCAAACTCTGTGGAAATAAAAAACAAAATATCTGTAAATTCATCAATAAAACCTGCATTGTGTGCTTTGGAGGCCTGTAGAAGGTTACTAGTAATATTGTTGGCAGTCCTTTCCTTTGTAACCTGTCTGCTTTGCTCCAAAAGCAAGGGGAGAAGATGTGGCTTTGGAGTGACAAAATCGCTAATACAAGGGAGTCCTTGTGTGGTTGTACCCATGCATCTTCACCAATGGGGGAGGATGAATTGTGCTCCAACAAAATTAAACCCCGTCAGAGTTTTGGCACCCGTTGTTTGTGTGTAGTCTATCTTGTCTAAAAAATTCTCTCTTCTGAAAAAAACAGGTTGAAGTTGTCAATAGAACTGCGGGTTTGTGGTTTGTCACGCCATTGACAAAGTCGTCCCCGAGGACGAGGGTGTCTGAAGTGTCCACAGTGCCCACAGTGCCCTGCGGCTCTGCTGGGATGCTCTGTCAGGCTGGTGCTTAACCTTCTTACAGTGTTATTTTCACTGTCATTTTACTGCCATTTACTGTCTTTTCACAGGAGAATCTGAGAATCCTTCTGAATGACGACAGTTTCAACATGTTTCTAGTAAAACATATTTCATAATTGGGAATATGCTACCCAGAAACACAAAATGTTTCTAACGCTGCATGTATAAGTGTTTACAATTAAAGTGTTTGGGTGACATGTTCCTTGATGTGTAATTATTGGTGATTCCTAAGCAAACACTGGCCAGGCTGAGTCCAAAAGTCAAGTGTGTGTTCTTGTTATGTGATTGGCTTAGGAGCTGCAGACAGGAATACGTAGATCTGACTCACATTTCAGAGATTGAGATGAGAGTCGTTTGAATGTAACCTTCATAGTCCTCCTTCTCTACATCCATTGGCTCATGTTCTAGAATGACAGAGAAAGAGAGAGAAAGAATGAGCATGTGTAAACATAAATAGCAGTTACAGTGGTGTGAAAAAGTGTTTGCTCCCTTCCTGATTTTTTTTTTTTTTTTGCATGTTTGTCACACTTCAATGTTTCAGATCATCAAACAAATTTAAATATTAGACAAAGATAATACAAGTAAACACAAAATGCAGTTTTTAAATGAAGGTTTTTATTAAAAAATCCAAACCTACATGGCCCTGTGTGAAAAAGTGAATGCCCACCCTTAGGCCTGATTACTGCCACATTTGTTCTCAATCAATAATTCACTTAAATAGGACCTGCCTGACAAAGTGAAGTAGACCAAAAGATCCTCAAATGCTTGACAGCATGCTGCGATCCAAAGAAATTCAGGAACACATGAGATACAAAGTAATTGAGATCTTTCAGTCTGGAAAAGGTTATAAAGTCAATTCTAAAGCTTTGGGACTCCAGCAAACCACAGTGAGGGCCATTATCCACAAATGGCAACAACATGGAACAGTGGTGAACCTTCTCAGGAGTGGCCGGCCAACCAAAATTACACCAAGAGTGCAGCGATGACTCATCCAAGAGGTCACAAAAGGCCCCACAACAACATCCAAAGAACTGCAGGCCTCACTTGCCTCAGTTAAGGTCAGCGTTCATGACTCCACCATAAGAGAGAGACTGGGCAAAAATGGCCTGCATGGCAGAGTTCCAAGACAAAAACCACTGCTGATCAAAAAGAACATAAAGCCTTGTCTCAATTTTGCCAGAAAACATCTTGATGATCCCCAAGACTTTTGGGAAAATACTCTGTGGCCTGACGAGACAAAAGTTGAACTTTTTGGAAGTTGTATGTCCCATTATATCTGGCAAAATGAAAAACAAAATGAAGACTTTGGAGTGGCCTAGTCAAAGTCCTGACCTGAATCCAATTGAAATGCTGTGGCATGACCTTTTAAAAAGGCGGTTCATGCTCGAAAACCCTCTAAGGTGGCCGAATTACAACAATTCTGCAAAGATGAGTGGGCCAAAATTCCTCCACAGCGCTGTAAAAGACTCATTGCTAGCTACTGCAAACGCTTGATTGCAGTTGTTGCTGATAAGGGTGGCCCAACCACTTATTGGTTTTAGGGGGCAATCACTTTCACACAGGGCCATGAAGGTTTGGATTTTTACAAACTTTCATTTAAAATTGCATTTTGTGGTTACTTGTGTTATCTTTGTCTAATATTGATCTGAAACATTTAAGTGTGCAAACATGCAAAAAAAAAAAAAAAAAGAATCAGGAAGCGGGACGAACACTTTCACACCACTGTATAAGTTGTTGTATGCCAAACATCTGGCAAGACCAATACTAGTACTAGTTCCACAAAGACAACAACCAACTACTGGAGAGCCATTTAACAAACACATTTAAATTCCTACATGGATTTGGGCTCTGTGTGTGTGCCCTACAGATGTGTTTAGAGTGGGCGGGTATGAAGAGAGGTCTTACTCTCAGCAGGTTTGGAGTAGTACTTGCGAAAGGCCTCATCCTTAGGAGTGTTTGGGTAGAGGAAGCGCAGGGGGTTCTCTGGAACATTGCCGGCTGCCATTACCTTGTAGTTTTGGATGATGTGAGGCAGCGAGACAGCGAACAGCTCTTTCTTAGTGTAGGGCTCGACTGAACGCACTTGTGGCTCATCTGCATATATACACACACACACACACACACAACTTAAACTGGCAGACACCACTTTGCTGTCAAATTTTTAATTTTTTCTTACAAAATTGTTTATAGTAATATCTGGTTTTATGGCTTTGCAACATTTTTTTTTTCAATGATTTTACAGATAGGTGAAACAAGGAGTCAGCTACTTCATACTCAAAAACACACACACACACACCGTTTGAGGTGTGTTCCACCCAGCTGAAGGTGATGGCTCCGTCGCGGTTGCTCTCACTGAAGCGCAGCAGGAATGTGCCAGGAGCTTTATCACTGAGCAACACCTTGGTGCGTTCCTTAGTCACAAAGCCCATTATACACCTGAGAGTCCAGAAAGACAGACAGTTACACACACACACACACACACACACACACACAGGAGAAAATAGCCAGAGAGAGAGCGAGAGAGAGACCCCCACGGAACAGTCTCTCTGCCACAGCTTATTGTGAAGGCATGGCCACTGTTGGACAGTGAAAGCAGGAACTCCTACCCATCATCCCACAGGCTTTGCAGGTGCCTCTTAATTAGGTCCAGGACTCCCTCAATCCATAGCCAGAAGGTAAAGTTTTTCTCACTGCCTCCCTGCACACACCCACACGTCATGCAAAAGTGGGGTATGTGTGTGTGTGTGTGTGTGTGTGTGTGAGAGAGAGAGAGTGTTGCCTACCTTGCAGAATTTATTCCAGTGAATCTGAGCCTCTGGGTCTTTTGCTGCTTTTGGGCCTGTGGAGCAAAAAAATGTGCATTTAAATCAAACAAGTCACAAGAGTCACTTTGTACCAACACACAGACACACATGTTCACACAGCAACAATGACCTCATACACCCACCCACAGCACCACAGAAAAGGAAAGGGATGTTCAAGGTACTGGCAGATGCCTCATGTACACCAGTTCGAAAAGAGCATCCCTGTTTACTCTAATGGCTTTGAGTGTAGGGCAGGACGAGCTCGTCCCACAACAGCCGAGGTGCTTCCCAGAATGCATTTGTGGTCTGTGATATGCTGAGGGTAAAAACACAAGCCATCTGCCCCGTGGGCGTTTGTTGTTGGAGGAGCTTTGTGAATGTGACATAGTTGGGGAAAAGGGCATCTCATTCATTTCAAGCTTATTCTCTTAAGTAAGTTTGAAAATGTAAAAAAAAGTTACAGAAATTTGGTCTTTTTAAAAAAAAAAAATTTTTTTTTTTAAAATTTGTTCCTGAGGGTGGACAGCATGAACCTTCTGTACTACAACCCCATATGAGAGATTAAACACTCAGGGTCAGACCATAAATATAAGACCACATTTCCCAGACTCACCCAGGAGTTTGTGTCCCAGCATGCTCAGCTGCTCCACATTGAGGCCTCTCTTGGTGATGGAGGAAAATTGCCAGCTCAGCACCTCGGAGAGCTGTCCCCAGCTGACCGTCGGAGGGTTCACAAAGAACGAGAGATTCTGAGAGGTAGGGAGGGAGAGAGTGAACCAAGAATCAGCCTTGGGCTTTAAACTGCATGTGGGAGTGGGATTTGTACTCCTGCAGGCTGAGGAGAGACCTGCCCTTCTGGGGGCGTGGCTCACCTTGGGATCGGACGTTAGCATGTTGTACCACATGATGGAGGCCCAACCACATGGAAGCTGGCAGACATTAGAGATCACCACAATGGGGAGAGAGGTGGTCTGGAGGGAGAGAGGGAGTGGTGATGCGTCAGGCACACACGTGTGATGCTGAGTTCAGATGGTGTGTGCTGCAGGAGACGGGTTAGGTCAGGATGGCGAGGACCAAATAAACTTTTTTTTTCCCCTCACTTCAAAGTTAATGACGAGTCCAGACCAGCAGAGTTCTGCCTCAAAGGTGAAGGAGTGGAGTTCCTCAGTGACAATCAGTGGTCCCTGTCACACACACACACACACACACACACACACACACACACACACACACACACACACACACACACACACACACACACACACACACACACACACACACACACACACACACACTTTCATACATCCTCTTTTACAATTGCTGGGTCTGGGTGCCAGCGTAATGTGAAGAATGCAGTAACGATGTTAAACAGTGACGTGATGATGAGACCCTACCTCACTTGTTCTGTTTCCAGCAACCTTCTGCTCTTTTAGTTGCTAAAAAGAACAAAACACACAACAAAAATGGGTTTCAGATCATACATTCTGTGAACTACAGAACTTGAACAGGAAAAAGAAGAGCTGGGTTTGTCTGCGTACCAGATGTCGGAATTCTGCAGCCATCCCAATGGACTCCTCCATGTTCATCACCTTCATGTTTGTTCCAAGGATGTTGAACTTCCGGAAACTAAAGAGAAGCAAACAACTCCATCAGCATAAATAAAGTATGGGTCAGTCATCAGGCGAACTTTAAGTGCCATTTTGGGCGGCTCACGTCAATGGTCTGGTAAGGCAATATTAATAATTGGGATTTTTTGCTTTTAATCAATCAGAAAGATCTCAAAAATGCCAAGCAATCAGCAGGCACATCCAAAGTCATTTGTAAGCAATGTGCACGTGATGGCACATAGCGTTCTACACGCATCCTGAAAGCTCCGTTTTGCTGCACTTGGAGAACACACTGCATCTTACCCCTTCCGCTTTTCCGTGACATCCCTGAAAAGAGAAAACAAACCGTGTCAGGGCTTCGGCAGTTTATGTGGGGACATAAGTCAAGCCCCAGCCTGTTGAAACAGGATACTAAACAAAACCAGAACAGGGCGGGTTTCTCACTTACTTATCAAAGTGCACCTTTACTCTGACCATGTGGTTGAACTCCTGAAGCTTCACCAGTAGCCTGGAGAAGATGCAGGGAACACATGAAAATCATGACAGGACACACACGGACATCCTGACAGGACACACAGCTTTCTGGGCCACTTCAGCTCCGTTTAATGTGTGAAGTGTCATTTGTTCCAATAAAAAGACTTTGGGAGTTTACAAAAATAATCAGGAGATGTGCTGATAGTGTCCTTAAAACTTAACGCTGCATTAGAAATTGATTTATAATACACAGAAATTCCTTTCAGGGATGGTACAGTGTGTGTGTGTAAAAGGAGGCTGTGGTTGTTAGGTGTACCTGACTTTAAGAGTAAACAGGACTCCAGTCTTCAGCACCAAAGGCCTTTGCAACTGTGTAGGCATGCAAGGTTGCCTCTCTATCACCATGGAGCTACACACACACACACACACACACACACACACACACACACACACACACACACACACACATTACAGGACATTTCAATCCATGTAAATGAGTAATGCCAGATTAGGTTTAGCTGTGAGTGCATACCAATGTGTGCCACTGTGAGTAATGTCTTCAAATAGGCATTAATTCAGTGAGTACAAGGGATAAATACAGTGTAGGAATGCAGTGCAGTTAAACAGCTGGAGCTATGCGTGGGCGGGGCTCACTTGGTGATGAGAGTCTTGAGGAGCGCGAGGGCCCTCTCCTCCATTGTGGCCCTGCTCAGGGCAATGGGGTCATGTGGATATGTGAACTTCTGCTCCAACTCCAACAGCTTCTTCAGCTGCTGCCGCACCTGCAGCAGACACTCGCCCACCGCCGTAAACCTGCCCAGAGTGTTCCGTCAGCATGCAACAGTGCGGGCCCCCCTCGCCATGCATGGGGCCGTGCACAAACGTCCTTTCAATGAATCACCGTTTGAACGTTACAAAAAAGCCTCCGTAACATGATGTCAGACGTGACGGGGTTTGCCGCATGTATAAGTAAGTGGGCACACCAATCAGTTGTAGTGGAGTACAAAGCGATCGTCAGGGGCAAAGGACGCGATCCGACTGATGGAACGGGCAGGAGTGGCTTCGGACACCTTCCGTTACTCAATACATTCCATGCCACCACGTCTCGCTAGGGTCATCTGAGCCAGGGCTATTCTCACTATTTGGTAGCTGGTCATAATATTCTAATATGATATTATATATTGATGACTATGTGAGAAATACTGACCACTCCAGTACTGTGCACTTACAGAAAAACTCCTCTTTGTACGGGGCATTTTTCTCCATTTCAGTCACAGTGTACCTACGTCCCTGTGGCAGCTTCGGAGGGTAAAAATATCCCTTTCATTCGCAGCAGGAATCGGAGCAGGGCAAAGCAACTATGAGCAACTTCCTCGAAACTTACACAACTACACTCACACACTACGGCAACGAGTAACTTACACCACGCGCTTGCACACTGCAGCAACGAGACACCAAAAACAAACCTCAAATAAATAAATTTTGCTTCTTATGCAAACCAAGAACTTCCACTCCTTTCATTTCCTTGTGCATTATTTTGCACTTTAATGTACTGAAATCCACGTGGAACGTGTTATATGAAGGCAACGGATGTGGAGTGGAGAAGCATCTGTTTGGAGTGGTGGGCCTGAGCCTGACCCCAGGAATCTCACCAGTTCTGCAGCTGGTCCAGGCACACATTGGTCAGGCCCCCAATGCATGCCATCTGCTGGCGCCGCTTCCACTCGCTCAGCTCCACGGTGATCAGCTCGTACTCCAGCTGTTCCACCAGGTTCAGCAACTCTGACATTTGCCCCACCACTCCCTGAAACACACACAAACACACACACACACACACACACACACACACCATAAGAAATGCACCTTTACTTAAAGCCATGTAAGGAAATATCAGAAAAGGCTATGGTTTAACATTGTGCGCAGTGCTGGCCCACCTCCTGCACTGGTGATCACATCCTGGTGCTTTTAAACATCTCCTCCCCCCCCCCCAAGAGACACTGATCTTCCCACAGAAGCCCCGTTGCCCCAGGGTCCAGAATTACAGGACCCCAGCACCAAGGCCCCTCCCTCTCCACCATGACTTCACTCGGTCTCACCGCTCTCATGTTGCTGAGCTTCATGAACATGGCCTTCAGGCAGAGTTTCTCACGGTTCAGCTCCTCTCTGGATACTGTGCCGTTCAGCTCCTCTGTAAAATCGGAGGGGCACGTATTCGAAAACACAACAAACCTGCATTCAAATATTTTTCTATACAGTACAGTCAAATAACTTACATACCTCAAAGCAATTATGAGGACGTGCAAACTGACATTTTAAAACTGCATTTAGGTTAAGAAAGATCCCAAGTTTGACCCTGACCCAGTGCTGACATCTGAACCTAACCCCAACCAAAACCTCTGCGCCCACCTCGACTCTGCAGTGTCTTGCTTTTGAAATCATGTTCATCTTGCAGGTCCTCCAGATTCTTGATGTTCTGCTCCGTTTCCTAGGAGACATTCATGAAAAATATTCACATACTGCCCACACAGATTTCTGATTTCGTTGTTTCTTTCAGTCAACACAAAGCAAGCTCTGTATGCCATTTTCCAGAAACTTGTTAGGTAATGTTATGTTAGATTTTAAAACTGACAACTAGTCGGGTAAACTGGCTTGTAACTGATGGATGGCTGGGTCAAAGGTCGTGGTTGATGTTTTTTGCGGATCCGCACCTGTACTTTGGACTTTATGTCCTTCACCTTGTTGTCTAGCTCTCTTTGCTTCTCGATCATCATGTCACCCTGAGCACTCTGCGTTGTGTTCTGCAACAAACACGTCATATTTGCATTCACGTTCATGTATCCCATGCATATTCCTATGCGTCATTATCATGCATAATATGCATCATATCGTATGCGTGCCGGTTGGGTTTGGGAAGATGGCAACAATTTGTCATATTGAAACTAATGCCATCACTCCCAAAACGTTACTGTGAAGGCCTCCTCTAACTGTGCATCAAACGTACAGCCAGCCATTTTGTTCAGCTGAGCACAGGCGCACACTCACTGCCCACCTCTGACATCAGAGCAGCTGCCAAAATTTTCCTCTCTTCGTTGAGGTTCTTGCTAATGATCATCGCCATGGAGACAGGGTTATCCTGGAAGAGGTTCTGGAACAGGAAGAGTACAGATCTTATCAAGAATCTGCAGCGCACCTCTGACGTCTGAGAGGTTAGATGGTATCTGGGGTTTCAAGCTCAACAACATGCCTTTTTGGTGTTGCTCTCTGCCTGTCTGATTTCAGATTATTCTGACAGTGGTACAGATATGCAGTAAGAATGCAAGCACAAATCTAACCTTCTCTGATGATCAACTCGGACCTGACACAGCTATCGGAGATCTTAGATTTGTTTATAGTAACAACAACAACAACAACAATAACAGTATGCTGTTTGCTGAGCGCTGCCTCTGCTATGATTAGCCTGTTGATCCTGTGTACTAGGTTTCTCATGATACACTGAAGTGCTACTTCGCAAGCGAGCGAGCGAGCGTGGAGGGAAATGTGCTGTAACAGAAGGGGACCTTAGAATGTGGTTGTCTAACACAGACCTGCAGGTTGCGCTTGATTTTCCGGATGTTGTGCTGGTTCAGGAAGTCTTTCTCCATCGCGAAGCGGCTGTGCTGGTGGTCCAGCTGGGTTAAAAGGTCGTGGAACCTCACTGTCGCCAAGGACTCGTTCTCCACATTAGCAACATGGTCCCTAGAGTTGGGTGGGCGGAAGTAGTTTCTCAGCGTATAGTGCATTTCTCAACACAGTGCTTCAGTCAGTGCTCCCTCCCCACTGTGAGGGCTACATGTCTAATAACTGAACAGTCCAACTTTTAATTGATTTTCACCCTTTAAAGTGTGCTTATTATAGTTAAAATGGCAAAGGGATTTTCAGTGATTGTCCTGTTTCAGAGGATCTCAACTTCAAAGTCATTTACGTTAACAGACTAACTGTACAATCATCTACCAGTGACTGCAAAATGTATGACCTAGAACTGAATATGAGGAAAGCCTATGATCTATTTTAACTGCTGTTCAATATCAGTGTCATTTCTGTACATGGAAGGATATCTGAATCTCCAACCTTGACCACACTTTCCATTCCCTGATCTTATATCCACCAGTAGGGAACTGAACAATTAATGTAAATGACTGGCCTCTTTGACCCCTCATGTAGGCTACTCTGTCACACAGAACCGCTGTGAGAAACATGTGACCACTTGTTTGCAAAGAATATTAACACCACACAAAATACGGGGAGTGTATTGGTCCAAACTGCGGCCTAAATCTCATTCCAGTTCAGTCCTTTACAAAAACAAATCACCATATTTAAAGGATAGTGGGGCAAAGCCCAGTAATGCCTGCACATCATTGACATGGAGAGAGGGTCCACATTAACAGGCCGAAAAACGAGCAGCTGAGGTTTTGGCAAACGTAGGTGCAGCTTTGCTCCTGGGCCCTCACCAGTCGTGGCTCTCGATCCAGTTGCTGAGGTACTGGCGGATGGCCATGGGGAAGGTGTCATCGTACAGCTGGTCCACCTGCTCCAGGTACTTCGAATCCAGCTGCTGCAGTTCAACCCACTGAGCCATAACCGATGCTCGGGACGCTGGAGGCAGGAGGGCAAGAAAGGTGATGAGCAATGGAGCTACTGGTTAAGTGCTGCTAGCTAGAGCTGCTAGCCAAAATCAGGTGCCAACCTGTAGGCCCTTTCTATGCGGTTACCTTAACCTGGCGCAAGAAGAGAACAAACAAATCAACTAATGGGGACACGCATCTGCTTGCCATCATAACATTGCAGCATAGAGGACAGTGAATGCTGACCCATTTGCTTATACACTCCTGTGTATTCTACAATCTTCTCACTATTGTGTTGTGCATCTGAACTTTGTAGCCCTGTGCACTTTGCTACTGTATTGCTGTTTTGCAACACTAACCAGAAAAAAAAAAAAATCTCACTCCTATGTATACTAAGTATAATGATAATAAACAGAAGCTTTTATTAACGCAAGTTATTTTTAAAACATAAAATACAACATTTAATACACTGATCTTGGGCATAAACATGGTTCTAAGGGACTTAGTCTACCTGTTTCAGAACCTACCTAGTGGTACAATACGAGCTAGCAGTGAATTAGGGCAGTAAAAACCACGGACATGTAAGATGCAGTGAACAACCCTGACAAACTTCACTACAGAATTTGTCAAACCCTTGCTCGTCAGAGGTATGCGAAGCGCACAAGCTGAGCAGAGGTGCTGGCTGGGTTTACGCACTAGACAAACCAGCCATCATAACACTGTTGATTTGCTGAGATTTGCTCATCGGTCGTGAAGTCCAAACGCAGAGTGTCTTGTACGTTCTTGAGACAAATATCATCATGCCTTTGACAGCACTGTCTCCGTTTTCATATTCTGCTCGTGAAGGCTCGTGATGTGCGCAATCGGGTTGCACAGACGGTGGAAACTTGTTATACCGGATATATAGGATTTGTAAACAAGAATATTTTTGGTAAGCAACAATACCCACTGAAAGCCAACTGGGACCTATTAAAAGCAACTGACAGTTTAGTTCTCAGTTCTGGTAAGTTGTCTACCTAGCTATTAATCTAGCTGGCTAGCCAGGTTAGCTAACTAGCTTTACAAGTCCCGAGTGCGCAAACGAATCGGAAATCGGTAGCTGAATTTAACTTAAAACGTTTAATCCACGTACAGCTAGCTAAAACAGCCGAATTGGTCACAAAACCTAGTTAACTGCTAGTTTTAACGTTCCCAATCAAAACCGATAATTAGGCCTTAAGTAAAATGTCATTATTGTCGAGGCGCATGAAAACAAATGGGGAACTGTCTTCGGCTGTCGGGCACAAACATCCTGTTGGTGGTGTAGCATTGTGGCTAACACAAAATAAGCTAAGATAAGATAGCCACTCCACGAGCAGACGACGTCTCCACTCACCGGAGAGAAGTATTAGTCAAAGACGGGACAGACGTCTTTCTTCGTCTCGTCGGTCGAGGTTTAAGCCTAATGCCCGTGTTAAGATGTTTTGACATTTAATTTGACGACTGCCCGTCACTGCCCCCTCTCTCAGTGCACTCCTGAGGTTTTCTAAAAAAAAAAAATTTAAAAAAAATAAAAAAAACGCCAAAAAAAAAGCAGCTAGCTGTCCGCACGACAAGCGTCCCACGCAGCAGCCAATCAGAGCGCGGCATTGAGGGCTTTTTTTTTACCTGCCAGCCAATCGGGATGACGCTCGAGCGGCGGGCGGAAGGCCGCTCCCGAAGGCACGTGGTTTACGAGAAACCGAAACCTCCGCGGCTGTGGATTTCCAGGCGTCCGATTTATATGTGCGTCTGAAAACCACTCGCGTTCAAATAACTTTAAAAAATATATGCCTGTAAGCATAAACTCTGTGGATTTCATGAAAGGCCGCAATCATAAATAAATTACGTAACTGATTCATCATCAACAAATTTGTTTCTCCATCAAAATATTTTTTTAGGCTTAGAATTCACGATGTCATATTTGTACCGCAATTCCCGTATAATTCTGACATTGTTAATGTGTTAAGCTGTATTAACTCGCGATAACTTCAGTGATCCATTGTCAATAACGGTTTGAAAGTTCATCTTTAGTCTTTAGTGTAAGGTCAGTTTTATCTTTTGTTTCTGCTAATGATTTTGCAGTCCACGTTTAGCCTAATCAGTTACTATTCCCCGAAACCATCTCAAATCTAAACAGTAAAAGCCGTTGTGTGAATTCGGGCTATAGCAGACTAAGGTGGTCTGCGAACTGTATCTTATATAACCTCGGTTATATAACACGACTTACAGCATTGCACACTTTAGGTAGTTACTGACTCATCGGCACTATGAAAGCATTGATACTTACTTGACATGCACTGAGCAGATGATCCCAGTACATTCCAGCATGTTATGCTTGCAGTATGTCTTCAATAGCTGTAATCAGTCCTAAAATAGTCATCCCACCGAGAAGCCAGTTAACGTTGAAAGGCTGCAATGAAATGATCTTCATAAGACTGAACCTGCAGTCAAGTGTGTGCAGCAAAGCCTGACCAGCATAAGATGTGCATATGCACTGCCCATGTTTACTACATCTTGCAGGAAGGACAATAAGTTGCAGTTGACGAGACCTATCTATTGACCTGGAGTGCAGAAAGGATCTGCTTGTTTATGCGCATGGCCATTTAGTCAAAGTGAAAACAAGACTATGCCTGTATGCTCATCTGAAAAACCCCAGACTGTTAACACTGCAGGCAAATTCACTCTGACAGCATTAATAAATGGCAACAGCATTAAGGCAGCTGGCTGTGAAGCATTTAGGCCTATATATTGCAACTTGTGCAGAAGTTCAATTTGAATACACTTCTTCCCCTCTTGGGGGAAGCAAAGTTGCAAATTTATAAATGATGCTTTTTGTGGAATTTTAGAGAAAAGTTCCTTTTACCAGCTTGAAAGAAGCACAGACTGAGCCATTAAACATTGGTACATTTAAGTGTGGATCCTCATCTAACCCTACAGACTCGTAATGTTGACAGGAATAGGAACAGTAAACCAGGACCTAGTTTCATCTGAAATGTTCCCCTCTAATCCAGACCAAAACAGGAAAACAGATGTGCCATGAAGGTTTTTGCAGTCCACAAGGAGTCCTATCTGCCCATTTAAGACATCAATCAGGAAACAATTAAATGATGTTATGAAATGCTTTATGGATTATTGAGTTGGTATATTTTGTAGGAAATTATTTTCCGGTGAATGCTGGAAACTCAAAGGTTGGAGCCAGAGATTTTTTTGTAGAGTTCTCTGACTAAATCTTTTGCTCAAATCTCTTATTTGGGTGCACTTCTGGACACTATTGAATTCAATTTGATTTTATTTACACGGTGCTTTTACAACAGACATTATCTCAAAGCGGCACTACAGGAACCAGGCCCCTAATCTGCAAGGCAAAGGCAACAGTGGCACAGAGGATGAAGGAGGAAACCTGGGGAGGACCTTATTAGGAAGTACAGTAGCTCCCCTGGTAGAGGAGGTAGCAGAATTAGAAACACCAAGGTTGTGAGTTTGATCCAAGAAGGCACTTATATGGATAAGTATGGAAGTTACCCTGGATTTTAAAAAGTAGATTATGCAATACCCTGTATGCACGTTGTTCACACTTGCTTCAGCCAGACAGGATGTGGGACAATCAAGGAGCCCTCCATCAGCCTGAGGTCACTAAGATGTGAATGGGCTGTACCTTGTGGAAGGTGGAAAGGAGTTCAGAGCTTGGTGGGTTTAAATGATATGGTGCCGTATTGCCAGAAAGTGATTCCCAGTCAATAAAACAGATTTGAGATTTTGATGTATAGAAAGATTTGAGATTTATTGCATAGGAACATCTTCAAGCCATAGCAGTTGAACAATTCTGTCTCAAGTATTCTTCACAGGCTCAAAGATTCATAATTTGTCCAGGCTTGTGTAACACATATCTGAATGTTTAAAATAATTCAGTTTCACAGTTCCAACCCTCATATAACCTAGTTCTTTTGACGTTTGTTAAATGTCAAAAAAGATTTGAATCCCATGTCAGTTTTAACGGTAAGTGCTAGAATATTCAGATACCGAGCAAAAGACAGAGATACACAAGAAAATGCAGTTCCATTTCCTTCAGTAATGATGACCATCGTCCCTGATCCAGTTCAGTAACCCTTCTGAGTGTTCTACAAATGTGCCTTTCTCAGTGAAGCAGAACGATCTGAAATGAAAGTCCCAAGCAGAATGTTTCATGGGTTGATTGGTGATTGATTGATTGATTGATTGATTGATTGATTGATTGATTGATTGATTGATTGATTGATTGATTACTTATTTAGGATCTGACCTTGCTCTCCTTCCTACAAAAGAGACTGACGGAGCCTTTAATGCCCTTTAATGAAGAGTGTTCATGTGAATAAGTACATATTTGCATAGTTCATCTGATAAATACTATTATTTAGATACTGAAATTAGCAGTGGAATTTGAGTTATCAGCAAGAGACAGGACAATTTGTCAAGAGTCCAAGATGACTGATTGCTCATGTAGAGCTTGTAACTGTGACGGATTTGATATCAGAGGATTGCCAAACATCTGGTGTGTGTGTGTGTGTGTGTGTGTGTGAATTGCTCTCTGGAAGTACTGGAAATGGAAATTTCCCTTTGCTTAGTTGTCAGTAAGAACATTCAATGTTACCCATAACCAGAGAATAATACTACCTCGAGTCTTGAACCATTTTGTGCCATAAAATTGAAGAAAGCAATACAACGATTTGTGGAACACCTCACCCAAATAACTACAAAGTCACTAATAAAAAGTGAAATAGGCCTATGTGAAAATGTTAGCATTGTCCCCTTGAAATCTTGTTAGGTGACTAACAACTGACACTCTTCATTCAGTGTTAGGTGTGTTAACAGTGAAGTGTTCCTTTAACAGAGAGAGGAATGGGACCATCTGCGGTTGCACGCGTTGTCCTCAAGGCGAGGGCAAAGCTCCACTGTTTTCACATCCCGGCAGGAACCTCCCAGCGAGCCAAAGAAGCCTCATGCTTGTTTATTTCTTTGAAGAGCCGTGATCCACTCCACATGCCAAACGCAGGGTCGTCAGGGCCGTTTTGGTTCGGGTTACCAAAGGACAAGGTCCTTTTGGGTCATGAAACAATCGATTGTGGTTACATCACGACTGGGCGACTGCGCGACCGGGTTCGGTGGTTTTGGGAAATACGCCAGACCTTGTGATGATCTTTAGCCACATCCTGGAATAGTTCCACTTAAAAACGGCCTCCGACTATTGTTAGACACAGATTGCGCTGTTCTAGCGTTCAAATTGCCAAAATGTAATGTCGTATAAAAAGATAAAAGTTGCATTTGTAGGAGAGCCTGTAAATATGGCCGAAAATACCAAAATAATCAAAAACATTTTAGATCTGTTTTTTATGAGTGTTTCAGGTAAGATATTTTCTGGACTTCAGTTTATCAAGCCGTTCAGGGCAAAAAAAAAAATTTTTTTAAGTATATTAAAGTTAAAACCTTTTACAATACAAGCCCTGTATTGTGCTAGCAATGCTCTGTTCTGAGAAGCTTCTCTTGGGTCAAACAGGAGCAATCAGTGATCACAGTATGGTAACAGAAGTGTTCTGTCTGGATTATGGTAACAGAAATGTTTGGATTCTCTGGATTATGGAAGTTAGTAATTACTGTAGTTGTACTTTTATGAAGGGTTGTAGAGTCACTTGGGCAGTGCCCAACGTAAAAAGGTGCCTTGGCTTCTTCTAGCCTTAATTGTTTAACTGTGAGCTTTAGGATCTGTATAGCGTGCTGGAGTTGTTTTACATTGCGCTTTAGAGGAGAAGTTGAGAGACAGCAAAAATTCCTCTGTAGTCCCGAGTGACCGGTCCCGAGTGACCGGTGCCGCGCGGGCTGTGGGAAGGCGGAGGTGGGGGTGGGGGGACTCACGAGCAGCCGCAGAGGTCCACGACCATGGACGGGATTTTACCGTAGATTATCTGCTCTCTGTGGTTGAAGTAAAGCATGTTAATCGGCGACATCTTTGTCGGCGTGCAGCAGGGTCCCGCGGTGCCGCGCGGGTTGGCTTTGTTGACGAGGTGAGTGTGCGGGTACTTCTGCAGGTGCACGTGCTCGCACTCTCCCGAGCAGTAATTGGCCTTGTAGCGCTTGGGCGCGATGATCCAGTCCCAGCCGAAGTCCTCGAAATCCACAGTGAGTGGATACCGGCAACAGCGGGACTCGGTGGAGTGTTCGTCACAGTCGAGGCCCGAATCTCGCTTGGATCGCTTTGGATTCTCCGTGATTTTGACTTCCAGGAAAGGTTGCTAAGAACATGAACGCAAAAAAAAGGAAATCGACACGTGATTAGGTCAACTCCGTGCATAACGGTTATGCATAATTGTTATGCGTAATGGAAATCCTATGTGTTAGGCGTACTTAAAGCCATTTCCAAAGTAATACGCATGAGGTTATCATATCTAAATGCAGACGATACGCAGTTGTCATGTAGCTACTCCCGCAATATCATAGAAAAATACATAAAATGGGTATTTAAAATGGTTTACGAGCCCTTTCTCCCACGATGCGGCAGATGTAACGGCCAGGTCTTTCCCTTCGGTGTCGAAGGCCTTTATTTCTATCCCAAAGTTGCTCTCGGGTTCCTCAAGCCAAGACTGCAGGGACTGCTTCATGTCGATGCTCTGCCAAGGGTTGGTCTGGCCATTCACGCCGATGTTCAGAGAGCGGATTCTGGATCGAGGGTTGCCGTTAGAGGGCGGTCTCAGGCGGGAAATCTGCATGGAAACGTTGGTCGTCTCGACTCCGAGACGCAGGTGTATCCATAGCTGCGCCTTCAGAATGTTGTTTGGTAGAATCTTCGGACTCAGCGAGAATAAGCAGCATCGGTGCATCCTGTCAACGGGAGCCATGCTTTGTGCTGAAACGAACATAAAACATTACTTGGACACTTAGACATTTTGTTGGTATCCTTTTACGGAAACGCCCCCTTTTCAGTTGTACGCAGCAATATGACAACTTTTATGAACAGTAATTCGTTTTCACGCGTAAAACTGTAGAATGAGATTTTAGTTATCTGTAATGTTTTAACCGCGAACGGAACAGAGGAGACTCCCGCAGTTCTTCTCACCACATCCTCTGTTGTAGCCAGATTTAGTTTAATGAGTGCGTTTATCAGACATAAAGTAGGAAGCGGTGCGCGCCTACGTTCCGTGGCCATGGTAATGATCGTTTCGGTAGCGGCTTGCTCCTCATCTTCGGGGACGCTCCCCTTCTGGTCGTACTGATTCAGAAGCTCCAGCAGTGGTGGTGCTTGGGGCAGGAGCTGTTTCACCGTGTCCCTGCTGATGTTCGGGGCCTGCTCCAGACGCAGAATGCTCAGGATGCGAGACTTTATCGAGTGGAGGCGCATTAATTTGCTCTGCTCCCTGAACTCACACGTCGAGCACTGCTCACTGTCGTCTGTCGTCGTCAAGGAGCGAGGCGTCGTATTCAGGCTCTGAGCCTCGGAACCGAACAGACTCAGAAGACTAAGAGAATAAACAATAAAACGCATGTTCATATCTCCGCGCCGCTGGATGCGCCACGCCTCTTGGGAACGCCACTTTACGCACAGAAACACGAGGGATCTGAAGTTTCCTGTGACTTACGTGCGGTTTTATACCGCGGGTCCCCCACTGACACATAACTTACGATTGGCTCGGTTCATGCTGGACGGACTCAGTATAAACGAAGGAGGGAGAGTTTCTTGAGATGCTTCCAAACATAATATTTTTCAAAACTGAGAAAGGGTTTATGAGTAACTGCTGATCTTATAGGAAATATTGAAGTCTTTATAGCGGGTTCGTATGGTTCATATACCACAGAATGTGTACATGCCACGCATATAGTTTTTAAAATATAGTGCATAAAGCAAAGGACAGTTTAATGTGCTGTCTTTGCCACTAGGTGGGGCCATCTCATTTACGCGTACTCGCATAACGGATGCACGATGCCTACAGGGATGGTCGTTTGTTTTTGGTGATACACTTTTTGTATTATAGCCTGTAGTCATTCAGTCCAGAGAAATTCTTAATTTGCATACGCGTTACATAACACAGCATTTAAAACTACGAACGTATATTAAGTACTGTTTCAAACTTAAATATTTTAAACAATATTGTGAAAACCAATAGATGTCATAAGGATTATACTTGAATTCATCTTACCATTTTATTATTCAAGATTCAACGTTTAGAATTCAAAAATATTTTTTTAAACAATTAAACTACCATGAAAAAGACTCCTTTAAATATCCGGATGTTTGCATGAGTGCAGCGTACCAGTCTTTAAAAGAATTACCATGAAAAGGAAAAATGATTAGTGTACCATTATTTCTGTTAACAAAATTTATGCTTGTAGTTGTTGAATCTAGAGCTTATACCAACAGGTGATACCATATCAGGTTAATGCGAAAACGTCAGGAGGCTTCTGGGAGGGCGTGTCGGGGGGGGGGGTTCTAATATCAGTCTGAATTATGGAATTTGAAAGGCTGAAACTCAAAGGCAAAGGACCCTTCTGGTTCTCACGCACAAAGAGAAGAGAGCTGCACCATGGTGATGGTCTAAGAATGCAAACCTGCTTTATTAAGAGCATGCATGCATTTGTGTGTGCATGTATGTGCATGCGTGACCGGGCGTTCAGGGGCGCTGGCTGGCGGTCTCCAGCACCATGGCAACACTCTCTCGAGCCTCCTTCAGGAGTGCAGATGCCTTCTCCTCCATCTGGCACCAAACAAACACAACCAGCACCCAGTGGGTTATCAGCCATAACAACTCTGCACAGCAAACAGCCCATGCTGCTAAAGGAAGCACCATGTCCCTTAGAAATCACAATTATTAGCTGGCAGGATAGGGGTCACTTCACTCATCTGAGTGCGACTTTGATTTCGTTGGGCATTTCACGTACTTTTAATTGTTTACCAGCTTTCGAGTCATTTTCTAATGTAAGTGTTTCGTTGCCTTTACATCACCCAACACCACCATGTTTTCAGGGGATTCATATGCCATATTAGCTAGCTGATTGTTATTAAAGTTTGATTTCATTAATTATTCATGTACACTTGCACTAAAATGAGTTATCTGGTTCTACAGTTACGCTGTAACATTGTGTCATTACTCACTGCACACTTGAAGGACTGGTCAGTGATGTCTTTAAGGTTGATGATGATGTTGTAATAAGCCCCCCACACGGCAGTCTCCAGCGCTTTGGCTGCTACCTGCTCACCAGAGGAATCGCGCAGTCAGACCAGATTTTCCGACATTTTCAACATATTTTGTGTTGAGACGTGCATGTACTGAATTTTAAAGTAGATTTTTTTTTCAGACACTACTTAGAACATATAGAGAGACAAGTTCTACACGTTAGAGTACATTAGTTTCTTATTAGATTTATTTCTCATTTGTTTCTCTCATGCTCCCTCACTCGCGCTCCCTCTCCCTCACCTGTGCGTCTGATTTGCAGGCCACGTTGCCGTACCGCACCATGTCCTGGAGCACTGGCCACAGCGCGGCGACTTTCTCGGCCAGGGACAGTGGAACTCCCACGGCCTTCTTCAGCCCCTCTTGCTGGGCCTCCTCTCTCCTGGGCAACACACCCCTCCCGTTTAACCTGTGACCTTCACTGTACGTTTCCTTCAAAGGTGCCCATTATACATGTTGTCCACCAGATGGCTCTGTAGCCGTAAGGATTAAATATAATTAAACTGACTCTCCAATACAGAATCGGGTGATGCATGTACCATTAGCCTTATATGCCCAGTATAAAACTAAAGCAAAATGTCGACATCAAAACATGTCCTGGCAGAATAGACTAGATGGGGTTTAAGAGGAGAGTTGTGTATAATCTGTTTTTTCACACTGCTATTTCTTTAAGAAGGTGATGTGAGCGTAGCATGAATGACCTTAATGTGTCTGAACGTATTCGTTTGTGTCAGAGCAGAAGGGTTTGGAGATGACGTCATACCTTTTTATATCATCCGCTGTGCTTCTGGGCATTTTCAAGGCAGCCTTGAATTGAAGGGTGATGTGTTAATACTAGTAAACCATAGAATGAGTGCCTTATACAACAGCAAGCTGGCCCTTACATGTCTTAGCATCAGCAATTTGAAGTGCTATGAAGTGATCTATTATATGGTTGGGTGTGTGTGTGTGTGTGTGTGTGTGTGTGTGTGTCGGCGGGGGGGGGGGGGGGGGGGGGGGTTTGTTACCATGTAGCTGTTGAAGGCAGTGGAGTCTGCATCCACTATAAGCAGCAGGTCATTCATGGCTTGATGAAAAGGTGGGATGAGTCTCCTCATGATACCATCTACAGCTTCGAACTGCCTTTTACCATATGTCATCTGCCCCACCATACAGCCCAGAGCTGCCCCCTGTGGGGTAGGAGAGAAGGAGAGACAGACAGATGGGGAGAGAGAGAGAGAGAGAGAGAGAGAGAGAGAGAGAGAGAGAGAGAGAGAGAGAATAAATGATTAAAGCACAAAAACACAACAGTACAGGTCTGAAGTGTATAGAGTTGTCAGAATTCAGTGATCTAATCTTCATGGCATCTGCATATTAATGCTTCACGTACAATCGACTTCTTTCACAATTTCAGAATCTCTTCCAGTCTTTTGGCAAGTTAGACTTGTTACCATGGCAGCAATCGCCGCAGAAACGGATCCTCCCCCAGGAGCTGCGGTCCTGGCCCCGACACTGCGCACAAACTGCTGCAGAGAGAGGGACACCAACCGCCCCTCGTCCTGATTGGCTTCCACCATGTACCTGCACGCAGCACCGGCCAATCACATTTCACCTGAGTCGTTTGGCAATGAATAACTTTGACAAGGGTGATCTTTAATGAGGTGGTTTTGGACAGTGGCTCAATCCTGATCTACTGTATTTCATCTTACTTCCTAAAGACTTAAGAAATCTTTGCAGGTGGGTGTTAGGTGACCTGTCTGAATACATATATATGGTATGAGATACTTGTTGAATACACACTCACTCTATGATCCTCTCTTTAGGAATGAACGGCCCCAGTGAGTCCAATCCCAGTTTGCTAATGACCTGAGCAAAGACAGGCGAATTTAAGGAGGAATGTCTTATGCTATAGGCTACAGCAGTTAATGAGGTGAATTAGAAGTCAATAAGAGTGATTCACGCCGCTCACCAGCCGCACTTTGTGCTCCTCTTCCACGATGAAGAGCTTCTCTTTCTGGACGTAAAAGTCGGCACAGTCCAGCATGGCCTTTAACGGGATCAAGCCCACAATCTGGGAGCCCACCACTGGTAGATTCAGCTCCTAAATCAAAAACCCAGTTAATATTCCTGAATCCAGTTCATACTGGATAGTTAATAAATATTAATTCAAGTCATACTGGACAAGTAATGAAACTGAGTGTGATTTACACTTGGAGACAATAAGACCAGTTGATCCATATGGACAGATCTATATGGCATCAGGAACGTCCAAGTGTGCGCATACATGTGTATGGTTTTGTGTGTGTGCGTGTGTGTGTGTGTGTATGGTTGCGTGTGTGTATGTGTGTGTGTGTGTGTGTGTGTAAAGCGCCTGCTCCGTGACCCACCCTGGCATCTCGGCAGATCTCCTCGTAGACAGCGTGGAGAGGCGTGAGCTCGAAGTCCAGGATGTTGGTGGACACCTGTGCCACGCTGCTCTCCTCCAGGTACCAGCCAATGCCCTGCACCTTCTTAAAACGTCCTGGCTAAAAAAAATACAAAAATTTAAAGACAGAGGACTTCATCCACACAGCAGCAAAGGTCTGAGTACTATGACAATGAGCTTCACAGTGCTTGTTTGTTTGAAACAGGTTTGTACGGATTTGTATCACTGTAGATGAGTAATGTGTCAGTGTCTGTAAACCTGGAATCATGACCTTCAGTAACCAAGGAAAAATCTTTTGCTTGTCTTGTTGTTTTTGTGATCATCATGGGGACCTTTAGCCTTTCCAACTTTCCAACATACACACACACACCAATCTAAATCCTTTGAAAGTGACTTTAAAGGAGATATAAGATTGGTAAAAGGACAATGTACCAATAATGGCCATGCTAGATGAACCCTCATGTCAGGTCATGTCATCTTTTGCCCTTGAAGTACTTAAGCACCCCCACCCCACCCCCTACTCGGACACCCAAACCACATGGGCGAGGGGCTAGAAAGCCCCTCATTGCCAGCAGGGGTGGAAGGGCTCTCATACCTGGTCCTTGCCTCTGCCCTGCTCCCGGATGTCCAGAGCGATGCGGTGTGCCTGCTCTTTGGTGCTCAGCAGGTTTACGTTGTAAGCAATGAGAAACTTCCGTGCGCCGGTTACCGTGGCGCCCCACGATGCCACAAAGGTGGCAGGGCCGAAGTCTGGTGCCCACTCGCTTTTCCGCAGCTGTTGAGGGTGGGGCAGGGGGGCATTACAGACAAACACAGTGTTCTTTTATGCTGTATTATTTATTACATCATTTTCAATTGCACTGGCTGGTGTACGTGAGTGTAGTGGTCACCCCTAATACTGGCACGCCATCACACCTCACCTTTTCAGGTAGAGCCTCGTACTCTCCTGCACGTATAGTAGGGAGAGACCGCCTGTTCTCACTCTGAGCTGCCTCTCCATACAGATACACTGGGAATGAGACCGACGGGGGGGGGGGGGGGTGAGAGACAGACAGAGTTAGAGAGTGAGACAGCAAGTGAGACAGCGACAGAGACAGAGAGACAGCGATAGATAGATAGATAGATAGATAGATAGATAGATAGATAGATAGATAGATAGATAGATAGATAGATAGATAGATAGATAGATAGAAGAGAGACATAGACTGGGTGGCGAGGTCACCTGGCACCTCCAGCATGTCCGCCAGCCTGCGGCCGAACTCGTTGGCACACGCCACGCAGTCGTCCATGGTGGCGCTGCGCACGGGGATGAAGGGGCACACGTCCAGGGCACCCATGCGTGGGTGCTGACCTGCGTGGGCGTGGACAGGCAGACAGACAGGGATCGTTCAGCCCCAAGCCCAAGATCCCAACACAAGTGTGTGTTCAGCGTGCAGCTCACGAGATACGTCACTGTACCAGCGGCTTTGTGCGCGGGGGGCCTCTTCATGCCATTCTCAACCATTTTTCCCTTTATTTAAAATAATAAATAATAATCATCCAGTTATTTTTTTCCTCAGTTTTTGTTCCTATTTTAGTCAGATCCATTTGGTAATTTTCAAGTAACTCTTCCCTGTCACATGACAGCTGTCTACCAGAGAGGGTTGTCACATACAGCCAATCACAACATGCTACACCTCATGCAATTACCAGGGTCAGCATAACACACTTGGAACACTATCCTTCTGATACATGAGCTCACCCATGATTGGCTAGTGTCACTGTGATTGACAGGGAAGTAAGTTCACCACACCTCCCTACCTGAGAGCACCAATTATGCTCTCTCCTTCCCCCAGGCCACACACAGCTGTGTGCATCAGCAGGGCTCAAACCCACAAACTCCAGCTGACAGGGTAAACCTCTTTCCACTGTGCCACTCGGGCGTTCGGGAGTACGCGTGCAGACGCACGGCACGCACCTGTGTGCTTGGCCATGTCAATGATGGCGAAGGCAGCGCGCGCGGCATTCAGCGCCCCCTCCACCACGGCCTGCGGGGGACCCACAAATGTGTACACTGTCCTGTTGGTGGAGGCGCCGGGGTCCACGTCCAGCAGGCTGCAGCCTTCCGTGGCTGATATGGCGCCGGCAATGGCATCGATTACCTGGGGAGCAGCAGAGAAGCGTTCGGAACGCCGGGTAGGTTTTAAACTCCAGAGCGCCTGAAACCAGATCTAAATGAAAATGAATCCTGGGCCTGTTTACATGAGCAACATCAACTGCATTTTCAATAGGTGCAGTGCTAAAACTCTGCTGCCACTCACAACAGTCCTGACAGGGGTTGTGTAAATATTTAAGCTCAAAAATTGATTTTCTTCTCGTTAATGTATCCGCTGTCTAACATAATCCTCCTCTCTCCATTTAAGCCAATACAGGGGTCAACATTAAGGGCCAGTCTGCCATATTGCATTCAATTGTTCTTAAAAAAGAAAGAAGAATGAACTCTGAAAGGAGAAAGAAACACATAATCCAGGATCGGTCCACCGTATGTGATTGTCAAGAATCATCATTTAAAAGTAAATACTTTAATATATTTTCTTTGCATAAATATTTAAATTTCATAAAACAAAATGTCAATTTGTTCATTCATTTAGCATTTCAAGAATATACAAACTATGCTATTAAAATCACACCTCAAATATGCATGCCATACAATAATCACAGCATGCACATAGATGTACTGCATATAGACCACAACTATTGATATACACAACAACTGGCACTGAGTCAAGTAATCACCGAGCTATAAACATCTGACGCTTCATATATTGAAACTGACAAGTTTCAGTTCCACTTGCCTTCTCTCTTTACCTCTTTATTTCGTCCCTCCGAGAAGTTGGGCACACACTCGACCAACTTGGCCATGGCTGCAAGAGGGCACACACTCGATCACACACTTGGACTGAGGCTCAGACACACACACACACAGGCAGCTCCATTGGGTCCATCTTCCCTCGTGCCCCGGGTGACATTCCTCTATAATTATTAACCCACGCCACTGGGCCGTACATGGATTAGTAGCCAATGATTGGCCTGCCTATTCTGATAACACTCCAGCCTGTCACGTAACACGCGCTAGTAAAAACAGTTTCCTGTACTGCTTTCCCCGTCGTCAGAAGACAGAGACAGTAGATGATAACTTATTAATAGAGGTTTCATTTACCTGGCCAGAGATGGTCAACTAGGCTTATATAATAGTTTCCACTGTTAATTACAACCAAAACAAATAATCATTTAGACATCACACTTTTAATTTAGATTCATCAATGATAAATGCTGGTCAGTTGTGATGATTCATCCACTTTTTTAAACCTCTTTCTGAAAATCCCACACCATGCATGTCTGGTTCAGTGCAGCATGTCCCGCAGAGGTCAGAGGTCCCTCAGAGGTCAAAGGTCGTCGCCTCCACCTTACCTCTTCTGCTGTGATCGCTCAGGTCATGCCCTCCCTCTTCACCAGTGTGATGGAACGCCTGGACTGGCCGCACGTTTTAAACAGCTCCGGAGATGAACGCTGTTTAATGAATGACCCTCTAATCTCCCCGCAGTTACCTCATGTCCCCAAAAGCTAACAGGTCAGTGATGTTGTGGTTAATGAGTGATACAACACAGGGGTCAAACCTGCGATCTGGGTTTTTTTTGAAGAAGAAGAGCAAACGTTTCAGCGAGACTGTGGGTGGAGCAGGACCGTGCTTTCCTTCTCCACTTCATTGTAGACATCTACGGTGGTCTACAATGGGAAGTTCATACAGAATTCTATGCAGTTAGTAGAGTGTCTGATGTATTCACAATAAGATGGAGCTGAATAATTAATTCAGTAATTAGTGATTCAGTGCATTTTCTGATTTGACAAAATCAAAATAATAATCAGTCCAATTAATCAATCAGAATAATTGTAATAACCATTTAGCTCACATACATATAAACTCTCTCTCTCTATATAGGTCATCTTATACTGTGCATGTAGGTCACCATGCACCGTATGTGTTGCTTTTAGAAACTGACTGTTCATTAATGGAGTTGAGACTGACGGAAAAATAGTGCCAACAGATGGGTAAATATGAAATGCACACATAAAGTTGGAACGATGATCAAAGAGGTGTTTTTCCCCTGCATGGTTTCTGTTCTGTGTTGTTTTGCCATAGTTTCCCCTCTAAAGGTTCACCTACTCACTGACGAACAGAAAAGACCAGAGAAGTTCTCCCTCCTCTAGACGTTTCTGGAGGTCGGTGATAATGCTGTTAATGCACATAGAGGCTGCGTTCAGTGTTGCTTATGCATCATGTAGCAGTTTGCAGTTTCCATGATGTAGCAAGGAACCTTAATGTCGGACAGTTTCTGGGTCGCTTTTGGACAGTTTGTTTTTTGGGGTGGGCATAAAGGGGGCAAGGGGTCGTGCAGGGGTAAGACTGAGACGCAGAGACATCCTTTACCCGCTGATGTCTGTTTTAGACACGATGAGCTTAACCGTCCGCCTCCGTATCGCCCCCTAGTGGTGCGACGCTGACCGAGCGCGGCGGTGACGCGATCTGGGGTGAGAGGTCGCAGCCCTGGCGCTCCGCGGAGCTCCTCTGTTCCCACAACAGAGCGTTTCTCACGGGAAAAAAACGACCTAAAAAGACCTAACATTCGCCGCTAGACCCAAACAGATGCTCGATAGCTCCTGCGAGATCACATTCAGACGCTTCCGAGAATGCTCGCTACAGGAGCGGTGAGTCCCGGCAAATGCGACTGTAACCGTGTTTCCACAAAGTTTACGTTTATGGGCCCTCAGTGTTTAGCCCGCTAGCTAACCTAGCTAAACCAGCTAGCAAGGCTAATCTAGCTAACCTCTGTGGCGGCTAGCTAGCTTGCTATGCTAACTGAGCTAGTTTTACGTAAACCTATTTCGCCAGCTGGCTTGTGAAGCAATAAATGAGTTTGTTATACAGCGAGCTGGTTAACGAAAACTGCCCGTTAGCGTTAGTTAGCTAGTGGTGAGGTTTTGTTTCTCACAACAGTGGATCATATGCGCCTACCTATCTTAGATGTACTACCTGTAACACTCATACTGTAGCACACACACACCTTTCTGTTAGAAACAGAGCTGAAAATGTAGCTAGATAGCTGAATAATTCAGCAATAACTAAAATGTTAAAACGTTTGGCGGGATTAGTGTCACGTCTCAGGCAGCCTTTGAGGGGTTCTTGTGGTCTGTTCTCTTCGGTTTCAAGTAAATAATAGCAGTATGTGCGCGATTTAGGATGGGCTGAGTATTCAGTTTACTATATGCCACATTTATTGTTAGGGTAGGAGCTAACTTCTGAGTGTCTTTCGTCCAGGCCGTTACCACGGCGCTGGCGCAGGTGGACCGGGAGAAGATCTATCAGTGGATCAACGAGCTGTCTAGCCCGGAGACGCGAGAAAATGCATTGCTCGAGCTCAGCAAGAAGCGAGAGTCGGTAACCGACTTGGCTCCGATGCTCTGGCACTCGTGTGGTACTATAGCGGCGCTCCTTCAGGTACAAACCAGAGGGTGATCTGTCCAGAGTGGTCATCTTGACTTATCTTGCACTGTGTGTTTGAGAACATCATCGATCACTGTAATAGAGGCTTATGGGTGTTTCTGTAATGTTTTTGATAGGAAATAGTGAACATCTACCCTTCCATTAACCCACCCACGCTGACAGCACACCAGTCCAACAGAGTGTGTAACGCCTTAGCCCTTCTGCAGTGTGTAGCGTCGCACGTAGAGACACGGTAAATACTTCACACACACCTTGTGAAATGTGGTGGCTAAAGCCAACACACATGCCTCTATATGAGCTATGACTAATATGTTCTGTGCTCTCCACTCCAACACACCCATGTAGTGTCTAATACTGTGTTAATACTGGGATCCACAGTTTATATAATGAATAATGTTTCTAAAGAAGTCTTAGCATTGCCATGCCCTTCTACAATGGTAAATCTGAGTGTGTGTGTGTGTGTGTGTGTGTGTGTGTGTGTGTGCTGGCCTCCTCCAGCTCAGCTTTCCTGGCTGCCCACATCCCCTTGTTCCTCTACCCCTTTCTTCACACTGTCAGTAAAACAAGACCCTTTGAGTATCTTCGCCTCACCAGCCTTGGGGTCATTGGTACGTACCTTGCGTTAAGCTCCATTTTATTTAAATAAATGCATTTGACATCTTGCTGCTCGAAAAGGTTGCTCAAGTGCAGTATTGATGATGGACTTTCCCAGCTTATTTAAGACTGAGTGGCTCTCGGCACTAAAGCTGGTTTGGTGTTTTAAGCTCAGCTCAGTAGTTTTGGTTGTTCGGAGAAGTCACAGCTGGTTTGCTGCTGGTGTGTGTGTGTGTGTGTGTATGCACCTGTAGAAATATATGTATGCTTGTGTGAAAAAGAGCAAGTCTATAAGAGAAAATGTAGATATACCAAGAATATGACGGGAATAAACGATAAATAAATGTTTGTGTGTGTGTGTGTAGGAGCATTGGTGAAGACAGACGAGCAGGAAGTGATCAACTTTCTGCTGACGACAGAGATCATCCCATTATGCCTTCGGATCATGGAGTCAGGCAGTGAGCTGTCCAAGACGGTACAGTCCCATTCCTTATACACCTCAGTTTCATACTTGCTTGGTCCGGTCCCATACTAATACTCTCATACCCCAGTACTGTATTCATATTTGCTTTCCCTGGTCCCATATTCGTACACCCTGATCCCGTACTCAGTCTCGGACACCCTGGTATAGTTCTCCTATTTGTACGCCGCAGTCCCATTCTCACTCACTCTGGTCTTATACTCGTACACCCTGGTCACGTGCTTGTACACCTCAGTCACATTCTCATATACACACATGCCTCGGTCCCATACTCGCACAGAGAGCTGGCGCCTGCTTTCAGAAAAGACTCTGAGAGCAAACACGTTCTCTAACTGCAAGGGCACATGGGAGCCCATCTCCATCTTCAAACACCCTGTTTTGCTGTGTTGCAGGTTGCGACGTTTATCCTGCAGAAGATCCTGCTGGATGACACGGGCCTGGCCTACATCTGCCAGACCTATGAACGCTTTTCACACGTGGCCATGATCCTGGTGAGGGCGAAACGCAACACTGATCAGCTCTTTGGCTCTGAGCTGTAACTTGGCTAACCATGAAGGAAAGCCAGCGAGTAGGCAAGGGGTGGCCGTAGCATGACTCTGACTATGCCAATGACCCTCTGTACTTTTTGTCTTCCTCTGTACTTTATTATGTGTTAGCCTTTATAGCCAAATGCTGCCAAAACAGCAAATGTTGTCACAGCCTAAGGACTTGGGGCCTGTATTGCTTCTGATTCGCTTAACATCCTTTATTTTTATTTGCCTTGATGTTAGCGTATGGACTGTATGGTTGGTAACGGTGTTCTGATTGACCGGCTCTTGCAGGGGAAGATGGTACTACAGCTGTCCAAAGAGCCCTCAGCACGACTGTTGAAACACGTCGTACGCTGTTACCTGCGTCTCTCTGATAACTCCAGGTACTTCAAACACCTAGCAACTGTGCCACATCTAATACCCTCCCCTCTTTCATGTGACCATGCCTCTAGTTCCTAGTCCATCATATAGTGAGCTGTTATATAAGGTAGACACACAGAATATAATTAATTAGGGCTTTATTGACAGCTGTGGACTTGTGTGTGTTAATTCAAGCTGTGTGGACAGGCATAATGGAGAGAAGTTATTTTTAAAATGGGATGATATGTAAATCGCCACTGAGAGAAGTCACTTGAGTGGTTGGGTTATTTTGCTTAAACCACAATGAGGTATTGGTGGCCAAGTTATTTTGAATTAGTCAAGTGATGTTTGCACAAGTTAAAATCTTTTGCATCTGATCCTCTTTCTCGCACTCTGTCTCTCTTTCTCATGCTCCATCTGTCTTTATTATGTCCTGTTTCTGTCTGTCTGCAGAGCGAGAGAAGCACTGCGTCAGTGTCTTCCCGACCAGCTGAAGGACACGACCTTTGCCCAGGTACTGAAGGACGACACCACCACCAAGCGCTGGCTAGCTCAGCTAGTCAAGAACCTGCAGGAGGGACAGGTTACAGACCCCCGTGGCATCCCTCTGCCCTCCCAATAACAGGCAGGCAGGCAGACAGACAGACAGACAGACAGACACAGAAACACAGAAACGCAGAACTAGTCCAATAAAGGAACCTGGTTTATAGGCCACAACATCTCATGCTGTAGTCCCTTACACACCCACAGAGGATTAATATTGTAAACAAGGGGCACTTGTAGCTTATTTTTTTCTAAGACTTAAAGCAGCTCACCTGTTTCACCTGTCACTGAAGCAGCCTCCCCTGGACATTTCATCAGAGCTTGGGTTTTACATGACATGCCAGCAACCAACATACTTGCTTTTGTTGTTGTTTTTTTTGTGTTTTTTCTTTTTTTGCCCACCTCCCCTTTAGTGAGTTATTGGACTGATCTTCCTCTTGCTGTGTATCTTTGACCCTACAGACACACAGAGCTTACAGAAATGTTTAAATACTGTAAAATAAACTTGTCACTGTGTTGAGCATTCTTAAGCTTTTCGTGGTGGGGCCAAGGTAGGATTTGGTGAGTGTGAACGTGGGTTTTGTAAAATATTTTGGATGCTGGTGTTACTTTATTGCTGTATTTTAATAAGTAAGTCATAAAGGAGGTGTGAAAATATGAAACATGAGTGGAGCTTTTGTTTCTGGAATATGCCGTTGCTGTTAGTAACACAAATGAAAACTTCACAATGGTGGATGTTTTTATCATATTTGTGTGAGTTGGTTATTCTGAGTTTTCAGTAATAATGCAATAAACCTTCAAATGTCAGTTAATGACTTGTAAAATGTTCTCAATTTTTGATCTGTCTATTATCTTTTTATTGGGTTTAAAAATAAAACTTATACATAGCTTATTTTAAATTTGCAAGAGATTGTTAATGTGAAACATTAATAGCTGACTGAAAACTTTGCAAAGAGTTTGAGAGTTCCAGCAAGGTGATGCTTGTAATGGAAAGTGTGTGTGTGTGTGTGTGTGTGTGTGTGTGTGTGTGTGTAGCTTAAGGGTTCATAGATACTTAAACCCAGTGAAGGGACCCCCCAGTTTAAAGATGAATGCCTGTGTGTGTGTAAAAGTAGAACTGTGAAACTGAGCTCCATTGTGTTTTATTGATGAACAGAAACAGGATCAGGAGGGAAGAGACCCTATTGCGAGCTGCAGCCAGCCAATGTGTACCACGTGCACGCACACACACACACACACACCCTACACCTACAACCCTCAGCTATCTCAACCACCCCCACCCTCACACACTGAGGCCTGCATGACTGCAGAGGCCAAGCGAGGACAACACAATCTTAGAGTGGTCCACACCCAACTAGCAGACCTGGATAATCCAGTGACAGGTTTTCGGGTTGGGTTCAGAGGTGGAAATATGCTGACACAGAGGGGCTTGATATTGGGCAAACCCGAGTGTGCTTGGTGATATTAGCTCCATTATGAATCTGCCAGTTACCCCTGCTTACAGAAAGTGCTACAGGCTTGTGCAGGGGGTTCTTATGCCTGGTCTAAGCTTCACAGAGCAGGTGCGTGCAGTGTGACATTTGAGATACCACTGAATGAAACCCGGGGCAGAAAAGCAGGACCCCTGTTCTTCTCGTGCATAAGTGGCTCCGTCGCGTGCTGGCCGACCGTGAGCTCTCCCGGTAGAGAGCGCGTGGAGAAAGTGTGCAACACACTGACAAACACCCGTACATTCATAAAAGCGGATCTCCTTTTGCAGGCGAGCCCTGACAGCTTAAGTAAACCCCGAGCTCGTGTTTCCTGAAGGGACAGACAGATAGAAGATAAGCGCTGTCGTCGGGGTGAAAAGGTGGCACGGGGGCATCCGTGGACGCCGCGCGGTGTATGCGCGCGCTTGCAAACGAGGGAGCCGCGTTATTTGCGCGAGCGCGCGCGCGTCTGCGTCAGAAGCGGGAGACTCGCACGGGCTCCGCCATCTGCTCTCCCGACGGCGCGTTAGCAGGCTGTCGGTGAATCGCGAACTGGGCACGGCGCCCCTAAGCGTGGCAGGACGACGGGACCCAGCTCACGTTCAACCGACCATGAGCCCCCCGGCCGGTGAGTCGCACTCCGGTAACAAATCAATAGAGCTTGTCGCGTCTCTCAGCTGATTTTTGTTTTGTTTTATCCTTCTTGGACACCCGTTTTTCCGTTACCTTTCGTCTGTGTAACATTGCATAAACCAAGCAAGATTTCCAAATCTTTGCAAATCCGTTTAAAGAAGACGTGGCGATTCGTTGATCGCACTTTTCGCCGTTCGGGGCGGATGCGCGGCGTCACGCGGGGGCCCGGTCTCCCAGGTAACCGGAGACAGGTGAGAAAACTGGTTCTTGCACACCTGCGCGGCGCGCAGCATATTGGCATCATTACCACCGCAGAAGGAATTTACCCCCAAGCTTGATACGGCACTGGTTTTCAGCTAAAAGTTAAACTCAGGATGGTGGCGTTACTTGGTCTACAAAGCTTCCCTTTGTGCATGAAGGCTACTTCACACAAGGTGGTGGTCCACATGTGCACAGCCAGCTGAGGGTCTCGGTGAGTCTAACCTCGCTTTGAATAAGATGTAGAGATCCACGGGCGTTTAAATGATGGGATAATGTCGACACGAAAATATTAAGCCTTTTGATCTATAGTAGAACCATGCTGGGAAACATTTAATTTACAGAAATTAAAAACCCATTCGTTTACACACCAAGATTTCGAGGTTACACTGCCATAATAAAGACAATACTTTGGCAATTTGTGATATAAAATATCCTAATACAGTACTGTTTCCTCATACAACCGTTGCAATTTTCACCTCAAATGCACTTTACACGCCTGATACTGATATTACTCTGTGAGAATAAAAACGTGAGTTTGGTGAGTGTTAGGGCCCATGGCTGAGCGGGCGTTTTTTAAGACGGGCAGAGCAGCTGAGCTTTTCCGCTGTCACACCGCCCACAAAATAAATAGCGTTAAGTATTACCATGGTTCCTCTAAACCATGCAAATGCTATTGCTGTTCTTTTCTTTCCCGGTCTGTATTTCTGTTTCCTCTCCTCTGCTTTTGTCTGTCTGTCTGTCTCTCTCAAACTCAGTCCCTCTAATGTGCTGCTTTCTGTATTCATCTTGTCTCTCTGTCTCTCTCTGTCTCTCTCTCTCTCTCTGTAATCTTGTCTCTCTGTCTCTCTCTCTGTAATCTTGTCTGTCTGTCTTTCTCTCTCTATATTCATCTTGTCTCTCTGTCTCTCTCTGTCTCTCTCTCTCTCTCTATATATATATTCATCTTGTCTCTCTGTCTTTCTCTCTCGGTGTGACAGACCCTTGAAGTGTGACGCATGCAGGAGATGGCTTCACCACAGAATGCCCTCCGTGAGTTCAGTTCGCTTTATTGCTCACTTGTCTATCAGTTTGTTCAGTTTGCCAATCCCCTTAGTTTATTCATCCCCTAGTTTATTTATCCCTTAATTTATTCATCCCCTTAGTTTATTCATCCCCTAGTTTATTCATCCTTTAGTTTATTCATCCCGTAGTTTATTCATCCCTTAGTTTATTCATCCCTTAGTTTATTCATCCCCTAGTTTATTCATCCTTTAGTTTATTCATCCCGTAGTTTATTCATCCCTTAGTTTATTCATCCCTTAGTTTATTCATCCCAACAGTTTATTCATCCCACTAGGGTATTCATTTCCAGTTCTTTCTTTGCATGCAAAAGTGCGATACCTCTATATTAAAAAAAAAAGGAAAAAGTTTTCTTGTCTGTCTCATTTCTTAGGCAAATAGTGGATAATGTAAAATTACACAGATATGAAAATATACACAATTCTGTACCAAAGTTAATCTGAAGTTTATCTGCTTTACACTACTCTCTTCTATCTCAGCTGGCATTTGTAACCAGGATGTGTTGAGCCAAATGTGCAAATCAGATGTATTTAAACAGAAAACTGACCCTACTGGGCTCTATGTTGCAATGCCTGAGAAATCATTACTAACACTGTTGATACAGAGAAGCAGACAATATGTGGGTAGGTGTTTCGTGATTGACTGCTAATCTTTGGGTAAGATTCCCACATGTCCATTTGATTGGCTAGATTTCTGTTATTATTGGCTAGATTTCTGGGTTGTTATTGGCTAACTTTCTGTCTTATTATTGGATAGATGTCAGTGTTGTTATTAGCTAGATTTGTATCATATTGTTGGCTCAGAGGAACACCAATAAGGCAAGCAGAGAAAATGCAGGGTTGAATTCCAGAACGTGATTGAGGGGGAGTGAGATATTTCACTGGGCTCAGAGTTAAGGCAAGAGGTCAGGATTAGGGTCATGGTTTATTGTTGTGCTAAGAGTCATGGCGAGGGTTAAGGTCAGGAGTTTAGGCCAGCGTCCGGTGCGATGCCGTCAGAGACCCGGGGCACGACGCGCCCGTCTGACTGCCCTCTGCCTGTCTCGCCCCCGTCGCCTGTCTGTGTGCGCAGTCCTCCGGGTGGATGCCGACCTGCGGTGGATGCGGGCAGGCTCCGTCATGCGGAAGGTGAAATCGCGCACCTGGAAGAAACAGCGCTACTTCCGCTTGCAGGATGACTGCGCTACCATCTGGTACAAGAGCGAAAAGGCAGGCAATGCCCACTGCACCTGTAAGCTCACCTGGCCGGAGAAAACCTCCTTCAGTATGGTCTATTCACTTCATAACCCTAGAGTCTTAGTCTGTGTGGGCAGAGTAGCACACGTGTACTTTAATTAGTCATAACATGCTTTTGGTATCTTTTTATACCTTTAAATATCATGCTTTGGATGTTTTTAAAATACTTTAGGATAGAGGCTTTCATATATGATTTGGTAACGGGAGTAATATGACTAATGCTGTTCGTGTGTGTGTGTGTGTGTGTGTGTGTGTGTGTGTGTACATGCGTACACGTTCATGTAGTCTCCATCAGCGATGTGGAGACAGTTAGAGAGGGCCATCAGTCTGAGGTTCTGCTCAGCATTGCAGACGAGTTCCCCCCAGACCGCTGCTTCACGCTGGTGTTCCGTGGTCGTCGCGGGAACCTGGACCTGGTGGCGGAGTCGGCGGAGGAGGCGCAGTCGTGGGTGAGGGGTATGCGCAAGCTCATAGAGAACCTGGAGAGCATGGGGGAGCAGGAGAAACTAGACCAGTATCCTTCAGGACACACACACACACACACACACACACACACACTCTCATACACACACACATACACACCCACACTCTTATACACACATACACACACACACACACACACGCACACAAACACGCACACGCACACACTCACACATGCACACAAACGCACACACACACACACACACACCCCTACACACAGTGGTGTGTACAGGCTGCATGCTTTGGTGTTGTGCCTTAACCGCCCCGCCCCCAGGTGGATCTGTGACTGGTTTAAGAAAGCGGACAAGAACGGAGACGGCAGGATGAACTTCAAGGAGGTTCAAGACCTGCTGAAGATGATGAACATGGACATGAATGAGCACCATGCCATGCGCCTGTTCACGGTAACGCCAAACACCACGCCATGCGCCTGTTCATGGTAACGCCAAACACCACGCCATGCGCCTGTTCACGGTCACGCCAAACACCACGCCATGCGCCTGTTCACGGTCACGCCAAACACCACGCCATGCGCCTGTTCACGGTCACGCCAAACACCACGCCATGCGCCTGTTCACGGTCACGCCAAACACCACGCCATGCGCCTGTTCACGGTCACGCCAAACACCACGCCATGCGCCTGTTCAGGGTCACGCCAAACACCACGCCATGCGCCTGTTCACGGTCACGCCAAACACCACGCCATGCGCCTGTTCACGGTCACGCCAAACACCACGCCATGCGCTTGTTCACGGTAACGCCAAACACCACGCCATGCGGCTGTTCACGGTCACGCCAAACACCACGCCATGCGGCTGTTCACGGTCACGCCAAACACCACGCCATGCGCCTGTTCACGGTAACGCCAAACACCACGCCATGCGCCTGTTCACGGTCACGCCAAACACCACGCCATGCGCCTGTTCACGGTCACGCCAAACACCACGCCATGCGCCTGTTCACGATCATGCCAAACACCACGCCATGCGCCTGTTCACGGTAACGCCAAACACCACGCCATGCACCTGTTCACGGTAACGCCAAACACCACGCCATGCGCCTGTTCATGGTCACGCCAAACACCACGCCATGCGCCTGTTCACGGTCACGCCAAACACCACGCCATGCGCCTGTTCACGGTCACGCCAAACACCACGCCATGCGCTTGTTCACGGTAACGCCAAACACCACGCCATGCGCCTGTTCACGGTCACACCAAACACCACGCCATGCGGCTGTTCACGGTCACGCCAAACACCACGCCATGCGCCTGTTCACGGTCACGCCAAACACCACGCCATGCGCCTGTTCACGTTAACGCCAAACACCACGCCATGCGCCTGTTCATGGTCATGCCAAACACCACGCCATGCGCCTGTTCACGGTCATGCCAAACACCACGCCATGCGCCTGTTCACGGTCATGCCAAACACCACAGCGACAAGCCCACAGCTTCAGACTCACACAGACCCACTGAACATGGATAATCTGGGAAGATCTTGCTAAGAGCAGGATAGTAGGATAGTAAAATTGCAAAGGAAAGCTGCAGGATACTTCTTGTAACACTACCCATCACCAAAACAATCCTGATGAACTGGAAATCTCTGAGGACTACTAACGTTACTCACGGGAAAAACTTACTTATAGATTATATATCAGATTATATCAGATTATAAATCAGTGGAACACCTTTCAGCATCAATAAAAAAAATTTAAAAACTCCACTGAATTCAGCACAACTTGGCTAACATTCATTAACTTTCTGCAAACATAATATCACAAATTCAACTTGAACTCAGTTCAACCTACTTAAGCACAATAATCCCCCCCTGAACAGACACCAATATTGAGTAATAATATAACACAATTCTCTTAATAATTCATACATAAACAACCACTACACATAACTGCACACACCTATCAAATAATAGTGCTGGAAATAGTTATCATTCTGCATTTGCATAAATGTTGAATGCCAAATATGTATAAACTTATTTTTAGAAAGTTTTAATTTTTTTCCCTTTTTTTTCCAGTTCTTATTTTATTAGTGGATGTTGTTATAGTTTATCTGTTCTTCTCTATGTCCTCTTTGTTATCGAAGACCTCATAGGTTCGTTAAACATGTATTATTTAAAATAAAGTACTATAGGTCCCCCAAAGGATAGTGGTGCTTGGTTTTGGAGATCTGTTTTATGTAGAAGACGCAGCTGTCATTGGTTATTGCGAGAGCTTGGGCTTCCGCAGGGTTTAAGATCCCCTCTGTGTGTGTGTGTGTGTTCGGGTGGGCGCGGCGCATCTTGGGCATGTCTTCGTGCGCCGCAGCTAGCAGATAAGTCGGAGTCGGGCACCCTGGAGGACGACGAGTTCGTGCTGTTCTACAAGCTGTTGACGGAGCGGCCGGAGGTGCGGCGGCTGTTCCAGCAGCACTCCAGTGATGGGCACACGCTCTCGCTGTGGGACCTGGAGGTGTTCCTGCGGGAGGGCCAGTTGGAGCAGGAGAACTTGCGGGAGCACGCGGCTGAGCTTGTCCTGTGCTACGAGCCCTCCGACACAGGTAACTCTGCCCACATACGAACACAGACACTGGTGCGTTTAAAAAACCCCGCCCGCATATGAACACACACACCGGTCCGTTCAAAAACCCCACCCATATATACACCACACGCACTGGTGCGTTTAAAAACCCCGCCCACATACACAACACACACGGATGCGTTTAGAAACCCCACCCACATACACAGCACACCCACCGATGCGTTTAAAAAACCCGACCACATACACAACACACCCACCAATATGTTTACACACCACACCCACATACAGATCACTGTTCAAAGATTTCAAATTTATAATTTCAAATATGAAATAAAGATTCAGACTCAATAATTAGTTAAAGAGAATAGCTGGTCCTGTCCTTTATTGAAGGTCCATATTAACAAGCATTATTGAGGCATCTTCCAGAGAAAGCCTAACAGTCACTAAAAGAACCCACAGTTTTAGACATTTCGTTTTCAGAAGTGATTATGTATTCACCCCACCTTCTTTTACATATTAGCATTTGAAATCTCCACCATTATATCCAAACCATCCATTATTCAGTATATGCAAATTGAGATCTGAAAATGTGCAAGTTACCTATCCTTATGCACGTTGAAGCTTGACACCATTATATCACATTGGAAGATTTTCCTTTTTCTAAAGATAATCTCAACTCTTAAAAAAGCCCTTAAGATACCCCAGAAACATTATTAATTAAACCTAAAAACCCACTGATACAGGTACTCTAACCTGCAGAGACAGCACATTCCTATACACCTCACCTTCAGACACAACACATTCAAATACAGGTACACATGTCAGCTTCAGACACATTACACTCACATACAGGTACACACCTCACCTTCAGACACATTACATTCACATACAGGTACACACCTCACCTTCAGACACATTACACTCACATACAGGTACACACCTCACCTTCAGACACAACACACTCACATACAGGTACACACCTCACCTTCAGACACATTACACTCACATACAGGTACACACCTCACCTTCAGACACAACACACTCACATACAGGTACACACCTCACCTTCAGACACAACACACTCACATACAGGTACACACCTCACCTTCAGACACAACACACTCACATACAGGTACACACCTCACCTTCAGACACAACACACTCACATACAGGTACACACCTCACCTTCAGACACAACACACTCACATACAGGTACACATCCTCTGTACTACAGTCTCACCTAAAGATATAATCAGCAGATTCAGTTACCCCCCCCCCCCCCCCCCCTCACCTGCAGACAAAACCAAAACAGTACACTATAGGTAACCATCCTCCCGGCATACGGTTTCCTGTGTCACCCACAGAGAGGGGCCCCTCTCACCTGGAGACGTGAATATACGTATCCGGTAGAGGTATCAGCCCTCACCTGTGCTGTGAAATAGGTATCTACATCACATCCAGACGAAAGCCCTCTTAGACGTTCTACGCCCGCGGACACACACACACACAAAAGACAAAAGCCAAGCCTTCACTTCCTGTATCTAACCTTAACCCTGCGCTCCTGTATCTAACCCTGTATTCCCGTACCTAGCCCCTGCGTTCCTGTATCTAACCCTGTATTCCCGTACCTAGCCCCTGCGTTCCTGTATCTAGCTCTGTATTCCCGTACCTAGCCCCTGCGCTCCTGTATCTAACCCTGTATTCCCGTACCTAGCCCCTGCGTTCCTGTATCTAACCCTGTAATCCTGTACCTAGCCCCTGCGCGCCTGTATCTAACCCTGTATTCCCGTACCTAGCCCCTGCGTTCCTGTATCTAACTCTGTATTCCTGTACCTAGCCCCTGCATTCCTGTATCTAACCCTGTAATCCTGTACCTAGCCCCTGCATTCCTGTATCTAACCCTGTATTCCCCCAGCCCCTGCGTTCCTGTATCTAACCCTGTTTTCCTGTACCTAGCCCCTGCGTTCCTGTATCTAACCCTGTATTCCCGTACCTAGCCCCTGCGCTCCTGTATCTAACCCTGTATTCCCGTACCTAGCCCCTGCGTTCCTGTATCTAACCCTGTATTCCCGTACCTAGCCCCTGCGCTCCTGTATCTAACCCTGTATTCCCGTACCTAGCCCCTGCGCTCCTGTATCTAACCCTGTATTCCCGTACCTAGCCCCTGCGCTCCTGTATCTAACCCTGTATTCCCGTACCTAGCCCCTGCGTTCCTGTATCTAACTCTGTATTCCTGTACCTAGCCCCTGCATTCCTGTATCTAACTCTGTATTCCCGT